>NC_087200.1:33906106-33911106 GCF_015104395.2 Macrobrachium nipponense
TAAAAACTTGATTAAAATTTAAGTGATTTTCTGAAGTGTTTATTTTCACCCCTGAATTGATTTTGCACACTGTGGTTTAAGGTTGTGGTACGATTTCACACCTTGTGAATTTCGTATCCTGTTAAGTGAAATCAGTAGTACTATTTTTGATAAGTGTATCGTGTGGTGGTTAACAAGCCATCACAAACTGGTGACCATGACAAGATCTTTCGTGCCTGTGCATATTCATTGTGTGCAAAATTAATTTTAGGGGTTTTTGTTTTTGGCAACATTTTTACACCTCTTCGTGAGTTAGGTATTTTTTGGAATTATTCTTTGGTGTGATTTTCGGTCATAATGGAGGTGGCTAATATAATTGAACTTTTGAGTGGAGAGGGGTGGCAAGCAAGGCTCGCAGAGTTAAATAGGCCTAAGTTGGAGCAGGCTGGGCTACATTTAGAGATAGAATTTGATGCCTCTGTAAAGAAAGAAAGGATTATTATTTGTTACAAATTTATGAGTGTATCAAAAATGTAAAACCAGATGGTGATCAGGAGGTTAAGCAGGAGCTAACTGCAGAAGTGTTGAACAAACAAATTGAATTGAAAATGTTGGAATTTAATATGGAAAAGTTTAAGGCGGAGGAGAGAGAAAAGGAAAGACAGCATGAAATTGCTATGAAGGGTTTGGAACCCCCTTCTCCTCTTTCTCCCAGTAGATCTGAAATAAGCCTGTTATAAATTTGGTACAGGCTTTAAAATTTGTGCCTACTTTTCAGGAATGTAATGTCGCTGAGTTTTTTGTATCCTTTGAAAGGATAGCTGCTAGGTTGCAATGGCCACGGGAATATTGGACCACCCTTATCCAAAGCAAGTTAGTAGGTAGGGCCCAGAGAGTTTATGTGACCTTGGACGAATCTTTATCCTCGGACTATGAAAATGTGAAAGCCATAGTTTTAAAGGCTTATGAACTGGTGCCGGAGGCTTATTGCCAGCGGTTAGAAATTTACAAAAAGGTAATGAACAAACATTTGTAGAGTTGCTAGAGGGCAAAAAAAAAACGGTATGCAGAGGATTGGTTCAAATCCAAAGAATGGATGATTATGACAAGTTGAAGGAGTTATTGTTAGTAGAAGAATTTAAGCGGTGTGTACCAGATAACTAAAAGTACATTTAGAGGAACTGAAAATAGAGACGTTACAGGAGGTTGCCATTGCAAGTGACGAATATTATTTGTCACATAAAAATGAGTTAGGGGTGATGAATCACGCAAAGCCTGGCTGGATTAGAACGGGCCGGAGCGGTAATAATAATAATAATAATAATAGTAATGCTTGTGGTAGGCCTAATTTTGTTAATAGGAGTCAACCCAGGAGGCAGAATAATGATAATTTTTCTCCCAATAATAATCGCTTTTCTCCTAATAGTGGTAACAGGGGGTATAATGTTTATAATCCGGAAAAGTTGAGAGGCATGACATGCTTCTTTTGTAATAAAAACGGGCCATGTAACAAGTCAGTGTTTTGCCTTCAAAGACAAGTCCCTGCAAGCTAATGGTAGACCAGTTATGGGCATTGAAAAGAGAGAGAGCGTTCCCGTCCAAACGAGAACGGCTGAAACAATGACTTATCCAATTGCTTTAACAGGTATTTGTCCCATTGTAGTGTCTCGTCTGTGAATTCATCCAAAGTTAAAGAGGTTCGTATTTTGCGAGACACTGGTGCCGCTCAGTCGTTGATTTTACGAGAAGCATTACCTAGCGATTTTGTCCATGACTATGAAGAGTTTTGTGTTGTTGTCTGGTTTCCCCGATTCGGTCGAGTCCTATCCCATCGGTAATTTCCATTTAAAATGTCCTTCCTTTTCAGGAATATTGAAATTGGCCATTGTGAATAAGTTTCCTGTTAAGGACGTGGATGTAGTGGTAGGAAATGATGTGGCTTATAAAAATAAACATAATCCAATTTTGATAAATAATGAAATTGCAGTAGTTACTCGTTCTAGAGCTAGTGTTGTTGACGCTGCAGAGTCAGCAACAGATGTAGATTTGAGTAGTTTAGAACGTAGTGATAGCGTAGTTGTAGGAGATATTGGGATTTTGAAGGGACAAATTGAATTGGACTACTGAAGAGCTTATAAAAGCTCAGAAAAAAGGATTTCGGGGTCTCCCTATTGAGTCAGGTGAGGTCGGGTCTGATGTAACTGTTCCAAGATTTAAGATAATGAATAATATTTTATATAGGTTGAGTAGGCCTATGGAGGCTGATAATATTGGTCATGAAATTTTGAGACAGATAATGGTACCTTTTATTTTCAGGAATGAGTTAATATCATTGGCACATGACAGTGGGTTTGGCTGTCATTTTGGCATTCATAAGACTTCGGGGAAGTTGCTTATGAATTACTATTGGCCCAAAGTTGAAGGCAGACGTAAAGAAGTTTGTCAATAGTTGTGACGTCTGTCAGAAAGGTCGGTAAGCCCAATCAGTCTATACCAAAAGCACCTCTATGTCCTATCCCCCTTGTTTCTGAACCTTTTGAAGAGGTAATTATTGATGTTGTTGGACCATTGCCCAAGACACGTAGTGGTAATGGATATATTTTTACTATTATGGATAAAATGTCTCGATATCCTGAGGCAATACCACTACGTAACCATAAAAAGTGTTAAGATTGTAGATGTACTAATTGATTTCTCACCAGCTTTGGGGATGCCTAATATAATTCAATCAGACTGTGGTACTAATTTCATCAGCAAGTATTTTAGAGAGAAAATGTCAGAGTTAGGTATTAAACATGTGACTTCATCTCCTATCATCCTGAAAGTCAGGGTGCTCTGGAGAGGTTTCATCAAACCATGAAATCGATGATTAGGAAATATAGTTTAAGTCACGGTTCTGAGTGGGATAAAGAATTACCATATCTCTTATTTGCTTTTCGGTCGGCTCCAAGTCAATCATTAGGTTTGTCGCCTTTCAATTTGGTTTTCGGACATTGTGTTCGTGGTCCTCTCGATGTCGTAAGAGAGTCATGGGAAGGTGACATTCCTGATATTAATTTGTTGGATTACATGACTCCAATTTGGGTGATAAATGATAAAGGCTTGGAATTTGCTCGTGAAAATATGTTGTGTAGTCAAAGAAGAATGAAGTATTTTTTTGACAGGAAAACCAAGACTCGCAACTTCGCTGAAGGCGACAAGGTGTTGGTGTTGTTACCTTTTCCCGGTAATCCATTAAAAGCTTCATTTTCAGGTCCTTGGAAAATTTTGAAAAAAATTAGTGATGTTAATTATTTAGTAGAGACTCCTGAGAGAAGGAAACCTTTTCAGCTTTGTCATATAAATATGTTGAAGGCATATATGGAACGGGAGAAAGCTATTCCTGTAGCAACAATTGGAGAGATTGTTTAAATGTAATAACCTTTATTCCTTTCAGAGGAAGAAAACGTAATGAGAATAAATATGGTAATGATGATAACTGGCCATCAGGTAATATGTCTTCTTTAGAAAGTTTTGGTAGTTCAGTTTCTCATTTGTGTTATGAGAAACGTAGGTCTCTGAAGAAGTTGGTGTGATTTATAAACAATTTGTTTTCAGATGTCCCAGGAAGGACATCAGTCCTTGAACATGACGTGGACGTAGGTTAATGCCACGCCTGTGAAACAATCTCCTTACAGTTAAATCCTTTCAAGAGTGAAGTTGTTGCTAAGGAGGTTGATTATATGTTAAAACACGGTCTAATTGAGCATAGTCAAAGTCCTTGGTCATCTCCTGTTGTATTGGTAAAGAAACCCGATGGAGATTTTGTTTTAGGTTATGTATTGACTACAGAAGGATTAATGAGTTGACTAAATCTAATTGTTATCCATTACCTCGTATTGAAGATTGCATTGATCGGATGGGTAAATCTAAATATATAAGTAAATTTGATTTATTAAAAGGGTATTGGCAAGTTCCTTTGTCGAAACGAGCAAGGGCCTTGTCAGCCTTCGTAACACCTCAAGGGTTGTTTCAATGTCGTGTGATGCCGTTTGGTATGAAAAATGCAGCCGCTACTTTTCAAAGGTTGATGAATACGTTGGTGTACGGTTTGGAAGGGTACGTCGTTTATATGATGACATTGTTATTTATAGTGATGATTGGGAAACACATTTAAAGCGTATTAAGGCCTTGTTTGAAATATTGAAGAAAGCGTGGTTTGGTGATTAATTTAAAGAAAAGTGAATTTGCAAAAGCAAAGGTCGTATATTAGGTCATGAAATTGGTGATGGTAAGGTTGCTCCAAAACAAGCTAACGTTGATTGTATTGAAAAAATGTTAATTCCTAGGTGTCGGAGAGAATGTCAAGAAAATTCCTTGGATTAGTTTGGTATTGCAGAAGGTTTGTTAAGAATTTTTCTGACATCGCCGACCCTTTAACGAATCTCCTAAGAAAGAAGGTAATTTTTGTCTGGACTGACGAAGCACAAAGGGCTTTTGATAATTTGTTTGAAAAGGGTACTTCTTAATTATCCTGTCTTGAGAGCTCCTGATTTGACCTTCCTTTTTCTCTCGCACGGATGCAAGTGACGATGGAGTAGGGGCGGTGTTTTTATTACAGAATGACGAACAGGGAATTTCCCACCCCCTGTAGCATTCTTTTCAAAAAACAAAAAAATTGTCCTCTGCCCAACGTAATATTCTACTGTGGAGAAGGAGACACTTGCTGTAGTACTAGCCATTAATCATTTCCAGGTTTATCTCCTCTTCCACAGGAACTCCTATAAAGATTATGACGGATCATAATCCCCTGACCTTCATCAGCAGGTACAAGAATAAAAATCAACGTTTGATGCGGTGGAGTCTCTGCTTCAGGAGTGGAATTTGGAATTTTCACATATCCCTGGAAAAGTTAACATTGTTGCCGATGTTCTTTCTCGCAGCGTTGAGTAGAAATTCTTGTGGAGGGCTATGCGGATATTAAGGTAGTATCTGTATCGTTCTAATTACTGTATGTGTGCTGTTGAAGTAGGTGCTTAGGT
>NC_087200.1:33916106-33926106 GCF_015104395.2 Macrobrachium nipponense
ACAATTTCCGTTTCAATGCTGAATGACCTCATAGGTACCAGTGCTGGGCCTTTGGCGTCAATTTGTTATGCCTTTCCATTTCATTCTACCCTGTCCTGAGGAATTATAAATACTAGTAACGTGATGCCAGTATTTCTCGTATAAAAATGTTTAGAATGTAAATATCATCTAAGTTCTTTTTTCTACTGCTGATTCCATTTAACAAAATCATGAATTCGTTCATGAATGCAATCAGGCTTTCTTCAACTCCCGGTATATCGATCAGATGAGCTCCCTCATATCTCATTCATAACCTCACAAAAATGTCTCGCGCAGGTATTCATTTCCTTCTGAAGTTGTTATTGATATCAATCCAATCTGGACAGTCATTTTCCTCTTTTATGTTTCATTAGTACCTATGCTGCTGATCTATTCAGATAGGTAATCAGTTGCAACTGCCTCAGTAATGATCATCGCGAGGAAGCTTTCGTGTATGATATGTAGGTAGTTACTATGTCAAATTTTTTTCTTTTTTTGGTGATTTAATTTCAGCTTTAGTCCGTCAATGCCAAATTGTTGACCACTGACGGATTAATTTTCTGTGATTTTGGGCGTCCCGCAGTTTGCCTCTTCTCTCTAGAATAAAAAATGATGTAATCTAATTGGTTTCTATAACTACCATCTGTAGGCGTCCAGGTGCATTCACGGATGCCCTTGTATTTGAAAGGAATACATTCGATGGCGAAATTAGTTACCTCATGCACATTACAGCCTCCTTACCATTTCTGTTCATACTGACTTTTCCATCCATTTCACCTTTAACAATTCTTAAATATCTTTTTAGCAATTGGTTTATAACATTATTCAGTTATTCTAAGATTCGCCTTTTATTTTTCTTTGAGAGTTCATTCCTTTAACTAAAACCCCTCCATTATAGTACGAGGGCTTTGGACTATTGTTAGATTTTGTCATTACATTAATTAAAGTCGTTCTCAGCAAACCCCCTTATACGCTAGAGATTGGGGGCTATTGCTAAATTTTTCAATAAATTAGAGTCATTCGCTGGGCACCTGAACTAAGGAATATGAGTCCTTATCCATCATTCCGCTCCCAATAAAATCAAATGGTGTTGCTTTCCTTATCAGGAACACGACGTTATAGTAATTTCTACCCCCAACCCCCTAATAATAATAATAATAATAATAATAATAATAATAATAATAATAATAATAATAATAATAATAATAATAATAAAATAATATGTGGCGCCGTGGAGGAGTGGGTTAGGTCGTCAATAGACTTAAGTCAAGTTAAGCAAACATTGGGCTGGTCAGTGTGTCGTTGGATGGGTGACCGCTCTCCTCGGCGTTGATTCCTTGGGAAAGGATCTTTACCATAATTTCCTCAGTCTACTCAGCTGTAAATGAGTACCCATCCCTGATGGGGTAGGGTCCAGCTATGGGTTAAATAGCAAACCTCAGCAATGATGGAAAGAAATGAAGGAATAAACGACAACGACGTAAATGGAAACCTCTGGCAACAGAGGAGCTTCGTCCGGCAACCAGGTATTCAACCCAATTGAAGGGGAAGACGGTCAGGTACTTGGAGGTCGTCATCCAGCAACTGATCACCACAACGACAGTAATCAACAGCCTGAGATTGGAGCTACAGAGGCAAAAAGGAAAAAATGGACAAGAGAAGAAAATAAGGTTTATAACATTATTCAGTTATTCTAAGATTCGCCTTTTATTTTTCTTTGAGAGTTCATTCCTTTAACTAAAACCCTCCATTATAGTACGAGGGGCTTTGGACTATTGTTAGATTTTGTCATTACATTAATTAAAGTCGTTCTCAGCAAACCCCCTTATACGCTAGAGATTGGGGGCTATGCTAAATTTTTCAATAAATTAGAGTCATTCGCTGGGCACCTGAACTAAGGAATATGAGTCCTTATCCATCATTCCGCTCCCAATAAAATCAAAGGTGTTGCTTTCCTTATCAGGAAACACGACGTATAGTAATTTCTACCCCCAATTAATAATAATAATAATAATAATAATAATAATAACCAATAATAATAATAATAATAATAATAATAATAATAATATGTGGCGCCGGAGGAGAGGGGTTAGGTCGTCAATAGACTTAAGTCAAGTTAAGCAACATTGGGGCTGGTCAGTCGTTGGATGGGTGACCGCTCTCCTCGGCGTTGATTCCTTGGGAAAGGATCTTTACCATAATTTCCTCAGTCTACTCAGCTGTAAATGAGTACCCATCCCTGATGGGGTAGGGTCCAGCTATGGGTTAAATAGCAAACCTCAGCAATGATGGAAAGAAATGAAGGAATAACGACAACGACGTAAATGGAACCTCTGGCAACAGAGGAGCTTCGTCCGGCAACCAGGTATTCAACCCAATTGAAGGGGAAGACGGTCAGGTACTTGGAGGTCGTCATCCAGCAACTGATCACCACAACGACAGTAATCAACAGCCTGAGATTGGAGCTACAGAGGCAAAAAAAGGCAAAAAGGAAAAAATGGACAAGAGAAGAAATAAGGTTTTATAACATTATTCAGTTATTCTAAGATTCGCCTTTTTATTTTTTCTTTGAGAGTTCATTCCTTTAACTAAACCCCTCCATTATAGTACGAGGGGCTTTGGACTATTGTTAGATTTGTCATTACATTAATTAAAGTCGTTCTCAGCAAACCCCCTTATACGCTAGAGATTGGGGGCTATTGCTAAATTTTTCAATAAAGGAGAGTCATTCGCTGGCACCTGAACTAAGGAATATGAGTCCTTATCCATCATTCCGCTCCCAATAAAATCAAAGGGTTGCTTTCCTTATCAGGAACACGACGTTATAGTAATTTCTACCCCCAATAATAATAATAATAATAATAATAATAATAATAATAATAATAATAATAATAATAATAATAATAATAATAATAATAATAATAATAATAATAATATAATATGTGGCGCCGTGGAGGAGTGGGTTAGGTCGTCAATAGACTTAAGTCAAGTTAAGCAACATTGGGGCTGGTCAGTCGTTGGATGGGTGACCGCTCTCCTCGGCGTTGATTCCTTGGGAAAGGATCTTTACCATAATTTCCTCCAGTCTACTCAGCTGTTGAAATGAGTACCCATCCCTGATGGGGTAGGGTCCAGTATGGGTTAAATAGCAAACCTCAGCAATGATGGAAAGAAATGAAGGAATAAACGACAACGACGTAAATGGAACCCTCTGGCAACAGAGGAGCTTCGTCCGGCAACCAGGTATTCAACCCAATTGAAGGGGAAGACGGTCAGGTACTTGGAGGTCGTCATCCAGCAACTGATCACCACAACGACAGTAATCAACAGCCTGAGATTGGAGCTACAGAGGCAAAAAGGAAAAATGGACAAGAGAAGAAAATAAGGAAATATGGAGATGCTTCATCAGAAGCAACCCGACGGAGAGAGGATATAGAAGAAGATTGGTCAACATCTGGAATGAGAGGACTAACACCCCCCAAACAGAGCAGAGGCTGGCAGACAAAGTAAGGAACATAAAGAAAAAGAACTGGCTCTCCCCCAACAGAAAGAGAAGAACGAAAGGGAAATGTCACACGACAACGAATTACACAAAGACGAACTGAGAGACGATGCCACAGAAGACGACAGGGAGGATGAGGTATCAAACAACGACACACGAAGAAACACCGAGGACGGAATGGGTAGAAAAGATTAGACAATGGATGGAACCAGATACAGAGAGAACAAGATCCCCTCCATGAAAGCCTACAACACCAAGAAATTAAGGGAGAAAACAAGTGAGGTCAATGAAATAATGGGCATAATACACACAACCAGTATCACAGAAACAAATAACTTGACATATGCAGGAGCAAGATTAGTAGCAGAACTGATGGGGATTCGAACACCAACACCACCAGCATAACCAACCCTTGGAAAAGGCGCCTGGAAAAGCAAATCATGGTGATGAGATCTGACTTGAGTACAGAGGGGACTAAACAACACAATAGAAGATGTAAAACAGAGGCTTAAGGCCAAAGACTAAGATCCAACGGTACATGAACAGGAATAAGGGATACCAACAGAACAAACTATTCGGAACCAACCAGAAAAGACTATACAGCCAACTAAGAGGGGAAGACAACCACCCAGAAAATTCCTGAAGCCGAACCAAGTAAGAGACTCTGGGTAAACATATGGAGCAATGGCAACATGGCTCAAGGAAGAAGAAACAGGGAGAATAAAACAAAAAACAGATTCACAGAGATCACGACAGAGATCACGAAAGAAAATGCCAAACTGGAAAGCCCCAGGTCCCGATGAAGTCCATGGATACTGGCTCAAAAACTTCAAGGCCCTACACCCACGAATAGCAGAACAAACTCCAGCATTGTATCTCAAATCACCAAGCACCCAAATGGATGACCACAGGAAGAACATCCTTAGTACAAAAAGACAAGAGTAAGGGAAATATAGCCAGTAACTACAGGCCTATCACCTGCCTACCAATAAGTGGAAGTTACTAACAGGTATCATCAGTGGAAAGGCTATACAACTACCTAGAGGAGACAACACCATCCCCCACCAACAGAAAGGCTGCAGAAGGAAGTGTAGACAAAATGGTAATGAAGAACAGTAGAAGGAAAACCAACCTAAGCATGGCATGGATAGACTATAAGAAGCCTTCGACAGATACCACACACATGGCTAATAGAATGCCTGAAAATATATGGGGCAGAGGAGGGAAAACACCATCAGCTTCCTCAAAAATACAATGTGCAACTGGAATACAATACTTACAAGCTCTGGAATAAGACTAGCACAGGTTAATATCAGGAGAGGGATCTTCCAGGGCGACTCACTGTCCCCACTACTCTTCGTAGTAGCCTTGATTCCCATGACAAAAGTACTACAGGAGATGGATGCCGGGTACCAACCATCTGATGTTCATGGACGACATCAAGCTGTATGGTAAGAGCATCAAGGGGAAATAGATATCTGGGGACATCAGGATGGAGTTTGGAATAGAAAAATGCGCCTTAGTCAACATACAAAAAGGCAAAGTAACGAGAACTGAAGGGATAAAGCTACCAGATGGGAGCAACATCAAACACATAGATGAGACAGGATACAAATACCTGGGAATAATGGAAGGGGGGGATATAAAACACCAAGAGATGAAGGACACGATCAGGAAAGAATATATGCAGAGACTCAAGGCGATACTCAAGTCAAAACTCAACGCCGGAAATATTGATAAAAAGCCATAAACACATGGGCAGTGCCAGTAATCAGATACAGCGCAGGAATAGTGGAATGGACGAAGGCAGAACTCCGCAGCATAGATCAGAAAAAAACCAGGAAACATATACAATACACAAAGCACTACACCAAGAGCAAATACGGACAGACTATACATAACACGAAAGGAAGGAGGGAGAGAACTACTAAGTTATAGAGGACTGCGTCAACATCGAAAAACAGAGCACTGGGGCAATATCTGAAAACCAGTGAAGACGAGTGGCTCAAAAAGTGCATGGGAAGGACTAATAAAAGTAGACGAAGACCCAGAAATATACAGAGACAGGAGAAAGACAGACAGAACAGAGGACTGGCACAACAAACCAATGCACGGACAATACATGAGACAGACTAAAGAACTAGCCAGCGATGACAATTGGCAATGGCTACAGAGGGGAGAGCTAAAGAAGGAAACTGAAGGAATGATAACAGCGGCACAAGATCAGGCCCTAAGAACCAGATAAGTTCAAAGAACGATAGACGGAAATAACATCTCTCCCATATGTAGGAAGTGCAATACGAAAAATGAAACCATAAACCACATAGCAAGTGAATGCCCGGCACTTGCCACAGAACCAGTACAAAAAGAGGCATGATTCAGTGGCAAAAGCCCTCCACTGGAGCCTGTGCAAGAAACATCAGATACCTTGCAGTAATAAGTGGTACGAGCACCAACCTGAAGGAGTGATAGAAAACGATCAGGCAAAGATCCTCTTGGGACTATGGTATCAGAACGGATAAGGGTGATACGTGCAAACAGACCAGACGTGACGTTTGATTGACAAAGTCAAGAAGAAAGTATCACTCATTGATGTGCAATGCCATGGGACACCAGAGTTGAAGAGAAAGAGAGGGAAAAAATTGATAAGTATCAATATCTGAAAATAGAAATAAGAAGGATATAGGATTTGCCAGTGGAAATCGTACCCATAATCATAGGAGCACTAGGCACGATCCCAAGATCCTGAAAAGGAATCTAGAAAAACTAGAGGCTGAAGTAGCTCCAGGACTAATGCAGAAGAGTGTGATCCTAGAAACGGCAACATAGTAAGAAAAGTGATGGACTCCTAAGGAGCAGGATGCAACCCGGACCCCACACTATAAATACCACCCAGTCGATTGGAGGACTGTGATAGAGCAAAAAAAAAAAAAAAAAAATAATAATTATAATAATGAAAACATTATTATTATTATTATTATTATTATTATTATTATTATTATTATTATTATTATGATTATTATTATTATCTCTTTCTCGCACTTAACGTATGGTCGCTAAAAACCTCAAAGGGGTTAAGGCTGTCCTTAAAGAGTTTTCTATTTAACAACAACAGCAATAATAATAATAATAATAATAATAATAACACTAATAATAATTAATTATTATTATTATTATTATTATTATTATTATTATTATTATTATTATTATTATTATTATTATTATTATTATTATTATTATATTGCTGTTGTTAGAACAGGAAACTTTTAAGGACACCTAACCCCTTAGAGGTCTTTACTGACCACACGTAAAGTGCGGGAAAGAGATGATTGACTGATACGTGATGAATTCCTTGTTGTAAAAACTGAACGAGAATCCTAGCGGACTGGAGAAGCGAATCATGATTGTTCCTTTAGAGTTATCGGTTCATTTCTCCAAACCGTCTGCCGCTTATGGCTTAGCGGCCGTTAAACGAGAGGTTGAGCGAACGTAGTAGAGCAGACTTCGAATATGGGTTTTCGCTGGGTTTTTAACGATTAAACAGCAGCCTCGTGATGCTGTTCAGCAGAAAAGGTGCTTATGAGCTATGGTGTTCTGGCGAGATATTCGCCGTTATTTTGCCATACCTTCCACCGCTAGTGGGCGTTTTATAGCAGAGAAATGGGGTTTTGCCTCACCGAATGGGAAATACGTTTGCAGTAACATTCACATTGATGTTTCTTCATTTTCTAGTCTGCTTTTAATATGCTTCTTTCTTTGATTTTATTTCCATATTTTTTCATATATGGAATTTTGTTGCTTAACCTTTCTTTACAGCTTTAAAACGACTCGATTTGTTGTATAACAATATGTGCAACACATTCTGCCTAAAAATAATAATCACATTTAACATTTGTTCAAATTATTTAGTCTTCATTCAGAATTTCAGTTTATAAAATAAATGCGTAAAAAAACGGTTTTAATATTGCTTTCATAGATGCATATGTTGGTAAACAGCTAGAAAAGTTATTGTTCCCGGAAGTTTCCATTTTAAAAGCCAATATCCGTACTGTATTTTATTATGTTGTTCTATGGTAATAAGAGTTTTTCTGTTAAAAAAAGACTACTAAAAACTTTTAAAAGAATTTTATCCTCAAGTTAATGTTAGGGTAGTGTTCAAGCCTAAGTATACTCTTGGTGGTTTGTTTAAGTACAAAGATATCGTACCCCCCCAGAACAAACTACAGTCTCATGTTGTTTATAAATACGAGTGCAATTGCTGTAATGCAATTTACGTGGGAAAAACAAAGCGCCAAGCACGTGTACGATGGCTTGAACACTTGGGAAGATCAGTTAGGACAAACAGGCTTTTAGCAAAACCACCATTCAGTGCCATACGGGGATCACGCAGAAAATAGTGATCACCCTCTAAGGTTAGATTAATTTTCCATTTCTCTTCTAGTCGAGTTGGCCCCCATGGAGCTGGCAATAATAGAAAGTCTCTACACTTTAAAGTTGAAACCTTCCCTCAGTAACAACGAGAGGTCCACGAGATGCTGTGTTTTTTAAATTTTTAGTGTATATATTTGTAGCCTTCATGATGCAGGTATTTACTTTTTTTAATATTGCATCCTTTCCTTTTTTATGCTTGTACATTACTCTTTTTTTTATTACATATACAATGTAACTTTTTGTGTAACATTACTTCATTCTAATGATCGATTGTAATTTAGTTATTTTAATTTTTTTTTCTTTCTTTGTTTTTGTATAGACCTGATGATGGAGAAAGTTACTCCGAAACCTGTAGTCATAACAAAATAAAGGATGTTTTATGTACAAGTGCTGGTTCTACTTTCTCTATATATATATATATATATATATATATATATATATATATATATATATATATATATATATATATATATATATATATGTGTATATATATATATATATATATATTATATATATATATATATATATATATATTATATATATATATATATATATTATTCGGGTAGCTCGAATAATTTCCACACGGCTTCTGTCACCCCAGAAAGGTTTATAACTCAAAATCAAAACCCTACCCCGTGACAGACATACATTATGGGAGTTACCAATAACTTGGCTTCCATGACTCATGATCAATTGGAGCATCAAAGCTTGAAAAAATAAATTTTAGAAAAATCCTTATTTTAACGATATTAGGCGTCTATAACAATGTAAATAATTATCTTTGGTTATAAATAATTATCATCAGGTGATTGATAATGTAAGGGAATGTTATGAAGGGGATGTAAGGATTCGGTGTTGCTAAACAAATAGTCGAAATGTATTACTGGTACACCTACAATAGACCTTCATTTTCATACTGCCTACTCTGCTGGACCCTATAATCGTATCCTCTCAAATTTTGAACATCAGCGTCAGGATAACTTCGGGAAACTTTGAAATAAAGATAAGATAAAGTACCTGCATTTGAAGGCATAAATCTTTAGGCAAAATCAAATGTGAAGGCATTTTAAATAAGCCCTCTTGGACCTTGTTGTTTAGGTTAAGGGTGTGATTCCGGTGAATCCTATCCCGTGCCAGGGACAAAACACGAAAACAAAAAACAGGAGTGAAGAAATGTGATGTTTTATGGCAAAGAATGCTATCTATCCACCTATTTTACCTATTCCATCAAAAGTTCCGGTTTTGAGCTTTTGACTTCAGAGGAGCGTTTCCAGGAAATCCTGGAAAAGTTGCAACTTTACCTGGATTTCTTTTTTGTTATATATTAGCTTATGACCGACATCTAAAGTAATTGAATTATAAGTGTGTTACGTTTTATGATAAAATGGAAAGCACTATAGTAGATTCACATCAACCGTGCATCTGATGTCTAGGCCAGTCCCTTAGGACTCTCCTGATTGGCTGTTGATAAGCCAATCACAGGGCTGGAAACTCTCAGTCTCTCTCGAGAGATTTCACATAAGCAGAATGTATGTTGCACCTCTCCTGAGGGATATGTCTATCAAAAGTATCCCTCAGGAGACGTGGAACATATATCCTGCCTATGTGAACTCTCGAGAGAAACTGAGGGTTTCAGCCCTGTGATTGGCTTTTATCAACAGCCATCAGGAGCGTCGTAAGGGATTGGCCTAGACATCATATGCACGGTTGATGTGAATCTACTATGGGCTTGGGCGAACAAGTTTAGATGACAATAAAGGTTTCTGTATCAACATAGGGATTAGAGGAAAAGAAAAGGAAGTCAATAACTAACCAGGTTTTGTTTGAAGGGTTCAAAGAGTGAACGGCCCACTGCCCTTCGTGACCTGCCTATTCGTGACCTGGACCGCCAGTCGTTGCCTCGTTAGAACAGAGCGGTAGAAAGTGGAGTAGTCTCATGACGTTACTGTCAGCGAACACGAAACTTCCTTTTCCAAGGTTGTAATTTTTCTTTTTATTGCCGGAATGACTGGAATTCTTTCTTTTTAAGTGCTGTTTATGTTCGCATTA
>NC_087200.1:33931106-33933606 GCF_015104395.2 Macrobrachium nipponense
TTAGGTTAAAAGGAAAATTTCACGAGACAGTGGTAAGAACAGCAATGCTGTATGGTACGGAAACAGCAAGCATGAGAAAAACAGAGCAGAAGAAGATGGATGTGGCAGAGATGAGAATGCTTAGGTGGATGTCTGGGGTGACAAGAGAGGATAGGATCAGAAATGACTACATAAGGGGGTCGACTAAGGTGGTGGAAGTATCAAAGAAAGTACAGGAGGGGAGGCTGAGATGGTATGGACACCTGTTGAGGAGAGATGAGGACCACGCTGGGAGACATACTATGGGGGTGGAGGTGCAAGGAAGAAGAAGAAGAGGGAGACCAAGAAAGAGATGGAAGGACTGTGTGAGAGGAGACTTGCATGAGAAGGGAATTGATGAGGCAGAAGTGCAGGATAGAAATAGATGGAAACGGCGACCCCATATAAAATGGGAACAAGCTGGGAAGAAGAAGAAGATTATTCGGGTTCATATAGCCAACATTTCTCGGCTTTCAAAATTTTCGAGAAGTGAATCTTTCGACATATATATATATATATATATATATATTATATATATATATATATATATATATTATATATATATATATATATATATAAAGTGGCTTACAGGATTACCTGCCTATTTCAACACCTCGACGTTCTTAAAGGCGAGAATTTCGGTCCTAATATTAGTTTCAAGATATAACCTAATCCGGGACCAACCACCCCCAGGGGAACTTACTGTCACTCCAACCAGGGTCATTTCCACCGCAAGTGCCAGCCAACCGCCCACGGCAAGTGACTGCCCACTCCCCCTGGATAACCCCCATCCACCCAAATGATCAGCGCATTCATCTCCCATCTTCTTGAGTAGCCATGGATACATTAAAAACATAATCTCTTGGAATATTTTTGGCCTCAAGCGGAACATTCCTCTCCTAAACATGCTATGCTGGGCCAAAAATTTCAACGGCATCATTGCATTGCAAGAAACGCTCCTCTGGCCTCATGACCTTGCCATCTGCGATTCAATTCATGAAGACTTCAGAACCTTCTCGACTTCATCGATGCAAGTTACAGATCAAATCATAGCCGGTCGTCCGAAAGGGGGACTTTCTTTCCTGTGGCACAAATCGTTAGACAATATGATAAAGGTGATGACCTACAGGAGTGACAGATTGCTTGGGCTTCAAGTGACAGTAGGGAACTCTTAAAATCCTAATAATTAATGTTTATATGCCATGGGAAAATAACAATAATTTTGATCATTACTGCATGATCCTAGGGGATTACACAGTATTATTCAAGATTCTCCTGCTGATCATATTTGTATAATAGGGGACCTTAATTCTCACCCCACAAAACAATTTTATAATGAACTTACTCGCTTCTGTCAAAAATCATGCTCTCCAAATTATCGATGTAAATGCTCCTCCCTCCCTCCTCCTACTCATATGTACATAATAGAGCGGACGCAATTACAACCTCCTGGCTGGACCACTGCATCACATCTCCACAACTTCATGATTCTATTATGACCTGCAATATTCGCCTACGATCTTGCAACGGGCTACGATCACATCCCATTACAGGTGTCATTCAGTACCCATCCCTCCCTACCGTGAACCCACTAACTGACCGCCCTCCAGCGGTTAACTGGGAGTTTAAAAACCAACAGAAAGCCAGATACTTTAGGGGTGACCACGGAAACCAGGTTGCGGTCAATAATTCAACCGGCTGACGCCTTACTAATGTACCAACACAAAATGTAGAAATGACCACCACAAGAGGGATCTGAATGAATTCTATTCGAACATAATCTCCGCTATGCTTGCTTCGGGCAGGACTGCCTTTAGATTTCGTCAAGGTAATTCTCGTAATAATTACCTGGTTGGAATGACTTGGTAAAGATCTGTATACATACTCAACGAAGAATGTTTTTACTGTGGAGGCAAAATGGCAGCCCGAGGGAAGGACACACTGCATTACTAATGAGGCAGGCGAGAGCGCAATTCCAACTTGCTCTAAGCACTTGAGGTTTAAATGAAAAACAACCTAAGAGCCGATGCAAGGTCTATAAACGTTAGAGAATCTGGTTATTACCCTCGTCTTTGGAAAGATATCCAGTCCTTAAATCCTAAAACTAAAAAGCTATCACAGAGAGTAGGGGAAGCAGTCGGAGACGAGGCTATCGCAAGGATGTGGGGTGATCACTTCAACAATATCCTGAATTGCATAAATGATCAGGATTCCCGAAGCGAGGTAGATAACCTCCTTAATGACATCATTCAATTTCATTTTGCAGACCGTATTACGCCAGGTAACATCAGCGATGTCATAAACAGCATACCTAATAATAAATCGCCCGGCTGTGATGGTCTTCCCGCAGAGGCTTTCAAATTCTGCCATCCGAATAATTTACATTTTGCTAGCTGCCTTATTCAATGCGTGCATAATTCACCAGTTTCTTCCAGACTCCCTACTCTTAGTTCACTTGATACCATTAATCAAAAACAAGCTA
>NC_087200.1:33938666-33956166 GCF_015104395.2 Macrobrachium nipponense
CGAAAACGAATAACTGTAGCAGTCTTTTTTTGACATAGAAAAGGCTTATGATACTACCTGGAGGTACCCGATATTCACATTACAAAATAACAACATCCGTGGACATTTACCTAGGTTCATCCAAACTTTTCACAAATCGTAGTTTTCAAGTGAGAATCGATGATGTATTGTCGAGAACATTTCCACTGAACTGTGTTCCACAGTGAAGTGTCCTTAGTGGCACACTGTTTACCCTGGCATTAATATATTAAATCAAACTACCTACTGTAATTAAAAGAAACCTTTACATGGATTATTTTGCCATATATTATTCACCTTTCGTATTAAACATGCGAATCATCACTAATAAAAATATAATAAAAATAAATGAATGGACCTCATCTGTAGGATTTAAGTTACCATACATAAGCTCAAGCGTAGTTTTTATAAGATAAGTGGATATGATGAGTAATAGATTTAAAAATCGAAATCCATATACCAATTAGAAAACATGCAAATTTTTAGGTTATTGTTTGTACTCAGTTAAACTGGAACCCCACATAACATACTTGGAAATCAAAATTGTAAAAAGCATTAAATCTACTTAGAAAATTATCAAACACTCGTGGGGAGCCGATAGACAACCTTTACATTACTGTATAAAGCACAGTCCTGTCTATATTTGCTTACGGTAGCGAAGTATTTGCTCCGGTGTCAGATTCAGCCTGAAACTGGTTGGACCCGTTTATAATGAGGGCCTAGAATATGTGCAGGAGCTTTAAATCATCACCGCCCTCTTCCTTACGGTTGCAAGTGGTGAACTACTCTCTCTCTCCATAGGAGCTTGTAACAATGAGAGTGATTCTGAGAATTAGACAAGCATTCTCCAACATAAAATATTTAACTCAGAGATATTTTTATAAACATCGTCCACCCCCTTTCCATAGAGCTAGTAAGACTGTTAGGGTCACTAAATGTGAATATACAAATTCCTCCAGTAGTAAAATTACTCCGCCTTGGAACAATGAATACAATGAAACTTGCACAACTAATTAAATATTTATCAAAAAAATACTTGTATTCGCCATCACAATCACCATGGACAACATAGAAATAGAACATATGAACCGAAAAGGTCCCATTATGCCAAGTATTCACAGATGGGATCTAAATCGGACATGGAGTTGGATATGCTGCAGTGTCCCGGACAAATCATATCAATTCTCTCTTCCTAATACAGCGTCAATATTCACCTAGCAAAACTTGCTCAATAGCCTCAGCCATAAAATAATTAAAGAAACATCAAAGAGTATTTTGTGATTTTAGTGACTCAAGAAGGCCATAGAGCGATCCCGGAGTTACAACACCTAAAGGTATATAGTACAACATTAAATTATCACTTCAAGAAATTAGATATCCAAGAGGCTGACAAAGCAGCCAAAGACGCAATTCGAATGACATGACAAATCACAGTGTGAATCGCCCTATAGTGATTATGTAACATACATAAGATGTATTATCAGGAAATGGCAACATATTTGGAATGAATATCAGAAAATAAACAAATAAGCATAAACCTGATGTTGGAAAGTGAGTTTATCATATCAGAGAGAGAGACGACCAGTAATTCTTACACGTCCCTCCGTATAGGCCATAACCCATCTGACACATGGACACTTAATTGAGTGCAGCCAACACGACTTCTGCTCAAGGGTTTTCAGAGTGCGAAAGGAGTTGTACGTCAGACCTGTCTTTGTGCGCGTGTCCAAAGATGACCAGCAGAGACTGTAGCCTTTTGGAAATAAGACAATAACAGAATTGGTCAGAATCTTTTACATTTTTCCGGAGTCCGATTTGACTCTTCTGAGGAACTGAATTTAATTGATAAATATAAAACATTAGCGTTTTTAGTAATTTTAAAACAATTTCAAAAAAGATTAAAACTAATTCTGAATTTTATATACCGTTTTAGTATGTATGTAAGTGAACATGCGTAATTGTATTTATTGTTTGTGTGTTCATATGAAAGCTTTGCCTTGGTGCATTTATTTTTTATCCTGATGACCAACTTAGTCGCTCTGGCCTATAGAGCTAGAACGTGGCATTTTATCTATCCTTCGGGCCAGCCCTAGGATAGACTGAAATCACTCAGTTGTCTGGTTTAAACTACTTTTATAATATGATAATTTTCTGCCGTAATTTATACAACAAACCTTTTATAACTGAAAATCGGTTTTAAAGGATTCTCAGATTATTAGGCTGTCCTCAGTTGTCTGAGTTCTGGATCGCTTTCTTGTTCTCATTCCACTGTTTCTAAATCTAAATCTACCCCTTAACAACTAAAACAAGGTATTATTTGTATGCATTTTTTTGTTTCTTCTTGATCTGCCAAGGTGTTAAGTTGCCCTGGAATATATCTGAACTCAGGATCGAACTCTAACACACTAAGGAGACATCTACTGAACTTCATGTGTTAGGAAAGTTCTCTTTTTAAACAATCACAAATGGGTTTGTGATCGTAAGCACATTATCTCATGACCTAAAAGGTATGTATCACTAAATTCTTTAACCCCAAAATAAAGCTAACCTCCGCTCTTCGGTTGTTCTTAGGGTTTTTCCGGTGGGTTTAACTCTACTGGCATAGTATCTGCTCTCATTCTAGTTTTTGCCTTTTGTAACAATACAGCTCCTAGCCCTGTCTTCGAGGCATCACAAGCTAATCAAAATCTTTTGAAAAATCCTGGTTAACCAAACAGGGTTCCTAGTCATTTGCGCTTTAACGTTTGAGGCTCTTTCTTGTTCATTCTGCATTCATATTTAACATCTTTTTGTATTTCTGTCAAAGTTTTGAGATGTAGCAAATCTTTTATAAATGGTCTAGTAATATCCAACGTCCCCAGGAATCTCGCTTAAGGCTTTCAAATTAGTGGAGGTGGATAGACATATCGCCTTTATTTTCACCTGCTTGCATTGCACAGTCCTCTTCCCTAATTACATGACCCAAGTATTCTATGACTTCATAGAACGACATTTCTTTAATTTGATTTTAGTCCTGCCGATTCTTAATCTTTCTAGGACATTCTATGTTTTGAATGGTTTCTAAAATCTTTACAAAAATGATTACTCGTCTAATATAATGCACATGTTCTATGTCTACTAATTGTAACATAATCTAACAACGTTAAAGAGCCTGATGTGAGTCCAATTGGCATTATTCACTGTAAGTGTTCTTTTATGTGTGCTGAAGGCCGTGAATTGTTTGGATTCTTCATCTAGAGGTACTTGCCAATTCCAGCTAAGGAGGTCTAAGGTGAAAATAATTTTGCCCCTCCTAATTAACTAAGTTTCTATCTGGAATTGGGTTGGAAGTTTAATTTTTTATAGTCTATACAGTCTCCAACGGCCATCTTTCTTTGGAACAAGCAACCATGGAGAGTTATATAGAGATTTAGAAGGAATTATTACTCCATCTCTTTCATTACTCCACAATATCACTATGGATACTCTGGCTTCTTGTAATCTGTAATTAGGAAAAATAATGGCCTTGCTCCATCATCTAAACAAACATCTTATGTTGTAGGACATTGTTCTTCTAGTTTATCTCCTTCTACAGTCATTACATTTCTGTATTTCCTCTAGCACTGGATTACTTGTCTCTATTTTCTGGAAGAATCTGTTTTATATACTTCCTGATTATTTGAAGTTTTGGTGGCCATTTAATAGAGAAAAATGCTTTTCTTCTACTGTTAGTAAAGTATCGTTATAGGTATTCCTATAAAAAGACAGTGACTGCGTATAGTGTTAGTTTGTTATTTGAATAGTGTTGGACATAAGGCTTCTCAATGATCAACCATTCCTGTGGCTCAGTGCATTCTCCACTCTGACAAAAGTCTGGCAATTCACGTTTCAGCAATAGAACATCTTTAACCTTACGTTCTTTTGTGCTCTTAATATATTTTTGTTAAGCATATTTGGATTTAAAAGTTACTGCTCTATTAAGTATACATTTACTTTATATCATCAGCTGTGCTCACGCAACATATTTCTTCATCTTCTGTCCTGAAAAATAACAACTTCTGCATTTTCATGTTTCTTCTGTACTTCTTTATACTATTTATATCTGTTTCTTTTATTTTATCTATCATACTTCATTTAGTATTTTTCCCTTCGCTCCTCGTAACCCATTACTACATGCTGCAGTTATTAGTACATGTATCTGTATAGGTATCTGTAATATGCATCTTGATTTCGTTATATTCAGTTTCGGTGATCACCATTCATTATTTATATCTGAGGTGATTACTTGAATCTGAATGTATTCCATTATTTCCACATTTCATTGATCTGTATTCTTTAATGGTGGGATTCTCTTTTCTATCTGTTTCTTTTTATCTTGCCTTTCTCGTATGTCTCTGTTGCTTGTCGAAACTGTGGCAGGACAATCGATCAGATTTGGGTGAGGCTTTTCTTCGTCAAGCGTAAAACATACGCTCTTTCGGATAATCCTGTTTCAGGCTAAATCTTTCCTTCACTGCTGTTCTAGTATTATACTACATCTTCTCATTCAATCAATGAAAATAATGCTTTTGCGGGAAAAAATACTGTCTTCTAGAACTAGAAACTTTCACAAATTGTGTGACAAAAATGTCTGATTTCCAGTCACTTTCCTTGACTTCTAATTTATTTACCCCGCTTTCTTTTCTGACGTTATTTGGACTCTGATCATTTCTGAATGCCTACATACCGGTTAAAGTTTATTTATCTATTATATTCACTGTACTGCTGTGCCTGAATCTATAAGTACAGTACATTTGGGTTTTATTTTCCACTTATTGGAATATAGCGGATGAACCTTTATTTTCCCTACTAGCTATTTCTCTTTTTCTCGTTCTATCATCTTGAAGGAATTATTTTCCTTTCTTCTGTGAAGGTTTCATTGCAAAATCATATATCAACCACCCATTGTAAAAAAGATTACTAATTTCCTACTATAAACGTATTTTTTTTTTTTAATCTTTATACTCTTATTGAGAGGAATTCAAATCACGTTTGATATTTTTCTAAAGAGAAAGAATACTATCTTTTAACCACCATATAGAGAGAGAATGGAAAACGTTCAGCTCCAGCGCCTTATGTAAGTTATTGTCACGTTCGTTTTTGCTTTGATTCCGATATCACTACCTTTGTTTGTCGCGCTCACATTCGCCTGTTTGTGCGTTTCAAATCAACTTTGATTGCGCTGGTTTTCCTCGTTTCGTCGGCAAAGATTCGTCCTTGTCTAAAATTCTTCAGTAACGTTGATTCTTTAACGGGAAAAAAAAAAAAATGTATTTCGTTGATGTGGCAATACCAATCGTCCGCTTTTTAACAGATTTATTTAGCAGAATCTGTTTGGCTCTTGTCCGGCTGTTTGGATTCACGTCTCTGCCGATGTTGTTATGTCTGCGTAATCACTTATTTGCCTTCGTTTTATAACACGCTACGTCTCATTGTTTTTCTTCTAGGTGAAAACACAGCTACTTCTCGCTGTGGTATAAAGTCTCTGGTTGTATCCTTTCGTTACATCTTCAAACAGAATTTTATCGGTCACTATTGTTATTACTGTCGTAACTCGAAATGTGTTATTATTTTAAACTATCTTCACTGCACGTGTACGTCTCCTGGATCCCACAATCCTGGCAGTCTGGTTTCTATTCTTGACTTTATTCTTCTTCTTAATGTTAGTTCTGGATTAGTAATATTACTAAGGCTAAGCTCTCTTCAGGAGATTTTAGAATAGACGAACAGCAGAGTTTCTTTTAGTCCACTGTGGTAGCGAGTAACGTTACAACTACAAAGCTTATATAATCTATTTTGTACCCTGGCAATATTTCGACCTCTTTTCTGAATGGCGCTGCCGGTCCTCTTTGCTTCTTCTGTTGTTCTGAAATTCAGCACCCTCGGTTCGAATTCGGCACCACCTCCTTAGGCCGTGTAGGTTCTGGTTCTCCGCCCACTGAATTCTAGATTCGTGAACGATTAGGGGAGTTTTTTCTTTCCCGTTATCTGTTCACCACCACTTTTAGGTGGGTAACATGTTAATTCCTCCTTTTCCAGCTAGTCAATAATTAACATTTTCATTCTGGAGGTGGAGCTGCATCTCGAAGAAGCTAGTATCGGTGCGAGGTCACAGGTCAATATTTTTATGACGTCTTAAGATTTAATTGCGATGGTGTTAATGGGTTCAACTTCCTGTTACTAAGGTTTTGTTGATTCAAATTCTGGCTCACACACCAAGCTCATTCTCTCTCTCATCTCTCTCTCTCTCGTCTCTCTCGTCATCTCTCGTCTCTCTCCTCTCTTATTTTCTCCTCCTCTTTCTCGTTATTTTTACTGTACTTTGATTATTCTCTCTCTATCTGTTTTTACTAGCTACCCTATCTGCTATTTATTCATTATCAGCTATCATTACGTATATATCAGGAGAGAGAGAGAAGAGCTAGAGGAGAGAGAGAGAGAGAGCTTCGAATTGAAGGTATCCTCATTCCAAGGGGTAAGGGAACGGACGGCAGGAGCACCGTAGAAGATTATAATCTATTTATTAAAGAGACATTAGCAAAATCCATCTGGCGAAGCCTTTAGTTTTTGCGAATTAGTAACTAACTCTTTCTCATCCCATTTTAAAATCCGTCTACTAAATTTCATGACAGTGCCTGTAGGAGGATAGTGCCGTCAGTGCGCCTCGCGTAGAGCGCTGTAGGCATTACTTAGAGGTCCCTTTGTAGCGTCCTTCGGTCCTAGGTGTCACCCTTTGATTCCTTTTGCAGTAACCTCTCCGTTCATATTCGCTGTGTCATTCTTCTTGCTATGCCTTAAATCTCTCCTGGCAACTGTTTTATGAAAAGCTGTAACAAAAGGGTTTTTCGTTTGTTGAACCTTAGGACCCTTTTTTCGTGTTTTCTTTGAGCCTAAATTTAAAAATACCTCATCTTGATATCTACCCTGACTTTCCTTTCATAAAACCTTCAAGCGACATACAAAAAACAAAAATCCTCCACAACACGCGACAGGGAAATATGCTTCCAACTCCACCATGACTTTGTAATCTTTTGTGCAAATGATTTCCTCGCCAAAAAACTCCGACGCGGATCGTTCTGCCTCGTGACGGGACTGTCAGTCATGAAGGATCGTTTCCATGATGCGTCAGCATAAAAACTGAGTAAATGGATCCGTGGAGCCAGCCGAAAGGGCGTTTGATATTCCGAGTGAAAGTTATCGGTGATTTCGATCAGGTGATGGCAACGGAGTTTCGTTTTCCACTGTAGTAACGAATCTCTCTCTCTCTCATCTCTCTCCGTCTCTCTCATACATCCAAACAGTCTAAGAATGATAGATATTTCAATGTGACTGAAAGATATGTTTTAATTTCAACTTGGCAGCGAGACGGATATGTTTCTCTTCATGGGGAACATTATCTCTCTCTCGCTCTCTCTCTCTCTCTCTCTCTCTCATACACACACAACACCACACGACACCCACACAGACCACAACATAATGAGGTGGAGTCGAACACTTGAATTTTACTTGTAGCGAGATTGATACAAGTTTTTTTTCAAAATTCTAAAATCCTCTCTCTCGTCTCTCTCACCTCGAAAATGCTTGATTTATTGATGAGCAAATTTGTAAATCTGAATTCTGTTTTCAGAATACCCGAGTGACTAATTGTTGCGTACTTGGTTATCTTGCAAATTAAAAAACCTCTCTCCTCTCTCTCTTCGCTCTCTCTCTCTCTTCTCTCTCTCTCTCTCTCACACACACACACACACACCGCATATGAGGAAGGAGTACAATTGGGTTTTGAACTTAGCATTGAGATTCACATATGCCTCCTTTTACATTTAAGAGTATGAAATTCTCTCTCTCTCTCTCTCTCGTCTCCTACTGTAACCAATTCGACTACACCTTATGACCTGCATTTCGAGGAATAGGAAACACGATGCCATAGACAAACCAACGTCCTATTCCTTAATATTATGCATCACACACCCCTCCCGCTCTGACGGTGTCTGACCGATGAGGAGGAGTGATGAGGGATGCGAGGAGGAGGTGGAGGAGGAGGAGGATAAGCATATGTCTAAGGAGGGTCGGAGAGGGGAGGAGGATAAGGATTGGATAAGGAGAAGGAAGGAGGGTTTTTTTGATTGAAAAAACCGAGAATTGGGGCCAATCTGACGCGTGAATAAGCGCTTTCGAATGAAATGAGAGAGAGAGAGGAGAGAGAGATAGAGAGGAGAGAGATAATATTCCTTTGAAATTGAGTGAAAAACACGGGCTCTCGTGACCGTGGACGGTAATTCGTCATTGTTATTTCGCAGGTTGTTTGTTTCCTGGTCTTCCTGACATTCACTCTCCTCCTTGTTTCCTGACTCCCCAGACAGTTCTTGCTCTTTCTTCGGGTTTGGTGGGATTCTGACCGATTTGGACGGACTTCCCCTCAATTTTATCTTTTCTTTTGTGTATTTCTAGTTCCTTCCGCCCCTCGAAAAAACCCCCTCCCTTCAGCCTTCTAAAGATATTGCGTGGTTGTCACGCCACTTGTTGACCCAAAACAAACTTCGAAACAAAACGAAACAACACATGGAATGTAAAAAACACCAACTAGGTATCTCCAGGGTCGATTTGGGCTGTGTAGCAAAATATAGCTTGAACGAATCCAGGATGATACCGTATATCTTAATGCGATTTTAAGGGTCTTGATCAGTTATTTATTGATGGCGGTGAGACATCACAAGCTATGATTGCGTGTGGGTTTGTGGTTTGTGGTGTGGGGTTGGGGGGGGGGCACAGAGTAGAGAGGAGGGGCATATTGGTGTGTGTAGGCAGTACACTCCATTTCTGAAAAACCAATTTTGCTCTTGTTGCGTCAAATAGTTTATTATGTAGGGGTAACTGATCACTGTGTGTGCATTGCGCTCGTCCTCTCTCTCTCGTCTCGTCTCTCTCCTCTTCTCTCTCATCTCGTCTCTCTTCTCTATATATATATATATATATTTAATATATATATATATATAATATATATATATATATTATATATATCTATAATTATATATATATAGTATATATATACAAGGAACAGCAAGCATGAGAGAAAAACGAGCCGACGGAGATGGATGTTGGCAGAAATGAGAATGCTTAGTGATGTCTGAGGTGACAAGAGATAGGTAGATCAATTAGACTACATAAGGGGGTCGACTAAGGTGGTGAGTATACAAAGGAAGATGCGAAGGGGAGGCCTGAGATGGTATGGACACCTGTTGAGGATAAGATGAGCCCACGCTGGGAGACATACTATGGGGATGGAGGTTCGGAAGAAGAAGAGGAGACCAAGAAAGAGATGGAAGGACTGTGTGAGAGGAGATTACATGAGAAGGGAATTGAGAGGCGAGAAGCGCATAGATAGAAATAGATAGGAGAAGGGCTCATCCGAAACGGCGACCCCATATAAAAATGGGAACGAAGCTGGGACGAAGACGAAGATATATAATATATATATATATTATTATATGATATAATATATATATAATATAATAGATATAATCATAATAATATATAATATATAATATATATTATATATATATATATATATATATATATATATATATATATTCTATTATACATACTATATATATATATATATCTTATATATATATATATATATATTATATTAATATATATATTATATATATATATACTATATATTATATATATATATATATTATGTCTGTATATATATATATAATATAGTTATATATATATATATATAGAAGAGGAGAAGAGAGAGAGAGAGAGTAGAAGGGAGAGAGCATCTGAATTGACGGGCATCCATCATTACCAAAGGGAAAGAACGGACTGTAGGACCATGTAGAAGATATAATTTGTTATGTAAAAAGAGACCTTTAACAAATCAACCTGCCGAAGGAGCCCTTCGTGTTTGGCGATGGTGCGCCATCTTTGGCTCTCGCGTTTTTTCCAGGCCCCCTCCCCCACCCCGCTCCTCCTCCTCCGACTATGCTCACTCAACCTCTCTGCTTTTTCGTGTACCCGGCTAGAGTACCAGTTGGTCTGTTCAGTGTATCTGTTAAAACCCAGGAATTCTTGGTGAAGGGAAACTAATGGATATTTCATAGTGTAAGTCTTGGTATCTTTCTGAAGGCATTTGTAAGCTTCATTTGTAAACCAGTGTTGTATTTATCTTTCTGCTTGCTTTTCGTGTCCGTGCAATTTGGATGTAATTCATATATTAATTTTTATGAGTTTTGCGTTCTTATCCTGTTAAACATATTTTTTCTGAGTGTGCCCAACTGAATGCATTAATTTACTCAGTTTTTCTGGTCTACAAGTTGTTTGTTTATCTTTAAAGCATTTTCTGCGCCGAATTATTCACACTCATATTTATTTGCATTACTCATGAGACTTTTCTGATTCGTTCATTAGATTGTCTGAAAGAGAAGGTTTTGTTTCCTCTGATCAATCAGAAAACTCATACGACCACAGCCAAACATTAAAATGTGTGTTTTGTTTCCGTTGGTTGCGAGGTCGACAATGGTGTGCTATCCACGAAATTTCTTTTGAGGCGGGGGGGGGGGGGGGGGGGGGATGGGTGGGGCGGTTGGGGCGGAATGAGCCTAGAAATAAATTAAAATAGAATAAAATCATATAATGCATTTCGATTTTAAATCAAGAATATAACTGTGGAACCTTCTGACATTATATATTGATGCATATATATATATATATATATATATATATATATATATTATATATATTTATATATTATATATATATAGAGAGGAGATAGAGAGAGAGAGAGAGAGAGAGAGAGAATGATATAGAGATATATATATAATAATATATATATATATATATATATATCTAATGTTAGTGTGTGGTGTGTGTGTGTGTGTGTGTGAGAGAGAGAGAGAGGGAGAGAGAGACGATAGAGAGATTATTTGTTCCCCAATGAAAAGAAACTATTCCGTTTTGCTGCAGTTAAATCAACCGTACCTGTCATTCACATTGAAATATCTATCATCTCTTGGACTATTTGTGTGTGTGTGTGTGGGTGTGAGAGAGAAGAGAGAGAGAGAGAGAGAGAGAGATCGTTACCTACCGGTGAAAACAAAAAAAAACGAGTTCATTTGCATCTAGCTGATCGAAATCCCCGATATATTTTTTCACTCGGAAGATCTAACGCCCTTTCCGGCTGCTCCACGGATCCTTTTTCTCACAGTTTTTTATTGCTGACAGCCTTCCATGGAAACGATCCCTCATGACTGACATTCCGTAACGAGGCAGACGATCGTGTCGTGATTTTTTTGGACGAGGAAATCATTGCAAGACTATTGGCACAAGTCATGTGGAGGTTGGCAGATATTTCACTGTCGGTGTTGTCGACGATCTTTCTTTATGTCGCTTGGCAGTTTTATGATAAGAGAAGCTCTTTGTTTTATTAGTCATTTTTTTTTTTCAAGGCAATAACTCAAGAGAAAACTGGAAAAAATGGCTTATATTGTTTCTGTAATTGATTTGGTTTTTTATAGTCATTAATGGCGAAAAATTCATATTTGAAAATGTGAGATGCCTTATTTTAAATGTGGATTTTAAATCAATGCAGAAACTATTTGTATTATACAGCCAGAGAATATATATATTAATATCTTATATATATATCTATATTATATATAATATTATTATATTTATATATATATATATATATTATATTAGATCTATATAATATATATATATACATAATAATATAATAGTATATATATATATTATATACAATATAATATTATATATGATATATATATCTATATATATATATATAATTTATAATATATTATATATTAATATATGATATATATATATTATATATGTGTGTGTGTGTGTGTGGGGGTGTTATATACATGCATTGTATGCAACATACATAGTACGATAGCATACGCACATATGTGCCATATAAAACTAGTGGGGACTCATTTATTAAAACTTGGACGATGTAAATGTGGCTATTTGCTCAGAGAGAGAGAGAGAGAGAGAGAAGAGAGAGAGAGAGAGAGAGAGAGAGAGAGAGATCAGGTAAAAGTGGTGTCAAAAACAAATTCCCACAAGCGATAAATTCGTGAGCGAAGGGTTTTATTTAGTGTTTTACTGATGAATACTTCAAAACCGCGGCGCCCATTTGAACTTTCTGACTGATCATTGATCGTTTAATAAATCATGACATGGTTTTTTTTTATTTATCGTTTTTCGTGGGGTTTATTTCCTTTTATTTCCCCTCCTTCTCCCCACCCGCCCCTCTACAACCACCAGTTTACCTCTCTTTCTACGGGAGGTATTGCCGTCGTGCTCCTCACGTTTGCGAGCTGTAGGTACTGTCTATTAGGTTGTTTATCGTGCGTCCACCCGCTCCAAAACTTTCTCTCGTCTCTTCACTGCGTGTGTATATATGTTATATATAATATGTATCTATATATATATATATATAGATCTATATATATTATAGTAATATATATACTTTTGTGTGTATATATTACCACACTATATACATAGGTACTATGTATAATGTGTATAATATATGCATATATAATACACAACATAATATATAGGGTAACTATGTATTACTGTAGATGATTTTGAATACGTGATATGTAAAGGCAAAGCACAAAGATAATCTAATACATATTTTGTATATATCTGGTATCTATATGTATCTATGTATTATATATATATATTATATATATATATATATTATATATTCGTATATATGATGCATATATAATATGTCATACATATATATATATATCTATTATATATTCTATATTTTGTTACGAAAATGCCAAGTATCTGATTACTACACTTTACATTCATTTAATGTTACTTCACAAAGCCGACCACCTGAACCCCATAACATGTTTAAACCGCTGAATACTCTAAAGTCACCAGTGATCCCTTAACACTTACCAGTATGCAGAAGATCAGACTAAGTTCATCAACGGTGGTGAGGTAATCTTGTATGTAAGTAATATTAATCAAAGGGCATCACTCCAACAACAACTTTAAAGTCTAAGTATTTCCCTGATTCAGAAGTCTAGTACTTCCCTGGTTCTCAATCACGTCAGTAATTGAAGAAAGCAATCAATTACCACCCTATGTTTCATACCTAACATAAATAGAATCTAATTAAATTCAAATATACTGGTTATAATGAAAAATACATTATAAAAATTTTAATACAAAGTTATTATTTAACTCAAATTTATATGTGAATTCACAATATCAGGGAAATTACTGTTACTTGAAAACAAAGTAAAGTTTAATTAATTCTTGAATCAATACGTAAAATTTAAATCAGAATTAATTTATCCCAAAATTCAGAAAATTAATTACTTGAAATTCAAAAGTGTTTAGCAATAATTGAAATTGGCATTATTCACAAGTGCTAACAACACAAAACTGAAAAGAATCTAAGCTAATGCAATCTCCTTCACAATGTTAAATTTAATTAATGTGGCAATGATTAAGCACATGAAAATACTAATCAAATTAATTGTGATGTAATGAAATATAAAATAAAAAGACACCTTCAATAAAAAATGAAATAGTGCCCAAACAATGGAACAAACACAACACAAAAATCAGCAATGTTGTAAAGTGTAATCTTTTCACTTCAAAACACTGTCCCAACCGTTTTTACCAAACTTCATAACCCCTGTTTATTAGTTACCCAACTTTCTATCCATTATTAGTTAAACCAATTCCTATCCGTTATTATTATTAGTTAACAACACTTTTCTGATTCACTTTTAGTATTAGTTAACCACAGTTCCTAACCGTTATTCGTTTTTACCTACGTTATTAGTTAAACAGCAATTCCTATTCGTTATTAGTTGGCAGCTATAAACAATAAACCACTTTACCCTTTTGGTATACCAACTTCTTTCTCCTTGTACATTACACTTTCACAAAAACCAGGCGCCGTAACGAATGTTGTTCAGATTCCACAAAGAAACTAATTAACACTAAATAAATGCTAGAGAACTATCAACATGAATGCCCTAAACGTTTTACGAGTGACCATTGTCGTGGAGAGGAGAGGGAGAGAGAGAGAAGAGAGAGAGAAGAGCGAGAAGAGATGTAAAGGCCTCGAGGTCTTAAGATCGATGAAATCTCTCCCCTACCTTATTAGTTGACAACTATTAAAAATATAACACTTTACCTTTTTGTTACCAACTTACTTTCTCTGCTGCAGTATTGTCTTACACACTTCACCAAAACCGCTCCGTACAATAAATAATGTTTGTTCAGATTCCAAAAGAAACTAAATAAAAACTAAATAACTCTAAGAAATATCATAATATGAAATTCTAAGTTATGAGATGACCAATTAACGTTACTTTAATTATCTCAATGATGTCGAGGGAGAGAGAGAGAGAGAGAGAGAGAGAGAGAGATAGAGAGAGCGATATAACAGCACCAGCGCGCAACGTGTAGTTCTTTTTCGAGGTTCTATGATCTAATGAAATCTTCTTCCTTGCGAAAACTGGACAGGGGCCAGATGACGAGACAAAACTCTTCCAGAATCTTCGAAATCTGATGCAATCTTCATAAAGATGTGTAAATTTCCACGTGGACTTGACAAAGACGTACCGTACAAGACAATTCTGCTCACAGACACGTACTCTACTCCCCGATCGCTAACGGATGCTGAGCGACAATTAAGATTGACATGTTTGTGATAACAACGCAAGACTCAATTCTCTCGCTAATCACATAGTTGACTAGATTTAGGAAAGCAAACGGATCTCACAGACCCTCTAATCTTACAGTGTTGACATAACATTAACATTCGTAGTTTCGAACAGACAAAGAGATCTCTCTCTTTTTACGTTCTATGTTAATATATTATATTCTTTTACAACATGTAATGATGCGAAATCTGAACACACATTTAAACATCCATTCTAATCTATCTAGGAATCTGCAAAATGTTACACAATCTATACATGGCATTTCAAAAGAGGGGAACATGCATTATATTCATATAATATATATTAATATATATATATATATATTTATTATATATATATATATTATATATATATATATATGTATCTAAATATTATATATATATATATATATTATATATATATATATTATTATATATTATGTATATATATATATATAATAGATATATTATAGATATATATATATATAATATATTATATATATATCTATATATATATTATATATATATATATTTGTACTATTTCATATATATACTATATATACTATCCATAAATATAGCAATATATGTACATAGATTAACTTTGTGTTGCCTTTGCACATAACGTAATTCAAATCATCTACAGTATAACTAGTACCTTTATTGCGTGTGGATGGTATATGGTCGCATGCAACTGTATTTCTCTCGTTTGATTTATTCCGATTACAATCATTATACCTGAAAAATAATGAAAAAGCTTAAATATTATAAGCGCAATAAACTCTTCAGGTAACGAAAGATAAAGAGAGCCCACTTAAACCTGACCTTTTCCATCGGTCCAGATCCCGAGATAAGAAAAAACAAATATTTTCATTACAAGTCGATTGTAAAACAAATGGCTTTAAATTAATAAATCGCACAAAAATAAATGCTTTAAAGAACAATATAAGAGCTTAAAAATAATTATGAACCGCTTAAAATATACGATTTAAAAACATTATCAATCGCTTAAAAAATATAATCGCTTAAAAATAAATAGGGAGCTTTCTAAAACATTAGATAATGGGCTTAAATCAGTTATAAATTGCTTCAAATGATATCTCAAAACATTATAAATCGCTTAAAAGTGGTCATAACCGCCTAGAATAATCCCTTTGATACAATTTATACATCGCTTAAAAATAAACTATAAATCGCCTAAAAATAAAACGCTTTGAAAACATTATAATCCTTAAAATAAATTATAAATCGCTCAAAAATAATCCGCTTAAAAATTATAATCGCTTGAAAATGAAATAGCTTTCAAAACCATTATAAGCGCTTATCAAATCTAAGATTTCTTTCAAAAGTGATAAATCGCTTAGTCAAAATATAAATCTTTTAAAAAATAAAAAGCCCTTAAATATGTAGCTGAAGACTTTCCCCTCTTATCAAATCTCTATTACTGATCAGATTTATTTTTAATTTTATTTTATTTTGATGTCGTCGAAAGTTAAATGGGGTGGGGATTTAGGTCTTAGATCGGCGCAGTCGCTTAAGTTTGGAGTGGCATGGTAATTACCTCGCAACTGCAGACCGGTCGCGGAGGTAAGTCCTTATGCCGAAGTTAGAGTCCTTTCTGATTATTGACGAGGCGAAATTTCCTCGACCTCTTACGAATCCAACGACTGACTAACGGCTGGAGGAGGAGGAGGGAGGAATATGTGGGAAGAGGAGGAGGTGGGGAGGAGTGGTTGGAGGGAGGAGGAGTAAGAAGGAAGTGGGAGGGGAGGAGGGGAGGTGGATGGTGGAGGAGGAGGAGAAGATGTGGGAAGAGTTGAAGAATAAGGAGGAGATGGGGAGGAGGAGGGCACGATGGGGAATAGGAGGAGGTGGGGAGGAGATGGTAGGAGGGAGGAGGAGAAGGAGAAGAATGAGGAGGTGGAGGAGAAATGGGGGGGATGAGAGGAGAAGAGGGGAAAACGGGAGTAGGAGGAGGAAAAGATAGGGAGGAGGTGGGGAAGAGGAAGAGAGGTGGGGAGAGAGGAATATGACGGCAGAGAGGATGGAGGGGAGAGGTGGGGGTTGGCAAAAGGGGAGGAGAAGATGGGGGGGGGGAACGAGGAGGAGGTGGTGAGGAGGAGGAGGAAGGAGGAGGATATGGGCATGAGGGAGATGAATGGGAAGGAGGGGAGGAGGAGTTTGGAGAAGAGGAGAGATGGGGGAAGAGGAGAGGTGATGAAGAGGATGAGAGGGGGGCAGAGGAGGAGGAGGGTGATATCGAGGAGATGATGTTGGAAGGGGGGTTCTTTGTCAAGACAGGAAATACGTTGTCAATTTTAAGTTTTTTATAACGTAACTCCCCCTCGATCAATATATCTAGCCTCCCATTAATACTATATTGAAGTTCTCATGACAGCAATATGATATCAGTTAATATAAAACATCCTCTCATTGTATTTTATTGAAAACTTTTTTGCCAAACAGAAGCAACAACTGGAATCAACCTAACCTGACAATTAGCATAATTATTTTCATTATCGCACCTGAACCCTACCAGTCAAACTACGGGTCCGAGCTAGAACGTTGTTCTTAGCAAACTCCTTGCTGTAATTGAATCGCATCTCGCGTTTTACTTCCTGTGAAAGATTAAGCGAATTCTATAGTGGGGTTATTGTCAGGAAGCCCTCCGGAGAATATTCCCCTGGGCGATACTTCGCGTAAAAGATACAACACCAAAGGAGTAGAACTCTTGAACTCGTTTCTGAGACGCGAGAG
>NC_087200.1:33971166-33977685 GCF_015104395.2 Macrobrachium nipponense
TTTACGCACACACACACACACACACACACACACACACACATATATATATATATATATATATATATATATATATATATATATATATATATATATACATATACATGTATAGGCATATGCATATTAGGCGGAAAACACGGATGGTGGGAGAAGGAACCTCAAAAGCAAAAAAAATTACAGGTTGGTGAAAATCAGATAATCGTTAAAAACTTTGTAATGAAAACCTTGAATATGGTAATTAGTTCGCCAATTCTTAAAAATCCTCGGAAGGGAAAAGTTCGAGCGACGCCTCTTGAGAGAATCTGACAGACGTCTTCTGCCGCTCAAGGAAGAAGGAATTTTGTTGTTTGTTTAAAGTTAAACCGAAGCTTTAAACATAGATGTCCGTTCGACATTCCTCAGTTCGTAGGCCGAATCGAATGAAAGAAATGAAAAACTAGTAAAAAAAAAAAAAAACTATGAATATAATGGAATGAAATATAAAATTTAGGCCAAGCGCTTAAACCGATGATTAGGTCATTCACAGCTGAAAGGGACATTGAGAGTAACAAGGCGTGATCCGACCTTCAGCTAACTCGGGTCTAGTGCTGAAATCTACGGTCAAATAGCGCGTTGATTCACCAACGAATGTTAACACAAATGCGCTATATTTGATTAGAAGTAATTGTTCTTTACTGCTTAACATGCGCATTATTAATTTTTTTTACATTTTTGTTCTAATAAATAAATCATAAATATCCTATCCTAATATTCATGTGTCTTTTTCCTACAAGCCTGACGTAAACGACTGTTAAATGGTAAACCGTAAACAAATATTGCTGGTTTTGCCTGAATAAAAATTGCAATATTTTTTTACTAACGCAGCAAAAAGTGGTTGGTAAATTAAAACAAACACCTTCTAAATCTCGTGTGTTTTCATTTGTGAAAATATATAGTACAAAGATAAATCTCCAGTTGTTCATGAAGTGCTTGCAATAAAAAATCTAGGAAATTGCTTTTACGTATCATTAAGTAAAGAACTTTTGAAGAAAATAAGTTATCCTTACTTCATAACGCTTAGAATGATAATTATAAATTCAGTTCTGATTTGTTTACATCACCTGGCGTCGCGGTACTTGTGGACCACTTGGGCCGAGGAGAAATTAGGGTCGGTCTTCCTAGGAAGAAGCCGTAACTCCCAAGGACCCGAGTCTACTCATTATGAAGGCAAAATAATGAGTCTTAAATTGGCCGACTCAGTTAGTGTCTAATGACTAGACTTTGTCGCAGTCTGCTTTGTTGATTCAAGTTCAAGCGCTCGTGATTTGAGCGCGATTGTCTATTGTCTTCATAATTAGCACTTGCTAACCTTCGAGAGGTTTACGACAACCTCGTACTTTTGTTAAGCTACAAAAAAATGAGGTGGCCGCGAGTTAGATTCTCGGGCATTCCACTGAACGGTTAGAGATGTGCATTTCTGGTGATAGAAGTTCACTCTCGACGTGGTTCGGAAGTCACGTGAAGCCGTTGGTCCCGTTGCTGAATAACCACTGGTTCCATGCAACGTAAAAACACCATACAAACAAACAAACAAACACGCAAGCACAAACATTCGCTCGTACGGAAAAAACAAACATTTCGCCGGGAATGACAGCTGCTTATTACAGCTTCATTTCACAGAGGTGATAATTAGGTGGAGGACTGTAGATAGACCCCTGGTATACTGGTCTCCCTGGATGAAAGGGGAATATAATATATGGGGGGGGATATGGGGGGGGGAGGGGGGGGGGTCCTAGTGTCGAAATGAACAGGCACCGGAAACGTGTGATAATTTGGAGCCGGTATAACTATCGGCGCTCATTTGATTGGTTATGGAAGCTCTGCTCAGTCATTCTGAGCTGGTCATTAGTTTGTGATTCACGGTTTGTTTTCTCTGTGTGAAATTCAGATTCTGTTTGTTCCAAGTTGGAAGATTGGTTTACACGCTCGCCTACCGATTCGGTAGTCGCGAGTTCGATTCCCCACTCTGCCAACGTGGAATCAGAGGAATTTGTTTCTGGTGGTTAGAAATTCATTTCTCGATATAATGTGGTTCGGATCCCGCAGTAAGCTGTAGGTCCCGTTACTAGGTAACCAATTGGTTCCTAGCCACGTAAAGAAATATCTAATCCTTCGGGTCAGCCCTAGGAGAGCTGTTAATCAGCTCAGTGGTCTGGTTAGACTAAGATATGCTTAACTTAAAGTGCACCGCATGCGGTGCACTGTAGGCATTAAACTTAAGGTTCTTTGCAGCGTCCCTTCAGCCCCTTGCTGCAACCCCCTTTTTGTTCCTTTGACTGTACCTCCGTTCATATTCTCTTTCTTCCATCTTTCATTCCTCAACTCTCTCTTAACAATTCATAGTGCAACTGCTTTGAGGTTTTCCTCCTGTTACATCTTTTGAGTTTTTACTGTCATTTTCCGATTCAGCGCTGAATGACCTCGTAGGTTCCAATGCTGGAGGTCGGATCACGCCTTGCTAAGATCTGAGGGCGGACAGACAAAGCCATCTCAATAGTTTTCTCTATATGCAAGAGACCACTGGTATCTATTCGTGAATTTTATCTCTCCCTTCTCATCAGGATCTTATTACGAAGCAAGAACGACACACCAACTCTCTGAAGGCACACTCTCCCCTGTCAATCATTCATTTACCTACTTAACTTTGAGTGAAATAAAATGTGTTTCCTCTTTCCCCTGCCAATCGTTCGTTTACCCACTTTCCTTAACGTTATTAAGCTAAGCTTCTCGTAAGCAACAAGAAGAGCTTCTTCTTCTTCTTCTCCAAGTAATAAAAAAAACCCACAATTTCCAGGACACTCTACCTCACTTATATCAGAAAAATAAGACTAACCACTTGGCTCACATTTCGACAAGATCGACACAACACCGAGATTGGTCAAAGACGAGAGTTGCCACTTATGGTTTCCCTCGACAGCGTTGCTGAGTGAAGGATATCTCATGGAATCCTTCAAGGATATGTTAAGGAATCCTTCAAGGATATCTTAAGGAATCCTTCAAGGATATCTTAAGGAATCCTTCAAGCATATCTCAAGGAATCCATAAGGGTATCTTAAGGGATCCTTCAAGGATATCTTAAGGAATCCTTCTAGGATATCGTAAGGAATCCTTCAAGCATATCTCAAGGGAATCCATAAGGGTATCTTAAGGGATCCTTCAAGGATATCTTAAGGAATCCTTCTAGGATATCGTAAGGAATCCTTCAAGCATATCTCAAGGAATTCTTAAAGTAAAGGGTATCTCTTAAGGAATCCTTCAAGGATATCTTAAGGAATCCTTCAAGGATATCATAGGAAATCCTTCAGGATATCTTAAGTATCCTCCTTCACGGGGTATCTTAAGGTATATCCTTTACGATGGGAATATTATAATTAATCAGTCATGGAAATCAGATAAAGGTACAATTTTGAAATTCATTTGGAAGGAAATATACCAAATTAATGTTTATATATATACATATATCTATCTATCTATCTATCTATATCATATATATATATATATATATATATATATATATATATATATATATATATATATATATATATATATATATATATATATATATATATATTACAGAGAGATATAATCGTTCAGACCTCAGTTTCAAGCATTCTCGGGAATCTCTCGAGGGTAACATTCCCTTTGGTTCCCAGAATCCCGAATAGGGGTATTTATTTTTTTAAAAGGATGTTTTTGTATTATTTTATTTATTTATTTTTGTGTTCTCAAGAAACCTGGCCGATGATTCCATTGATCTCGGGTCTTGGGAAGGTGGCTGGTGGGGGGGAGGGGGAGTACCATACAGACCCATTCAAGAAGGGAGTAGAGAAAAGGGAAAATGAAAATAATGGTCATAATAGACTCAGAGCTGAAATCGAGTAGCCATTGACTGGACGAATGGCTTTACCCTCCCAGGAGTGAGTTTTAATGGATTGATGGACGTCTCGGGTCGAGAGAGAGAGAGAAGAGAGAGAGAGAGAGACTATAAATGTAGAGTAAAGGACAGACTGTTTTCTTTCATTCCGTTTACTGTACCTCCGTTCATATTCTCTTTCCTCCATCTTACTTTACCCAACCCTCTCCCAGCAATTGATTCATAGAGCGACTGCTTTGAGGTTTTCCTCCTGTTACACTTTCAACCTTTTACTCTCAATTTCAGTTTCAGCGCTGAATGACCTCATTGGTCCCAGTGCTTGGCCTTTGGCCTGAATACTATATTCAGTCGAATTCAGTTCAAGAAGGGAAACAAAATAGCGTAACAGGCCACATAAAAGTTAGAAGGTAACCATTAGGGAAATAATGCAGAGAAAAAATAATGTTAACTATAGTAGATCTACATCAACCGTGCATTTGATGTCTAGGCCAGTCCCTTACGGACGCTCCTGATTGGCTGTTGATAAGCCAATGACAGGTCCAGAAACTCTCAGTCTCTATTGAGAGTTCACATAAGCAGGATGTAGTACCACCCTCTCCTCTCCTGACACTTTTGAAAGACGTATCGCTCTGAAAAGTTGGAGCATAGATCCTACCGACGTGAACTCTCGTGAGAGAGACTTAGAGTTTCCAGCCCTGTCATTGGCTGGTCAACAGCCAATCAGGAGCGTCGTAAGGGACTGGCCTAGACATCAAATGGACGGTTGATGTGAATCTACTAAAGTACTTATCTTTATCTTTGTCTCTCGAATTATGCAACTTCGTCCACTCGATAGAAATACAAAGTTGCAAAAAGTGGACAGAATATCCACCCACAACCCATCAACTGCTTTCTGTTTATTTAATCTGCTTCTTGTCGAAGACGTAGCAGCCCAAAGCAGCTTCATGTTTCCTGTAAATAGATTCGGTTTCCATAGTTGGAACATTTTTGCTCTGCAGGATCGAAAGAGCTTTATTTTTGAAAGAGTTTTTCGTTTGTTGAGGAATTCTGCAGCTGTGCAATGCTCGCTCGTAGACCCTTAGGAGCGTAATCAGATTTCACCTCCGTTACTGGTCTTTCTCCTCCGTGAGATTCTATTAAAGAAAACAGAAATGTCGTATTTTCTCTCTCTTTTTTTTTCGAGGACGTTTTGCACCGTCTCCTGCTGCCTTCGAATGGGCAGTGAAAGTGTTAATACAGGAGGAGGAAGATAAGTATTATTAGTCTTTATTTGTGTATAATTTCAGCAAAGTATATTCTCTGACCTAAGTCTCTAATGCACAGGTGAAATATGAGGGTTACGTTCGCTCTTAGCGCCCTCAGTGCGTGATCGGTATAGTCTTGGACTGCCACCTCGGTGCCTCGAGTTTGATTCTCGGGCATTCCACTAAGGGGTCAGAGATGTGAAATTCTGATGATAGAAGTTCACTCTCGACGTGGTTCGGAAGTCACGTCAAGCCGTTGGTCCCGTTGCTGAATAACCACTGGTTCCGTGCAACGTAAAAACACCAACGAACAAACAAAAAGCTCTTGTGCACAGGTAAATATGAAGGTTATCTTCCATATGAGTTGTTGTGTTATTTGCGCGTTATTGCAAGGTCTTGGTTTTTCACTTAAACTTAAGAAGTCTCAACTCTGATTCAATTTTCTATGCACATTTGTAATTCCCTCCTCTATGAACACGTTTCTTTATTCCGAAGCGAAAGATGTAGGTTTTTATCTACGCTATCATATTTAGAAACCATTATAATTCTCAAGTGTTTTGATATTTTGACCACAGTACCCACCTCTCCCCTTTAACCTTGAGTCCAACATCATCTTTCAATTCAAATATTTTTATTATTATTATTATTATTTTATTTTTTTTTTATTTTTTTTTTTTTGTCTATCACAGTCCTCCAATTCGACTGGTGGTATTTATAGTGTGGGGTTCCGGGTTGCATCCTGCCTCATTAGGAGTCCATCACTTTTCTTATTATGTGCGCCGTTTCTAGGATCATCACTCCTCTGCATGAGTCCTGGAGCTACTTCAGCCTCTTAGTTTTTCTAGATTCCTTTATTATTATTATTATTATCATTATTATTATTATTATCATTATTATTATTATTTTCTAAAACAAAGTCACAGATATCAAAGATATCAATCATAAGCTGTTTTCTATGAATATTTAATAATATCTGCACAGATTCACGAAGGAAAAGAAATCATTGCAGAGATACGGGAAGCTATTTTGTTTTTCTTTTTTTTTTCTCTCTCTCTCTTACCTCTCTCTCTCTCTTCTTACTGCTGTAGAAGTTATTTTCATATATAATTGCTCTGTGATGGATTTATATATATATATATAGTATATATATATAATATATATATATATATATATATATATGCTAACAGGACATCATTGAAGCTTGTTGGTATCACAAGAGATATATTTCTTTAAAAGTAACTTTTTTTTAAATAAATATCTCTGCATGATACCACATAGTTTAAATGAGCTCCCGTTAGTAATTGTATTGATGCGCGGAACAATTGTGTAAATGATAAAGTTAAAACACACACACACACACATATA
>NC_087200.1:33978185-34005793 GCF_015104395.2 Macrobrachium nipponense
CCCTGACCGATTCCCAGTACCATGTACTGACGATATTCTATCTCTACTAGGTCAGAACAAATATTTTATTTTACCAGCTTGGACCTACTAAAGGGCTTCCATCAGATTCCGTTGGAAAAAAGAGAGTATCCATACACTGCCTTCAGCACAGCCAGGGGACATTATGAATTTTTTTGCGTATGGCCTTTTGGTTTTACGTTGTGCTCCTATAACTTTTACTAGAATGATAAACATTGTGTTTGGAGACTTGTTAGGAAGATATCCTACATGCCTACATGACGACCTAGTAATCTTTTCTAATACCTTAGAAGAACATCTACGTAAATTAGAGTTAGTGCTACAAAGACTAAGGCAGCATAACCTAAGGGTATAGATAAGTAAGTGTGAATTTTTTAAAACGAGAACTAGTCTATTTAGGTTCACGGTGTCTAGTGAAGGTCTTAAAGTAGTCCATGATAAGGTATCGGCTATCCGTAACTTTCGATACCTACTAACGTCAAGGGAATACAGCAATTTTTAGGCTGTAGCGGATATTATCGGAGGTTCATTAGAAACTACTCCATCATAGCCGCTCCCCTAAACCGATCTTATAAAAAAGGGCGTAGATTTCATATGGTCTGAAAATCATCAACAGGCGTTCGATAAATGAAAGATGAACTGTGTAGTTCTCCTATCTTGAAATTTCCTGACTTACGGTAAGGAAATCTTTATAGCAACAGACGCCTCAGACCTAGGAGTAGGTGGGGTATTGCTTCAACAATATGATAAACAGTTTTTCCCTATAGCTTTTTATTCACGTAAACTGAGACCTTCCGAAAGTAAATATGCAGTAATAGACAAGGAAGGGCTCGCTATTGTTAATTCACTCGTGCAATTTAAATTTATAATATACGGTTATCCCGTCAAGGTTCTTACTGATCATAAGCCCCTAACCGACTTCTTTAAAGGCTTTAGTCACAGCCCTAAGAACGACGAACTCGGTGGCACATGATCATCCAGGACTTTGGCGCGAGGATCGGGTATTTGCCTCGGGAAAGCAAATATCATTGCTGACGCATTATCACGCAACCCCTCTTCATCTGTACCGAGCCATTAGCTGAATTAATAGATATCTCAACCTCCACGCCCATTGTTAAAACTATATCTGAACAGGAAGATCTGGGCTGGAGTGCTGAACTATTACAGACGGAACAAAGAAAAGATCAACAAATAGAAAAAATCGTAATTGCGCTAAACGGAAATCCGAAGGAAAAGGAATATATAAAGTATAAGCAGCAGAATTTTATAATCAAAGATAATATCCTGTGTAGATCCGTGACGAGGAAAACCCGCAACACACCACAGTTGAATAACAACCAGGTGGTGGTACCTATCTCACTCATACCCACTGTCTTAAAATGGTTGCATGAAAATCCACTGCATGGACACCCGGGTTTTTCCTTAATGTCACAGAAAGCCAAATCCTTATTTTCTTGGCATACGATGCTTACAGATATAAAAAAGCACATAGCAAATTGTCGCACTTGTCAAGAATACAAAGGGCACACGAAGACACCTGTCAGCCTAGGGCTTACCCCCTCCCCGTGCCAAATCAACCCTTTGAAAGAGTACACTTAGATTATTAACAGGATTTTACGAGTCAGACAGAGGAAATAAGCACCTCCTAGTAATCATAGATGCCTTGACTCGATATACAGAAACTGATAGCGCTTAAAACAAAACGCAGTCGAGTGCGCTAGAAAGTTTTACGAGTGCTACATTTGTAAACATGGAATTCCACACACCATTATATCAGACTCGGGCAGGGAGTTCAATAATCATTTCCTTAACTCCTTGTGCGAATTCCTTTGCATAAAGAAAATCAATACCATGATCTATCACCCAGAGTCTAATGGGCTAGTGGAAAGGGCAAATCGTAGGTTTTAAACATTTTAAGGGTCACCTTAGGGGGGGGCAGACCCCAACTGGGACATTGCCATACCTGCGGTACTAGCACACTTAATCACTCATATCATGTGTCTATTAAAATGACACCGCACGAGGCACTGTACGGTATCCCAGCTAGACCTTTCCATGTATTAACGCCTACAATTAATTTATCAAATCCTCTAAAGGATGTTTATGGATGCAAGCATAAGTCACTATAATATACTCGTAAGAATCTAGAAGAAGCACAAATTATAATGAAAAGAAATCATGATAAAATAGCTAAGCCAACTAGAACATATGCTGTGGGCGATAAGGTATACATACAAGTATACGTACGTAAAGGTTTAAATTATAAACTGACACCTAAGTTTGAAGGCCCATTTGAAACATTTTAGAAACATTAACGGCCATAGATTTAGGTTCAAAATGTATCCAAACCCACTGATATGAGAATAGTTCCATTGGCACATATCAGAATCTAAAGAAAGGTAGATGGAGTGAGGGAAAAAATGGTTGTATTTATGAAACTTGTATAATAATTTATATATATATATATATATATATATATATATATATATATATATATATCAATCATATTTGTATGTAAATATATTCTTTAACACGAGTTATTACATATATTTTACTCATTGCAGGTTTCCAAAAATGAATCTGTTATTGTTAGGAGTGATATTGTGTGTTCAGATATCTTTGTTGTATGGAAAGAGCGCTAAGATGAAAGAAATAGAATTTAATCATGGCTCGATTATCGAAAGAACAGAAGACATTTTTCTTGTGTCGAGTAATATAGTCATAGAAGTGGATATGCAAGCCATATTTTTGCCTGAAGATGACGTCCTTAACTTAAAGAATGACCTGATGAGGTTTGCCATTTCGCTTAAGGAAATGCACCAACGTAATTTTCATGCTAACTCAGAGATTTCGCTAGCTCAAACCCTAAGCGTCGCGGAAATGTTGTCTTATGACATACAAAATAAAACCGCTGAGGCAGAGGAACTTGCCCCTGACTTGCTGATGTGGTCTGTGCGGCACAATAATCTCGAACGCCGCAACCCGCTTATTCTTGCTGGACTAAACATCCTGGGATCTGTTGCGAATCTAGGCTTAGGAATTTCAAATCGCCTTAAGATAAATAATCAAAATAAAAGAATTGAGTTTTTGCAACACAAAACCGAATTAGCTTTGTCTGAACTTCGCAGCCAGTTATCTTCAATCAATCAAATAATGAGTTTGGTGAACGAACATTCTAGTAATATCGATCAGATTATGGAAGTTCAACATTTGCTGGCTACGTTAGCTTATTATAGTTCGAAAATAGATCATATCCGTGTCAAAATATCACATTTTATTGAGAAATCAAAAGACTATGTAGAAGCTATTACGTTAGCGACAAAGGGTGTGTTATCTCCACACCTTATGCCTATTAAAGATCTGACGTTAACTTGGAGAAACGGACGGGAGAAACTAGGTTATATTCCTTTATTAGACGCCCATAAAGTAGAGTTCTATTACAGCCTAATATCAGTCAGCGTTGAAAATTATAGGATTATGATCACCATACCTTTTGATTCTTCCGATGCTTGGCAATCATACAAAATAGCACCGTTTCCTACTTTCATGACGAATAACTCAAGTCCAGTAATATCCAATTTGACGGGACATGTTCTGATTTCTTCTGATAGGAAATCATTTACAGTCATTAAAGACTTAGATAAACTCACTCACTGTTCAGAAGCCATGAATAACAAAGTTTGTACAGCTGACTCTTTTGAATTCTATCCTATATCAACGGATTCATGTGAGTTAGGCATAGTGCTAAACGGCTCTCACTCTCATACACGCGAAGGTTGTCTGAAGACTTATCCCTTTTACAGTATAAGTTCAATTACAGAATGAATAATGGCTCCTGGATCCAATACGACAAAGACGGTTTTCAAGTCGTATGCCCGGATGGGACCACCGCCCATTCCCCAATCTTTGTAGCAGCTGATGGTTGTACGGGGACATCTACAAACTACACCGTCAGAGGGGTCAACACAATAATACGTGAGAAGACGTATTTTGCGAACTATACCTGGGCGTCTACAATTATCCCATCACTACCTCTCCCATACAACGCGCGGGTGGCTCATCGTTTGACGCAACTGGCTGAGATGAACCACGCGTCACCGACTTATGCAGGTGGAGAAAATCTTCGTTACTACGTTCTGCTGGCCGTGTTCAGCGTGACGGCCATATTGGTTATCGCCGTCAACATCTTTGCTTGGTGTAGGCTGAGGCGTACACAGAAGGATCTCCAAGGAAACGTGTTGTACCGTCCAGATGACGTACCCGTTGCGCTCAAGGCGTTTGCGTTTAGGGCCGCTTGAAACTGGCTATTTCATTTGGTGCCTAGGAAAATTGTCTGGAATTGTATTGTGTGTGAAAAGCGGTCTGTATGCTGGCAAAATGTAGGACAAGAAAGACTCACGCCTTTCCATTTGAACAGTTAAAGTATCTCCCGGGCACCTAATAAAATATTATAGCCCAATATATATATATATTAATATACTCCTAAAGGTATTTTTTGGGCACCTAATAAGATATACCAGCCCTATATATTAATCTGTGCACCTATTACAAAGAGTGACAAGTACTCTTTAACAATTATCCATGATCATGTTTGTGTTTACCAGTAACCGCTATTCTTAATCAGGTTACCTATTACCATAATCTACCAGTAACCGCTATTCTTAATCAGGTTACCTGTTACCATAATCTTCATGTATGCATGTTAACCTTTTGATTTTTACCTTTTGATTTTTTTTTGGGTACCTAATAATTATTATTATCAAACATGGATCTAGATTTTCCATGCATTTATCTTTGTTTATGAATATATCCAAAAGGGTATGTAACAGAACCTTTTTATGCATTTAATCACTTGTTATGTTTATATCTAAACATATGTTACGAGCACGCTCCTAAGAAACCATGTTTAAAGTAACTTTTGTTATTCAAGGCTTGAATGGTAGCTGTCCGAGCCTAATGTAATAAATACATTTTAGAATTACATAATCTGTAAATAAAAACCCATGACCTGAGGTCATTGGCGAATTAGGAGGGTCCTACGTGACCAAGGCAAATCTAGATTACGCTATGCGATGTCTGCAGTAGCCTGGTTTAAGTTTGTTTTGAAATGTCATCATTTTGCATTACTGTTAACTTGTCATAACAACTTCCATGGGAAGCGGTTGACCTGTTAACCTGTGCCGGAAACTTGTAACTTCCGAGCCGGCGGACTACGTATGTTTTTATGTGAATTGCTGAGATAGCTAATGTTTCGCTATCAACGTGATGCTCTGAGAAGTTAGTTGAATTCTAGCGACAAAACGGAACGGTCTCACGACCAAACTGTCTCTCTTTTTATGGAGTTTCAGAATAAAGTTGTTGTATTATTTTCAACTTATCCGTTTGAATCATCTCCTTTACTTTAAGAAGAACCACTCTACTAAGATATCACATAGGAGAAAGAAGGAACCAGAATACTTACGAATGACAGTCGTAAGGAAAAACAAACAGTCTTTCGCAAAAGCGAAACGACCTAAAAATATATATATACACACTCACACACACACATATATATATATATATATATATATATATATATATAATATATATATATATAGATATATATATATATATATATATATATATATATATATAATATTATCACATCGAACCGTGATCCATTTATATATCAATTCAAGCTACAAATGTCCTTTAATATCTAAATTCACTTTACCTCCCAAATGATATATTTTCATATATGTACCGAAGGGGAATTTTTTAATTGATAATAATTTCGTCCCCCATGGGATCGAACCACCGTCCAAGTGGACGGGGGACGAAATCAGGACAGTTGGCTGATTGGATAGCGTCACTGACTGTCCTGATTTCATCCCCGTCCACTTGGACGGTGGTTCGATCCCATGGCGGGGGGGACGAAATTATTATCAATTAAAAAATTCCCCTTCGGTACATATATGAAAATATATCATTTGGGAGGTAAAGTGAATTTAGATATTAAAGGACATTTGTAGCTTGAATTGTATAGATATATATATATATATATATATATATATATATAATATATATATAATTAAAGAAGCCATAAAAACACCAAAATATAGAGAGAAAAGTACTATGTTTCAGAGACTGCTGTCTCCCTCTTCAGGCAGATGAATGAGAAAAGTTTACAGAAAAGGTGTTATTTATACCAAGAGCTATCAAGATAGGTGTAGCCAGCAACCTGTTCTTAACAGCCTTACGAATTTGTTCCCCAGATTTCCTGGAAAAATAATTTGAACTAATTCGTAAGCAACTTTCGTCTTTAAAGTATCCTTACCAATATATTGAGAAAAGCAATTCACAACAAAGCAACGTAATTTTCTACGACCCCTAAGACAAGACCAGAGATACACCCAACAATAAAGTCAAAATTCCATACCTGGACACGATGAAGAAGGTGACTCGGACCCTCGGAAAATCTAACCCTTTTGCATTTACTTACTCAAACACCTTAGCCAAATCCCTGATTAAAACGTCCAAACAAAAGACATCTCCCCCCCCAAGACACTCGGGTATATCAAATCCCATGCCAGGACTGTGACCAATCTTACATCGGATTTACAGGTAAATCACTTCCCAAAGATTAATACAACACAAACGGTCAGTTAGGTATGGACCACAGAACCATATAAATGAACATAACCATAGAATAAACTGGAATTTGTCACGTTTAATTTATAGCAGCAACTGCCGGTACAAGAGTCAAATGATGGAATCAGCCTTAATAAAAGAGAGGCAAGTAATGAACATCTCAAAAGGAGCATGGATTTCAGATACGATCGACAAGATTTTCATTCAACCAATGCTTAAGAAGATTAAAGGAATATTATAAGCAGGGGTGACCTAAATTGGCTTGCCTGTGGATGGACCTCTTGGTATAAATACCACCTTTTCTGTAAACTTTTCTCATTCATCTACCTGAAGAGGGAGACAGCAGTCTCTGAAATATAGTAATTTTCTCTCTATATTTTGGTGTTTTATGGGCTCCTTTTATTAGGAATGGAATTCTTTTGTTGGGTAAAAGAAACATTTTTATACCAGTCATATTATATATATATTAATAGAATATATTATATATAACATATTATATTATTATTATATATATATATATATGCAAGAGAACATTTAGCCCTCAATACCAATTTGTTTTGTCTCAATGTGGTTAATCCTGTCATAATTAATTTGATCATATGGATTGTACCTGTGGGGAACTTCCAATTCATGTGAAGAGAGAGAGAATGACAATCAATGAAATTTTGTGTGTATATATATATATATATATATATATATATATATATATATATATATATATATATATATATAATATCATTCAAATTCATTGATTCTCATTCTCTCTCTCTTCACATGAGTTGGAAGTTCCCCACAGGTACAATCCATATGATCAAATTAATAATGACAGGATTAACCACATTATGACAAAACAAACTGGTATTTAGGGCTTAAAGTTTCTCTTGCAGTGCAAAACAAAAACAAAATTGGTCCATTGCTTTACAATTGGGCAGATTTTCTTAGAATAATATTAACTGTCCACAAGTAAGACGACTTTATTTGAAGGTTTGAAATATGAGTTTTTTCCAGGCCTTGGCTGCATGCTTTTTCGTCTCTATTGTTGTTGTTTGTTGTTTAGGATTAAGCTGGCTTTATGCCAGCACGGGCTCTTGCTCATAGAGCAGCCCGTAGGTCATTTGAATTTTTTGGATGTGGAAAGGTGATTTTTAAGGATATGAGGTGAGCCTTTATTTATGATTCTATGGGTTATGCACGTGAAATGGTATGATTTGAAAAGGAAAGGAAAGGTGAACAGGCAAGGTTACAAACCCCTTTAAACCCTAAGGTACCCATTAGTAGGAGATAAAGATCGATAGTAGCGAGTCCTGGCGAGTCAGAGATAGCCAGTAAGGAAAACGAAAAATTTATAGTCGTAGAAAAACGGAAAAAAAAGCACATTAATCTATGGAGTTCAAGTACCATATTTCACTTAACGACAATAGAATAAACAGCGCCGATCGTTAGTGATAGAGATTCGGCGAGAGAAAAACGAAATATTATAAGTTCTAGAGAAAGCAAAACAAAAGTAAACAACAGCTTAAGCGGTAGTTAGAGTGACAGTTGAAATATTCGGTCGTTAGACGTTAGGCGGCCGAAAAACGGAGGGGAAGGAGGATTGTTTAGTAAAAGAAAAAGCAGTAATGCTACAAACAGCACTTTTCTCGAAGGAGGTCATCTGGGAGACTGCTCTACTAGGTCCAACAGAACGTGGACGAGCTCAGAGAAACAGTTTGATGATCGTTCTATAGCTCAATAAATATATGCTGTTCAGGAGTCCTGAAACGAAATTCTGATTGGAGGAAGTCATCTGGAAGGGAGATCTCAAAATTGAGGGCTTCTTCGAAGATCTCTCCAAAAAAAGTCGTTCATTAAAGTAGCGATTATCGGCGAGAGCTCTATTTAAGAAGTCACTGAATTCATCAATGGTCATCAGGAGCTTGTGAATTCCTTGTTCTCCTACGACCGGAATTCACTTCCAGAGGCGACTGATCTGAGTTTCGGTTTGCAGGTCTGGATTCCCAGTCTTGCTAACTGGGCAACTCCTCTGTTTGTGTTCCAGCTTCGGCATACAAAGCGGGAGCTTCTGTGATTGTCTCGACCTGCATATCTTCAACTGGTTGTTTTGGTTGTTCTTCTGAGTTCCTGCTTCAACACGAGCAGGAGTCGACGTCGTCGGCGATACGAAGGCTGGGGGAATAACCTGAGGGGTTGGGGCATTGACTGAGGGGTTGAGGGAATATCCTTAGGGGTCGGGGGGTTGGAAGGGGTTTGGGTGGGAATTGGAGGTTGGAGGGAAGGAAAGGATGAGGGGTTTGGGATATAATGACGAGGTTTGGGGCGTTCTGCAGGGGAAGGTTGAGGAGCTTGTGGTGGAGGTGTCGGTTAGTTCTTGGATCGATACGTGGTTGACATGGTGGTCGTCTTGAGGGCGATGGTTGTCGTTCTCGAGGTCTTGCTGGCGGTGGGGAAATGCCCTTCATCCTCCAGATTTTTTCCAGTCTGACAGGGCACCCTTGAACCATGCATGATGAGACTGATGGCAGTTTGGGCATCGGGCAACAGTGTGGCCTTTTGCTTTGAATTTGTTGAGGCAAAACGTCGGTCTCATGCTTTTTGGCTGCAGATTCCACAGACATGCTGGGCCGTGCACTACCCTCCTGTGATGCCCAAACCTCCCTCCTGTGATGCCGCCCAAACCTTCTGGCAACTTGAAACAACCTGTGAGAGGTTCGGGGATAAAGGCTTCGGTCTTGTAGTTTCCGAGGATCCCAAGGCTGATGAGGTCTGGAATTTTGCCTCTAAACGTAGCTTCGACTTTTTGAGTTCTTCAGTACCATCTCTGTTTTTCACTTTGCAACGTGAAGCAGTCAATATGCCTGGTACTTCGAGAATCCGTTCAATAGTGACATATTTAGGGACTTTGCAAATCATTGCTTTTGATGACTTCTCAGCAGGGTCCAAAAGGAGGCATAGAGGATCGTTCTTCAGGAGGTCTGCAGACTGTTGGTCCTTCGGGGTAATAATGAATTCCCCTTTCAGATTCGGTCGGGCTTGGAGTTGTGCTTTAGGGTATTTTTTCTCAAGTGCTAGGACGGCCGCATACGATGTCTGGTGTTCTTGGGAAGTTGCTTTGAATTTAGGGAGTGCCTGAGTCGTCATGGTAGGTGCTGGAGGCGTCAAAGGTTGAGGAAGGTCGATGACATTATTTAGGGCTTTTTTCCGTTTCTTCTGGACTTTCTGGAAGCCCTGATCGTCGAGGAGGGGTGGTTCCCCTTGCTGGGAGCCAGGAGAGGACGGCCGCTTCTCTGCCATCGTCTTACTTTTAGTCCCATACCATTTATTTACTACAAGAATGTTTTCCATTTAATTTTCTGCCATTCTTTGGTACTTCATTATTTTCGCAGTAAAGTTATTCTCTTCATTGTTGTTATCAGAGATATTATTCATAAAGATATCATAAAATGCAAGGAGTACAATTTAAGTGGCTCTATTTGAGATGCATGTGACTGCACATTTGAGAAAAAATAATACTTTATCCTAGTTCTAAAATCGATTATTTAAAACTTTCATTTGTCTCGTATTAGTAGGTATTTAAAAGTTCTCTATCATTACATGGGAATTCTGCGTTATTTAATACACAGTGTTATTGGATGCTCCCTTCTTACCCTCACTAGCGATCCTTAGCTTTGAGCAGTGAGTGTGTGCTGGTTTGGAGACCTTTTGGAGCCTGGTATCGCTTCTCGGCCTTTTGGCTAAGATCAAAGTGTAGTATCTGTTCTTATCAGCTTAATATCTGATACGATCCCCATGTGGGATCTACGATATTAAACTGATTTTTGTGTCTTGGCGAAGTGCTAGGGGCTTGCTCCACCTTTGCCGCGGATCGTCCCGGTATTGCAGTACCTCCGGGATCGGTCCACTCCCCCAGGGGAGAAAAATACTCATATATATAAAAATAAACTATCAAACATCAATCTCTCCTCACTATGTCTTAAAAGAGCCGTCAAATATTTAAGAATAGTAAGACTGGATGCCGATAAGTTATTTTTTTATTATTAAGAAATTGAAATGCCACTTTTCCTTCTTTCTATGCAACCTGATGGATATTTATTCAGACATATTCGTAGCTTTCATTCATATCATCAACTCATTTAGCCTCTTATTTGCAAATGAAGTTTTAACACCATAGGTGACTGCTCTCTGATTAATCAACGTTACTTGATAGCAAAACCAAATAAATAATTTAGATGAAGCCCACCACACACTTACTAATAAACTAATCTCATGAAATTTCATTCTTCATAAAGCTCTCAAATCAGTTTAAGATATAACCTTAAAGCTAGTATATAAAAATAAGATCAAAACAGTCATTGCAAATAAATAAATTACTGAGAAAATTTAATTGCAAAAATGTATTATACTTCTTGAATAGTTTGTCCCCATTATGAATTTCAATATACTACTAAAATTGTAAATCGATTACTTTCCGGGTATTCAGCAGAAAAGCTGTTATGGACCTCTCAGGGAAGGAAAGGTCTTGGACTCTCAACCAAATTTCATTGCAAGAGTTTGCTGTTCTTCCTTCATTAGCAGTCTAAGAGTCAATCAAACATGGCCAAGATTTTCCAGGGTCCCACACCCGTGGTGTGATTCAGGTCAACAAAGAGGTTAATAAGTATGCGTACATGAAAGAGCTGCTCAAAATAACATATATCTAATTTGTGAAATTGGCCAGGTGGGAATACTTTCATAACCCTTCAGCATATTTTAGAAGATAAGGGGGCCCCTGATGCGGCCCTTGTGATAATAGTTGAGCTTACTAAGGACTAAAAATCTTCTATGTGCTTGTAAAATCGCTTCCAAATTACTTGCTGGATTCTGTAATCTCACTTTTACCCTCATTTATCTTCGTAGCTCCCCATTAAAATTATCCATACTGCTCACTGCACACGTTGTCTACTGTAGGCATTAGTAAAGGGTGTTTGCAGCATCCCTTTGGTGGCCAATAATAAAGTCATAAGAAAATGTGGTGGCAGTTAAAATAATAAAACAAAATGTTTTTTATCTTTCTTAGATATAGTGACCCCCAAGGGTTTGGGGGGGGGGGTGGTGTTCGTTATCTAATACTGATATTTCTTTAAAGGTTTTTACAGTACTCCCCAACCTCTTGTACTAAACATGCTGCAAGTTAAAACTCGTGGGGTTCACTATCTAGGACAGATTAATGGGATTATTTTCTGTGACTGTTTTTACCAGGAATTCATCCCTTCTGTTTATAGCTGCACTCAAATTTTAGCCAATTACATTACCTTAATTCCTGTTTCATGTCTCCACTCTTACTGTTCAACAGCTTTACTGTTACTTGATGCTCTTCCTGCCCAACATTCCTTCTTTCTTAGTGGTGAATGGTCAAAAGTGCCCAAGGGCTTGGTTTTGACAGCCTATATTTCATTTATCAGTCAAAATAACCTAGTATAATTGTTATTTTGCTTCTGCTGTAATTATCAGATCATCTTCATTATAACAATTCACAAAATTTCATTCCTAACCTTTTTTTTCTATTCCTCCATAACTTATATTCAGATTTTTGTTCTTGTTGTAAACAAATTAATAGCTTCTTTTATACACCATTTCAACCAACCAACCAACTTCAGTGGCACTTTAAATTTTTCTCAAATATCAAAACACTACTTCCTTTGGTATTTTATTGAATACCTTCTCAAGGTCTATAAAAGCATAGTCCCAGCAAACACAGATATATTGGACCAATTCTGGATTATTGAGGATATCCGACCATACAAACGGATTATGGAATAACTGAATTGGACCATTGAGAATGTCCAGTTATCTTCAAGTGTATTTTTCTGTAACGTTCTATTGTAATGCAGCGTTGACTGAACCCCTCCCTCCAATTAAAGCAAATGCTGTTCACCAGCATCCTAGTTGTTTGTAATATCTGATGAAGAAAAATTTCAACAAATGCACTGTTAGTTTGTTTCAATTGTAATTACCATGAATGAATATCTGATATAGACATTTACCATCAGCATTTCCTTCCAGTCATTTGGTTTTACTTCCCCGTATATTAACATTAAATAGTTCAGTTTCTCTTTTGCCTCTGTATGCCAAGTAATTTTAACAGTTTGATGTGCACATTTAGAAAGAGAGTGTTTGTCCCCTCTCTCCATCTCGTCCAAATCCCATCCTTCATTTTGATCACATCACTATGATTCATATACAAGCATTAAGCTGCAAATGTTCTTTATTAATAATCTAATTCTCTCTACCTCGAAAATAATGTATTTTCATATATGTTAATTGATAAGGAATTTTTTCGTTGATAATAATTTTGTCTAGTCGATTCGAACCAGTGTAAAAAGAAGAAATCAGAACTGTAGTGAGGCCTCAACCAAACAGGCCAACTTAAGTGAGGTACAAGTTGATAACGACTCCCATCATGTATATGTGTATATGTCCCGGTCATTAAGGGGTATAGTTCTCATAGTCATTCCTCCATATTTGACACCTGGAGGTGTGTGAACTGCACCTAGGCAGAGATGCCAGGTGGCTGGCAGGTTTCACTAGTGGGTCAGGAATGTGCCCCATGTTAAGGGTAGGGGTGGCATGCTGACATGGTGTTGGTATGTACTTCAGGTGATGGCAATTCCTTTTAGTTATTCTACTGCTACCATGTACCCAAATAAGATATTGCCTATTGGATATTTTTCTATTATAATTGCTGAACAAGCCAGTGTTTTGCTTTCTGTGCCCTGCATAAGACCCTTATTATCCTACACTTAGTTGGTTAGTGTGCCGGTCATATATTAATTGTTTGTCTCTCTCCATACGTACCATTGCTTTCTCTTGTTCTCTTAATGTCGTCATCCAGTAGCTTTCCAGCAGATAGTATTCCTCTGACATGTGGACAGAATCCTGTAGTTGTCTCCTTAAGGCTGTGCTGGCAATTTGTCAGTGTCTCTAAAGAGTGTATGTTCCTCTGCTGCATGAGAACTCTGGTTGCTGCATCTGTATCAAGACTTCCATCTCTCCTTTCACATTATCCCTGTGGCAAATGAATTTCACTAAAACATAATGAGGGGAATGTTTTTTATTTTGGTGAAGACTGAGGTATGAGCACCACATAAATTAGAAGCGACATCTGTGCCTAAACCAATTATATTACTTAAGGGGACTGAATGGTGGTCCAAAAATCACCTGATATCTGTAAAGAGTGCAAGAGATGTGGTGGAGGTAACTGACAAGAGAGTCAGAGATGTTGTAGTATCATCTGCATTTTCCTCCTTGAAAAATCATTTACACCAAAACAAATGCTTTATGACTGATACATCTGTGGCCTCATCAATTATGAGAGAGAATGGGGCATTCTGTATATCTTAAATTAATTACATCATCTAACAGACACGGACGTACAACATTCTTTGAAATACTTGAATAGTTAGTTTTATGAATTTTCATGCTGTGCAATGAGTCACTTTTGCCAGAAGATTCCTGTATTATCTCTCCAAGTAGGTATTGATTTGGCCACTTTTGTGGATAACAAGCTTACTGTGTACTACTGCTGTCAGAATAGCACCTTAAGAACTAGCGTAAAAATTTGGCTCATAGCGCCTAGCGTAAAATCTGGAGTAGAGCAATAATTTCTTAGTGAATTTCTAGCGTATTCATATAAATACTATACTTTCAAATTCTAGTATTCTATATATATATATATATATATATATATATATATATATATATATATATAATATTTTTTTCTTTCTTTCTTTCTTCCTTTTTTCTCTGTCAATTTCACCATCATAGTTCAGGTCATATACTCAACATACCCTACACAAGTCTGAACATGGAAAGAAAATGTACGAATGACAAGCTCAGACAGGAGCTGAATGAAACTTTTTTTTTTTCCTTTTTTTTTTTTTTTGTTTTTTTTAAACAAGATTCATGCCGGCTTTTGTACATGAATGACTACAAGTATGACTCTCCACTATCTCCATGGATTTCTGTTTGGATAGAGACCATACATGAATATTACATAGACAGTGAATAATCATACTGGAATAATTTTAAGTTTTAGGTACTGATACAGATTTATCCAATGTACCATGAACGAACACATGCTTGAAATTATACCAGTCCACCATGGTGTTAGATGAACCGATCTGAAGAGTCATTTGCATAAAGGCCTGTGGTAGCTCGTGGATCCAGCCATAAATTAATTGGAGGATTGTGCTGAAATCAAGGTGTGAGCGGGAGAAGAAAGAGCCGTTCTGTATCGCGATTCTTTTACGGCCCGTGCGTAAGGAGCACCACCACACGAAACTGTCTTCCTCTTTAACGAGGCTGACTGTTCCCACTCTACACTGCTCATAAGTTCCACTAAAATCGCCCAAAAGTCCGGTCTTGAATAGATATGTATGTAGTACATCAACGTCTTCATATGATTTAAAAAGAACACCAAACGTAACCGGACTTGCAGCCGAAAAAGCAGCGAGGGATGGGTGTGATGTGACCGGAGATGCCATGTTGACTGCTTTGAAAACTCGCAGTGTTAAGTTAAGGTCGAGCTAGGTGGAAGGGCATCCTGGGTCGAAGGGACTACTTTCCGTGGCGGATGGATTTGGGTGTTGTGTGGCCCGGGAAATTGGAAATTATCTCCCAAAACTGTAGGTAAATAATTACGGAATACGCCTACATCGTCACCCATGTGAATAAAGTGCGATATCGTAACGGGATTTGCAGAAGCAAAGGCAATGGGGGCTGGGTGAGGTGTTATGGGAGACCGTTTTGAATATTCGCGGCGCGGAGGAGACGCCATGTTGATTTGTTTTAATGTTCTCGCCGTGTGGCCCGGGAAATTGGAAATTGGCCCCCAAAACTGTAGCTAAATAAGACCGGCATACGTCAACATTGTCACCCATGTTAATAAAGTGTGATATCGTAACGGGAATTGCAGAAGCATAAGCAATGGGGGCTGGGTGAGGTGTTATAAGAGACATGTTGCCTTTTTTTAATGTTCGCGCCATGTTTCGAATATTCGCTGGGTGTAGGTTGTGATAGGTGAACTGCCACCCAAGGTCGTAGGGACTACTTACTGTGGTGGATGGATTTGGGAAACTGGCCCAGTAATCTGTAAACTACCCAAAAGTTCTCTATCATTATATGGGAATTCTGCGTTATTTAATACACAGTTTTATTGGATGCTCCCTTCTTACCCTCACTAGCGATCCTTAGCTTTGAGCAGTGAGTGTGTGCTGGTTTGGCGACCTTTTGGAGCCTGGTATCGCTTCTCGGCCTTTTGGCTAAGATCAAAGTGTAGTATCTGTTCTTATCAGCTTAATATCTGATACGATCCCCATGTGGGATCTACGATATTAAACTGATTTTTGTGTCTTGGCGAAGTGCTAGGGGCTTGCTCCACCTTTGCCGCGGATCGGCCTGGTATTGCAGTACCTCCGGGATCGGTCCACTCCCCTAGGGGAGAAAAATACTCATATATAAAAAGAAACTATCAAAATCAAACATCAATCTCTCCTCATTAACTTTTATAATCTTCACTATGTCCTAAAAATGCCGCTGAATATTTAAGAATAGTTAGACTGGATGCTGGTAAGTTATTTTTCTTTCTATGCAACCTGATGGATATTTATTCACAGACATATTGATTAGCTCTGTTAGCCTCTTATTTGCCCGTGTAGCTTTAACACCATAGGTGACTGCTCTCTAATTAATTAACGTTACTTGATAGCAAAACCAAAATAAATAATTTAAATCTTGATGAAGCGCACCACACACTTACTGATAATCTAATCTCATGAAATTTCACTCTTCATAAAAGCTCTCAAATCAATTTAAGATATAACTTTAAAAGACTAGTATTATAAAAATAAAATCATAAAACAATCTTTTTAAACAAATAAACTATTGAGAAAATGCAAGTACAGAAATGTATTATACTTCTTGAATAGTTTATGTGCCCAATATGAATTTTAATATACCACTAAAGTTGTAAATCAATTAATTTCTGGGTATTTGGTAAAAAAGCTGTTATGTGCCGTTCTGGGAGCAAGAGCCCATGCCAGCACAATGCTGGCTTAATCTGAAAAAATCTAATCATTTCCACCCTGAATGTAGGGAAAGAAATCTCTTTGACTCTCAACTAAATATCATTGCAAGAGTCTGCTGTTCTTCCTTCATTAGCAATCTAAGAGTCAGTCAATCATGGCCAATTTGCTTTTCCAGGGTCCCACACCCATGGTGAGATTCATGTAAACAAAGAAGTTAATAAGGTTGAAAGGTACATGAAAAGTGCTGCTCAAATAATATATATCAAATATGTGAAATTTGCGAGGTGAGCATACATTCATAACTCTTCAGTATATTTTAGAAGATAGCAGGGCCTCTATTTGTGCCCCTTTTGATAATAGTTGATTACTAAGGACCAAAAATCCTCTTATGTGCTTGTAAAATCACTTTGAAATTGCTTGCCGGATGCCGTAATCTCACTTTTACCCTCAATAATCTTTGTAGCTCCCCAATCAAGTGATCCTTACTGCTAACTGCACACGTTGTGTACTGTAGGCATTAGTGTGTTTGCAGCATCCCTTTGGTGTCCCTTTGGTGACCAATAATAAATTCACTGGAAAATCTTTTAGAAAAAGTCACAATGTGGTCCTCAAGACCTAGATTTCATAATCAATGAATCAACAGTCATAGGAAAAAGTCTCATTAATTTATATGGTGGCAGTTAAAGTAATAAAACGGAATTTTTTTTATCTCTCTTAGAGGGAGTCGTTATCTAGGACTGATATTTCTTTGGAGTGATTATCTTTACAGGTTTTTACAGTACTCCCCAATATGCTTGTACTAAACATGCTGCAAAAGTAGACACATACTGGGTTAAAACTCTTGGGGTTCATTATTTACAAAAGATTAATGGGACTTTTTCCTCTGACTTTTTCACCTGTGACTTTTTTTTTTATTACCAGGATTCATCCCTTCTGTTTATAGCTGCATCCAAATTTTAGCCAGTTACATTACCTCAATTCCTGTTTCATGTCTCCACTCTTTCTGTTCAACAGCTTTACTGTTGCCTGATGCTCTTCCTGCCCAACTTCCCTCTTTCTTAGTTCCTAAGTGCTTGGTTTTGAATTTCATTAATCAGTCAATATACCCTAGTAATTGTTCTTTTGTTTCTGCTGTAATTATCAAATCATCTTCCTTATAACAATTCTATTCAGATTTTTTCTCAATTCACATCATTTTATTCCCAACTTTCTATTGTAATGCAGCATTGACTGAACCCCTCCCTCTAATTAAAGCAAATGCTGTTTACCAGCCAACATAGTTGTTTGTAATATCTGATGAAGAAAAATTTCAACAAATGCACTGTTAGTTTGTTTCTATTGTAATTACCATGAATGAATATCTGATATAGACATTTACCATCAGCATTTCCTTCAAGTCATTTAGCTTTACTTCCCCGTATATTAACATTAAATCATTCCATTAGCTCTTTTGCCTCCTGTATGCCAAGTAATTTCAATAGTTTGATATGCACCTTTAGAGAGTAATTGTTCGCCCCTTCTCTCCATCTCGTCCAAATCCCATCCTTCATTTTGATCACATCATTTTAATTCATATACAAGTATTAAGCTGCAAATGTTCTTTATTAATAATCCAATTCTCTCTACCTCAGAAATAATATACTTTCATATATGTTAATAGAAAGAAAATTTTTTCGTTGATAATAATTTCTTCTTGTGGATTCGAACCAGCGTAAAAAGGAGAAATCAGAACTGTAGTGAGGCCTTAACCAAAGAGGCCAACTTAAGTGAGGTATAAGTTTATATCAACTCCAATCATGTATATGTGTATATGTCCCAGTCATTAAGGGCTATAGTTGTCATAGTCATTCCTCCATATTTGATGCCTGGTGGTGTGTGAACTACACTTAGGCAGAGATGCCAGGTGGCTGGCATCAAGTTTCACTAGTGGGTCAGGAATGTGCCCCATGTTAAGGGTAGGGGTGGCATGCTGACATGGTGTTGGTATGTACCTCAGGTGATGGCGATTCCTTTTAGTTATTCTACTGCTACCATGTACTCGAATAAGATATTGCCTATTGGGTATTTTTTTATTACAATCCCTGATCAAACCCATGTTTTGCTTACTGTGTCCTTCATAAGACCCTTATTTCCTACACGTAAATATGGTAGTTGTTTAGTGTGCAGGTCATATTTTAACTGTTTGTCTCTCTCCATACTTACCATTGCTTTCTTTTGTTCTCTTAATGTCGTCATCAGTAGCTATCCAGCAGATAGTATTCCTCTGTCATGTGGACAGAATCCTGTAGTTGTCTCCTTAAGGCTGTGCTGGCAATTTGTCAGTGTCTCTAAAGAGTGTATGTTCCTCTGCTGCATGAGAGCTCTGGTTGCTGCATCTGTATCAAGACTTCCATCTCTCCTTTCTCATTATCCCTGATTATGTTTGGCAGAGCGAACAGCCACTTCCGCTTGTCCATTTGACTGAGGGCAATGTGCTGATGGGACAAGAAGTTTATAGCTCATGTCTAAAAATCTAATACCTGAGTGCTTTTCAGGTTCGTACCCCCATTAGTGTGTATATCTGCCGGAGTGCCACGCCAGCAAAACATCTCATCACCAGGATAAGTTTCGATGATGTCACAACACTAGCAAAGTTCGACACCTATAGTCAGCCAGTCAACCTGTCAGCATAAGCTAAATAAGATTTGTTTACTAATTGAAAAAAGCCAGCCACAGTCTTTTGAATAAGATATTCTGGTGGCTGGGGTGGGCAGAAAAGATTCATGTTGTTGGGAGGGTGCATGTACATTGAGTGTGTCACATTTAGTTTGAAAATTTATGTTCCCTTGTATCCCAGGGCAATACACATATTGCCTTGCCTTATGTAGCATTGAATGTACATGTTGGTGCCCTGAGTGCAGACTGCTCACCACTTTACCTCTGAAGTCACTTGGCACCACAAGACGAATATGTTCTGTGGAGGGATATGGTATTTCCATAGGTGGCATACTCTCTACTACTTATTTGGAACACTTAACCTGATGAACATTATTAACCACATGATTAGGGAAACTAGTGTGAGGACCAGAGATTAAGACAGGTAGCTGGGTACTGATGATTTATTTACAGACAAACTGAGTTGACATAGACAGGTGCGGACGGATATGTAGTGCAGTCTCGCACCGCAAACAGAAATGACTCTGAGACGGTAAATTTGTGTTTTCTTACAGACATTCATTTAGATATAATAAAGCGTACAAATAATGGAATTGCATGTGTTATACATCAGCGGAAAGGCCACGGAATGCTCTATCGGATGGAAGTAAGAACAACGCGAATTGATTATTGGTTACAATGAAAATAGGGAAAAAGCGTTGTCCTTACAAATACTCCGCCCCAAGACAATGATTATGGAGTAATTATTGGATGACAATCTTTGCGGCAGGGGGCGACCCCGTGTCGTTGTGGCACCTGATGTGGGGCGTCCTCGAGTATAGTCCTTCGGTTTTGCTGATCGACAGGATGCCTCCCCTGGCGGTAGCCTGGGGGGTTCTACTGTATGCCGGGCGACCAAGACTGCGAGAGAGAGCTGCATTGTGTGTGGTGGTGGAGTGGGACGGGCCGTGGGGGTCCCCAGGTGCGGCAGCGGCGTAGGTTGGGCTGAGGAAGTCCCCAGCGCGGCAGCGGCGTCCCGCGGGCAGAGCAGAACCACAGGTGAGCAGCGGCGTCAGCAGGTCAAGGAAACCGACAGGTAACGGCATTGGCAGGCAGGGGAGGCCCACAGGTGTGGCAGCGGTGTCGGTGGGCCGATGAGGACTGCAGGCGGCGGCGTCGGAAAAGGTGAGCAGGTCCACAGGCGTGGCATCGACATCAGGAAGACCGAGCGAGCCCCAGGAATAACGGCGGCGTCGAGGGTTTGAAGAGGCCCACAGGCAGCGACGTCAGGGGGCCGAGCAGGGGGAGGCCCACAGGCAGCGATTTCGGGTGGGTAAAGTACATCCCTGGGTGTAGCAACGGCGCCGGCAGACAAGGGATTTCGTCTGGGGACTCGCAGGTGCGGCAATAGCGTTGGGGGAAAAACCAAGGAGGCCCGCAGTTGCGGTGGGTCGAGAAGATATCTGGCGGCCCCCGGGTGAGACAAAGGAGGCAGCGACGTCAGATGGATGTTTCTGAACCGCCGCCTGAATTTTGTGTTGGCTGACCAGCACCCAGCTACCCGTCCTCGAAATAAACGCCAAAACACGCTGGGAAGCAGTACCGTGATTAGTCCGTTAATGGCGTTGGTGTCGTCCTCGCAGTGGAGTTTTCAGAGACCTTAACTGTGGCGCTGTATTGAGTCCGTTAAGGTTCTCTGAAGGTGAGCGGCCGTAATTAGTCCGTTAAAAACTGGGCCTAAACCGCTTGTGTCACCAACTCCGGGAGGTCACCAGTTGTGAGGACCAGAGATTAAGACAGGTAGCTGGGTACTGAGGATTTATTTACAGACAAACTGAGTTGACATAGACAGGTGCGGACGGATATGTAGTGCAGTCTCGCACCGCAAACAGAAATGACTCTGAGACTGTAAATTTGTGTTTTCTTACAGACATTCATTTAGATATAATAAAGCGTACAAATAATGGAATTGCATGTGTTATACATTGGCGGAAAGGCCGCGGAACGCTCTATCGGACGGAAGTAAGAACAACGCGACTTGATGATTGGTTACAATGAAAATAGGGAAAAAGTGTTGTCCTTACACTAGGATCAACCAGCTTTAATGCCTTACATGCACCCAATGACCAGAACAAGTTCTGTGTTCCTCAACAAAATAAATAGTCTCATCTGTTGACTTGCTCCCAGAGTGGATAGTGACCTTACATCTCCCGAACGCCATCTATACCCCTGCTGTGTGCTGTAATCATATGCCCGAATTACATGACTTGTTTATATCAATACCAGGCCTTTAGCCTGCCATGACCTAGTAATACATACATCTGGCCCAGTATCTGCAATGGCTTCCAGTGCACCGGATTTATTCACACTACTACATAACACATGAACTTTTGACACTGGTTGATGCAACTCCAATATGAAGTATCCATTCCTGCCCTTCTACCACCTTAGATAAGGCAGGTTGCACCTGTCTCGAATGATGTTTACTAGTATCTCTGACATGCAATATCGTTGTATCTGGGACACCTTTGCCAGATGCACAAGTTGATTTAACAATTTCTCGGTCGACAAAACGTTTGCAGCAGGTGGCAAACTGACCGATTTTCCTATAATTATGACATTTAATATTACTTGCTGGACAATTCTGTCTGCCTTGAATGCACACGAAAGCACAAAAATGGAACCTTTACTTGAGCCTTATATTTCTTCTGAATAATTCATCTGTCTGTTTTTTGTACAGTATATGTGGTTGTCACTGCTGCCATGCCATCGACTGGTGGCGTCAACATGTGCCCACTGGCTTATGTATCATCAGCTAATCCTGCTTCTTCAAAAACATTTAGCTCCCATCGCCTATAGAATGAGGGCAAGCCTACCACACACTCATGCCCTGTCACCTCGAATGACTGGTACTTCACCGTAAGCTTGCAGATAGTGTCATATTTTCCAAAGTTTTTTAGAATGTCTTGCTTCAACCTGGCATTGTGTAGGTCACTCACAATTTTATTTAGTAATATATATACTCCCTCAAATCATTTTCACAAGTAGAGCAAATGAACTCGGAGTCTATTGCGTCTTGCTGACACAGGTGAATGAAATCCTTTGCTGATTCATTTGCTTGATTCCTACTGAGTTCCTATCCCGTAAAACGGCCTTGTTCACATTGTTCATAGTAATGTTCAAAATAGCCTTAAATACATCATTTACTTTTAGAGATACCCATCAGTCTTTGGAAAACTGGGCATCAATGATGCTTCTTAACTTTTTTTCACTGTGTAATCTGATATTCAGACCTGCCTCTCCCCAGAGTATCCTGCTGAGGTTTAGCCAATCTTCCATCAGTCTTCTCCATTCTCTGAAAGCATCCGATGTCATGACATACTTGCATTTCTCTGGGGAAATAGGTTTTTCATGTGTTCATCTGTGTGGTGTGTCCCCCATTTTTTACAGGATGACTCTTCCGATTGCCTCTGTAATTGCCCTGAAGAATTTTACTGTACTCAATCCTAAGTCCTTCAAGATGTTTTTGATTAAGCTGACCTTGTGTCAGCACGGGCTCTTGCTCACATAGCAACCCGTAAACCTTCAAGAGAGCCGAAACTGGGGTTGGCAGCCCTTTCTGTTCTCCAAGTAACCCCAGGTGAATGCTTTGCAAATCTGCTTTTTGTGTCATAGATCAGTCTGGATCACTGCCATGTAGGATGATAATGATATATGGGGCTTTTGTCTGCAAGACAGTTTATGAATTAAGACTAAGTGCCACTGGGGGTACACGGTGAATGAGGGACAACAGTGTCCTGTCAAAAGGTTGGTGGGCAAACGCTGATAGTGTACTCCATTGAGCAATTGCATAAGCAGTGCCTTACAATGAATAACATAATCTTACATAGAGCTGATGTCTAATGGAAATTATTACACAATGCATCTACAGCATTCAATAACGTTCTTAGAATTTTTTTTTATTGTCTCCATTGATTGATTTAAACGAAAGAAAAGCAATTGCAGTTTAAAAGCTATAATGAACAACTTGACCAAAGGACAGAAGAATTTCTCCAAGCTATCATTAATGTTTCTGATCTTTTATTTAGATCATATACTATTCACAACTCACCGATATTTGATTGTTATAATACTGAATAAAATCAGTTTTAATTCGGTAATGTACAAATTATGATGAAAAAATAAAAACCAAGGTGAAACCGAGGCTCAAATAATGCTTGTTCTTTTTGGTACCCAAGAGCTGCCAGTAGCAAGAGCCTATGCTGGTCCGATATAGACAGACCTTTTGTCATTATTACTTACTAAATAATTTTCTTTTATAATTTAAAGTTTTGTCATCAAACACATTCTGTATTATAAAGTGTATTTATGGTCTTTGCTAATTGTAGCTTTAAAATTAAGAAGATTTGACTATTATTCTTTGTTTCTTTGTAGAATGTATTCAGTCTGTTTAGTGTTGTATTGCGATGATGGTGGGAGGAGCATACTTACCTGGCACAGGGGACACCATGATCACAAAGGTGGTTCCCCCAAGGTGAGGCTCACCATTGCACTCCGGTGGTGCTGACCCTTGCGATTGACCCAAATGTGGTCAACTCGGGTGCGCAATTTTTGGTAGCGAGGGACTGCGTTCGCGCTTTCCCTCTAATAATTCCACGATTAAAATAAGTGAATTAGGGTCATGACATCAGATGTCTTGTTTCCATTTGGTATAAGAATTTGGCAGCTTTTGGTAATAAATATAACCAAAATTGGCAATGTTTGGCATTTTTTATCAACATTAAGTCAAGGACAAAAAACTTCTTAAACAAATTTTAATCAAAAAGTCAATAAATACATGGCATCTATTTTAATAACTTTGAACCAAAGCAGTTATCTCTCTTGTTAAACACTGAAAAAGGAAGAAGGCATTTCTTAGACATACTATATCAGTTCGGGGAGCGCCTACAGTTTAGTTGGCCACGGGTTTCATCTGCTAGGTAATCGGCAGACGAATACAAACAAGATGGCGGCCGTTTGTTTTGGCACTACTTTCGAAAAGATGTGTAGTAATATAAAATCCAAAAACCTATAAAAACAGTAATGGGGGGGCCTGTTGAGAACCGGGGTTTTTGGGTGGGGGGAGAACACAGGAGAATGGGTAAAAGTTCCTTGAAATGGTAAGAGCGGACCTATTGAAACCGGGGTTTTTGGGTGGGGGAATATACAGATGACGACAATGAACACTAGGAAAATCACGAAATGGCTGTATGGATGACCTCCTACTCTACATTTGTTCTGCGTTCGGTCAGGCTAACTAAACTGTCCCCCCTACTCAGTTTAGCTGGCCAAGGTTATCGTCTGCTAGTTAATCGGTTCATGAGATGAGTGGCCTAGGTAACTAAACTGTCCCCCACCTCTACATTCGTAGCCCGAACATATGGGCTATTAGCCTAAATGGACGTTCGGGATGAGATGTGCGGACTGGGTAACTAAACTGTCCCCGTACTCTACATTCGTAGCCCGAACATATAGGCTATTAGCCTAAGTGGATGTTCTGTTCACGAGATGCGCGTTCAGGTAACTAAACTGTCCCCCTACTCAACATTCGTTGACCGAACATATGTGCTGTTAGCCTAAGAGAACGTTCAGGCATGAGATGAGCTACCTGGCCAACTAAACTGACCCTAACCAAACGAACCAACCTAACCAGACTTAGGGGGCGTGCCCTTACCTGGCCGGGGGGCGAAGCCAGTATGATATGGTAACAGTATTGCGACCTAACCAAAGGAACCAACTTAACCACACTCAGGTTGCGTGCCGTAACCTGGCCGAGGGGCTTCGCCTCCCTGGACCCCCCCAGTATGGTATGGACAAATTGATTGATACCTGACCAGACGAACCCCCCTAACCTTACTTAGGGTGCATGCCCTTACCTAGCCAGGGGCGCCATATGTTGGGTTCTGTAAATAAGCATTGTAATGATACAATGTTAGCAATCATTTAAATATAAGGATCCTTAACTTGTTTGTTCGGATGACTGGCACCCGTAACTTCTTACTGATATATAAACACACTTAATATTTCCTGGAATACATGGATTAAAGTTATGTCCAAATTCATAGTTCGAACACGTGAACTGCTAGTGAACGTGAATATTCGGATGTGTTGAGCATCCCTGACTTCCGCTTGCCGATAAATACACTGACCTGCTTTGTTTCAACATAAATAAATGAACAATAACATGCATATACATCGATAAGCTTACCTTGGAGATTTTGTGAGTCGTCAAATCAGTGGCCGGTCCAAGAGTCCCCCCCAGAAATATAAAGCTTAATATTGAAAATCGGAATCATCCAAATCTTCTGGGTACAGGATTCTTCTTTTCTTTCTGGCTGGGATGGTTGCTTTTGGCTTTAACTGAACAACAGGAATTTGTGGAAGAGGCACGGGTGGAGATGACAATTCCGTTTGTATGGCGATGTCCCGTGATTGTGTGATTCCAGCGACATTAGACCTCATTTTGGCGGGTGTTGAATCTACTTTAGTTAACGAATAGGCACGTTTAATTAATTCTAAAAAAGCTTTAAAAGGACAATCAACTCCAGTAAGATATACGAATTATACAAGTTTTTGACAGTACCAATTCTAGGTAAAACATTTAGTTTCAAAACCCGCCAAGTAGATTGCATAGTGTTTGTGTGTATGTTTTTATTGTGTGGATCTACAAAATGCAATGTGTGATTAATGTTACGGTGTGTTTTGAAATGTTGACTTAAATTTTGGTAAGATTTCCAACAATCAGAAATTGCAATGGACTCTGGGTGAATGTTATCAATTAGAATGGGGAGAAGTGTGTCTGTAGTTCTGTCTGGAACAACCTGAAAAATTTTTTCTCTTGTTTGGTGGTCAATCCCGCCGAGAACCCAGCAACCATCGACACGTCTGCCTTTGTTAAATTTTCTCTTACCAAACTTGGACTCGTCAGTCTCTACCACATGACCTGGCCCGCCAATCAATCACCAAAATATCTACACATACATCCCGGCAGAAATTGTACCAATCGACGATTGTGTTCGGTGACCCGATCCTTAAATTCAGCTGCATATATTTCTGGGAAGCCTCATGAATCCAGCTGTGAATTAACATTAAGATGGTTTTGAAGGAGAGATGCGAGCCTGAGAAGGAGCCACTACGAATGGAAGTGTGCTTGCGGCAGTGTCTTGCATTGCACTGCCATTGAAAGGTATCACCTTGTTTCACTTACCTTGGCGGAGGGATTAAGGGCCAGGCAGAAGGTTTCGTTATGAAATAGGTGGTAGAAATGAATAAAAGGGGCCTAGCATAAAATAAAAAATTGGTAGGATTCATATAAAAAGTGATAATAAATAACGTACCTTTTACAGAAAATAAATAACGGAGCTCCTACAGATTAGTTGGCGCAGGGGAAGGTCTGCTAGGTAATCAGCAGTAGGTTTCATCATGGTCTAGGTGTTTGAAATGAATAAAAGGGGCCTAGCATATAATCAACAATTAGTAGGATCCTTTAAAAATTGATAATAAAAAACAGAGCTCCTACAGTTTAGTTGGTCAAGGGTTTCGTCAGCTAGGTAATCGGCGGACGAATACAAACAAGATGGCGACCATTTGTTTTGGCAAAAGTTTTGAAAGTCTGACTGGTCGAAGCATGTTCGGGCAGGAAGACCGTCGGGTCTGTGAACTACTTACTGTGGCGGAGTGATTATGGGCCAGGCAAAAAGGTGTTGCACCGCCTGGCCAACTAAACTGTAAACTAGCCCAGTTTGGTATACAGGCTAAAGCAAATTAATATAAATTCATATCAAAATATAAAAAAGTTGGAATTTATAAAGTATGTAGTTAGAAGCAAGAAACATGAAACAAAATGTTGCCAAATTTCACTGAATAATAACCAACCAATCTATTTCAACAATGAGGTTTTCTCACATAGCAGCAATTAAGTTCTTCCATTTCATTATCACCTCCCTCATCATTCTTGTTAACCCTTAAACGCCGAATGGACGTATTAAACGTCGAGTCAAAATGTCTCCCGTATGCCGAATGGATGTACCATACGTCAACTCAAAAAAGTTTTTTTTTTTAATTCATGGAAAAATACTTATAGGCCTACCAGCCAAAAACTTTTGAATCACGCGCCTTGGGGGATGCTGGGAGTTCACGGATCAAGGTGTTGTTTTGTTTACAATCGTTACACAGGCGCGCAAGCGCGAATTTCTTTCTTGCCGCACTAAAAGTATCTGTGACACA
>NC_087200.1:34006293-34028793 GCF_015104395.2 Macrobrachium nipponense
GATAAATGGGGTAAAAGTGAGATAACAGCATCCAGCAAGTAATTTAGAAGCGATTTTACAAGCACATAGAAGATTTTTAGTCCTTAGCAAGCTCAACTATTATCACAAGGGGTGCATCAGGCCTCTAGCTATCTTCTAAAGTATACTGAAGGGTTATGAAAGTATGCTCACCTCGCAAATTTCACATATTTTGAGCAGCATTTTATTGTACATATACTTATTAACTTCTTTGTTTACCTGAATCACACCGCGGGTGTGGGACCCTGGAAAAAAAAATTGGCCATGTTTCACTGACTCTTAGATTGCTAATGAAGGAAGAACAGCAAACTCTTGCAATGATATTTAATTGAGAGTCCAAGACATTTCCTTCCCTACATTCAGGGTGGAAATGATAATTCGGTTTTTTATATAGATTAAGCCAGCATTGGGCTGGCACGGGTTCTAGTTCTGGGAGAGGTCCATAAAAGCTTTTCTGTGGAATACCCGGAAAGTAATTGATTTACAATTTTAGTAGTATATTGAAATTCATAATGGCACATAAACTACTCAAGAAGTATAATACATTTTTGTACTTACATTTTCTCAGTATCTTATTTATTTAAAATGATTGTTTTGATCTTATTTTTATATACTAGCCTTTAAAGTTATATTTTAAATTGGTTTTAGAACTACATGAGATTAGATTATCAGTAAGTGTGTGGTGGGCTTCATCAAGATTTAAATTATTTATTTTGGTTTTCCTATCAAGTAACGTCGATTAATCAGAGCAGTCACTTATGGTGTTAGAGCTTCCTGTCCAAATAAAAGGCTAAACGAGTTGATCAATATAAATGGAAAGCTACGAATGTCTGTGAATAAATATCCACCAGGTTGCATAGAAAGAAGGAAATGTGGCATTTAAATTTCTTAATAATAAAAAAATAACTAACCAGCATCCAGTCTTACTATTCTTAAATATTTAGCGGCTTTTTTAGGACATAGTTAAGATTATACAAGTTAGTGAGGAGAGATTGATGTTTGATAGTTTATTTTTATATATGAGTATTTTTCTCCCCTGGGGGAGTGGACCGATCCCGGAGGTACTGCAATACCGGGACGATCCGCGGCAAAGGTGGAGCAAGCCCCTAGCACTTCGCCAAGACACAAAAATCAGTTTAATATCGTAGATCCCACATGGGGATCGTATCAGATATTAAGCTGATAAGAACAGATACTACACTTTGATCTTAGCCAAAAGGCCGAGAAGCGATACCAGGCTCCAAAAGGTCTCCAAACCAGCACACACTCACTGCTCAAAGCTAAGGATCGCTAGTGAGGGTAAGAAGGGAGCATCCAATAACACTGTGTATTAAATAACGCAGAATTCCCATGTAATGATAGAGAACTTTTAAATACCTACTAATACGAGACAAATGAAAGTTTTAAATAATCGATTTTAGAACTATGATAAAGTATTATTTTTTTCTCAAATGTGCAGTCCCATGCACCTCAAATAGAACCATTAAAATTGCACTCCTTGAATTTTATGATATCTGATAACAACGATGAAGAGAATAAGCTTACTACAAAAATAATGAAGGTACCAAAGGAAAGCAGAAAATTAAACAGAAAATATGTTATAGCAGTAAATAAATGTTAGGGGACTAAAATTGAGACAAGAAAGCATGCAGCCAATGCCTGGAAAAACTCACATTTCAAACCTTTAAATAAAGTCGTCTTACTAGTGAACAGCTGTTAATATTATTCTAAGAAAATCTGCCCAATTGTAAAGCAATGGACCAAATGTTTGTTTTGCACTGCAAGAGAACATTTAGACCTCAATACCAGTTTGTTTTGTCATAATGTGGTTAATCCTGTCATAATTAATTTGGTCATATGGATTGTACTTCTGGTTTAAAATTTGTCCGTATATACAAAGGTCTGTTTGATTATCATATATATATATATATATATATATATATATATATATATATATATATATATATATATATAGGAGCGCTTACAGTTCAGTTGACCACGGGTTTCGTCTGCTATGGAATCGGCGGAGCAATACAAACAAGATGGCGGACGCTTTGTTTTGGCGCCCGGTTTAAAAACCCCGAAACCTATAAAAACGATAATGGGGGACACTTTTGGGAACCGGGGTTTTTGGGTGGGGGAGTACATGCGAGTAAATGAAAACGGTGCTGGGGGAGCCATTGGGAAACCGGGGTTTTTGGGGTTTTTGGGTGGGGGGAAACCCAGATGACGACAATGAACACGAAAAACAAACAAAACCCTAGCAGACGAAACCCGTTGCCAACTAAACTGTAGGAGCTCACGTAACAACAAAAATGTAGGAGGTCCCGTCCCCCGTTGTGTTTAGGCTAACCAAACGACGGCAATGAACACTAAAAAACCACGAAACCTAGCAAAAAAAACCAGTGGCCAACTAAACTGTATGAGCTCCCGTTCCAACGAAACTGTAGGAGCTCCTGTTCCAACTAAAACTGTAAGAGCTCCTGTTCCAACTAAACTGTAGGAGCTCCGGTGATCGTAACCAAACGAACCAACCTAACCAAACTTAGGCCGCGTGCCCTTATCTGGGCCGGGGGGCGAAGCCCCCCAGTATAGTATATTAAGTGATTGGGTACCTAACCAAAGGAACCAACCTAAACCATAGTTAGTCTCCACGTCCTTACCTGGCCGGGGCGCTCGCCCCCCTGGACCCCCCCAGTATAGTATATTAACAGTGATTGCTACCTGACCAAAGGAACCGACCTAACCAAACTAAGTCTGCATGTCCTTACCTGGCCGGGGGGCTTCGCCCCCCTGGACCCCCCTGTGTAGTAAGTTAACAATTATAAATATCTAACCAATATAACTTGTCCATAAATATGGCTGGCACCCGTATATCCTTACTGATAACTAAACAAAATGAATATTTCCGAGAATACATTGGTTAAAGTCAAGGCCACGTTGTTTGCTCGAACACATGGACTGCGTTCGAAACACGTGGACTTCTAGCGAACGTGAATGTTCGGATGTGTTGAGCGTGCCTGACTTCAGCAAAGCGGAAATAACATGGTGTGCTTAATTTTGGCAAAATAATTAAAATAACGTGCATGATAACCTTACCTTGGAGATGTGCTAGTCGTCCAGAAATATAGAACTTAATAAGAGAAATCCCGAGTCGTTCAAATCCTTATCTTCTGGGTAGAGGATTTTTTTTTTTCTTTCTTGGCGGGACGGTTTGTTTTCCGAGATGACTGAACAAGGGAATTTGTTTCTTTCAACAAATAACTAACTAGGGATCGTTCGTCTTGACACAAAACCTGTATATGTCTTCCAGCGTGACGGGAACGGCGGCAGCGAACGCCACGTGCGCGGAACACGACAAATTCTCGGCAGAAGAAGACATGGTAGTTATGATGAAGCACTGAACTGGCTGAGAAGCAGGAACAGACTGAAAGGTCGAGGAAGGTCGGGCAAGGTCCGTTCCAGGTACTGTTATCCTAGCGGATAACTAGTACCTGGAAAATATGTATCGAAGAATGTAAAAAAATGTAGGTCATACAGATGAGTTGGGCAAGGAAAGAAATATCGAATAATGAGGAAAAAATGTATCTCCTACAGATTATGTTGGCACGGGTAAAACTATCGTGGGCAAGAGTCAAAATATCGAATAATGAAAAAAAAATGGAACTCCTGCAAATTAGTTGGGCAAGCATGGGAAAAAAAATAGAATAACGAAGGGAAAAAAATGGAGCTCTTACATTCAGTTGGGCATGGGTGAAAATATAGAATACTGTAAATTAAATTGGAGGTCCTAAAGATTAGTTGGGCAAGATTAAAAATATCGAAGAGAATCGGCTTTCATGTTGATGCATGTTCGGGTTCGGTCCTGTGGGTTGGGTTCGGGTTTGGTCGGCTGGGGTCGGGTTTGGTAGGCTGCGGGTCATCTGCGAGAACTACTTACCTTGGCGGAGGGATTACGGACCGGGCAAAATGGTGTTACACGGTCCGGTCAACTGAACTGTAATCTACCCTATTACTATATATATATTATATATATATATATATATATATATATATATATATATATATATATATATATATGCAATATAAAAACACTGTATCGTGCTTCTGAGAAATCAATAGAGGGATCCACAGTAATATCCTTGCTTATCGAGATATAATATATTTATACAAAGCTTAAAGCTTTCGTCCATCCTCCTGTGGACTTGATCAAGTCCACAGGAGGATGGACGAAAGCTTTAAGCTTTGTATAAATATATTATATCTCGATAAACAAGGATATTACTGTGGATCCCTCTATTGGTTATATATATATATATATATATATATATATATATATATATATATATTATATATATATATATATATCTATATATATATATATATTATAAATACACCCAAATTAAAATGAATGACATTATAAGTCTTGTAATCAAATTCACAATAAAACAGCCATGTGATATATAAGAAAATATAAGAATACATTAAAAGATGGCTAATTAAAATAATTGAGTAAGTAAAATAAAATAAAATCAAAATACAAATTTAAGTCTAAAACGGATAGTACAGAGGAACAATAATTAAACCAAGTCAATATGCAAAACAGTAAAACGCAGACTAAAAACACAAAAGTGAGGTTAAAGCCACATTTCTGACCAAAGAAGGCTTCATCTTGACAGAATATAAAACTTCCAATATGTCGAGGTCTGTAGCAAACTGCGCAGAGTTTAAACAGAAAAATCAACAATATGTAAAGGGTAACCAGTCCCCTTGCTCTGTTCTTTAGTTGCACTATAACTACTGAGATTTAGCGCCTTTGTCCCGGTGTTTTTCTGGAATAACTTTTTTTCTGTGCATTCGACAAAGAAATTACTTAGCCATAGTATACTTTACATCCCTATCTAATTTTCGGCAGTATTCTTTATTACTTATATAGAAAAAAGTATATTCATAGGAGTAAAATAAAGCAGTTGTGCAAGGATTATTGGTTGTATTTCAATGTTGCCTGAGGCTGAGACTTTTTCATGAATAGCCAATAATCCATCGAGGATGGTTATGGGCTGCTCTACGAGCAAGAGCCTGTGCCAGCACAAGGCTGACTTAATCTTCAACAACAACAACTCTGAGTTTGCTGGCGATGTCTACAAGAAGTCGGTGTTATACTCTTATAATTACCAGAGTCGTGCAACTTTCGTAATACAGAAAACAGTAAAAAATTATGTAGGGATTAAGATACATTATTCCGGAAAAACACAGGGTCACCGTCAGTGACTCTCATAGTAGGCCTTGAAAGATAACTGCCTGTACAAAATTACCTACCAAGGTCATGTCGACGTGTTCCTTACAATTGTGAGCTTGCTTGGCACGGTTGCCAACATAGTTGGTACTTATGAGTGGGCAATTAAAGTACATTTGGTACAACTTTCATGAAAAAATCTGATGTTCTGACACTATTCTAAGTGATACATATCCAAACAGCCAAACCAGTAGTCCAGTACAGCAATCTATTTCAAGCAAATTTCCATATATACATACTACATACATACATAAATACATACACACACACAAACACACACACACACACACACACACACACACACAACACACCACACACACACACACACACAATATATATATATATATATTATATATATATATAATATATATATATATATATATATGGGATAAAGTAAATCAAGACGGGCAACAAGGAGGCCATTATCAAGTCCAGTTTATAAGGGGAAGGTTAAATGATAAATGGAAATAAAAAAAACAGCAAAAGAAAACTTAACAGTTCCTCAAAGATGCTGACATAAACGGCACTTGAAAGTGGATAAACTGAAAGACATAGGGAATGCAGTAGAAATTTTGCAGGAAAATAGGACACTGTATTACCCGTGCATCCTTATATTGACACTTTTTTATAATTACTAACCTATTTTGCTGCTTAATGTTTATCATAGCAGAGTAATAATCTTACAACCAAGCGCTTTACAATCAACTGGGAATAATTGGTGTATACTGGCCCTATTGTTTGACCCTTGGAACCCAGCTGGTGATTTTATGGCTAGCATAATTTTGGCAAGGAGTAGACGATTTTAATGGGTTTCTTGCCCAATTTTTCATAATAAAGGAGTTGTAAATTGTCTCTAGTTACTGATTTGCTATGCTAGTGTCTAATTACTGTATTTCTTCAAATTACAGAACACAGATCTCCAGAGTAGAGTAAGCAAAGCTGAAGTTTGGATGTTAGGGTTTATGGCAGCGCATGGGACACCATTTAAACAAGAAGACCATTTGGTACAAGTAGTCAAGCTGTTTTCAGACAGTGAAATACCAAAAAAGATGACCTTAGAAGACTAAAGCAGTATTTGCGATAAGAGATAAAATTACACAGGAGGAATGTGGGGAAGTAGCCAAAATATCCAGTGAAAACTTTTTCTCATTGCTTATTGATGGAAACACCGATATATCTGTGTCCCAAGTCCTTGCAGTAATGGAAAATTTTTTTTTTATCAAAGAAAAGGAAAAGTGACCAATGCATTACTTGACACTGTTAAGGTAGAGGATGCGACTGGTGAAGGTTTCTTATAAAGTTGTAAAAGAGATGCTTACAGGAACAAGGATATCCCTCTCCATAATATAATAGGATTTGCAAGTGACAACTGTTCAAATGCTTGGCAAAAACAAACGATTACAGGCATTTTTAAGAGATGTGCCATCAGTGTTTATATTAGGATGTACATGTCGTTCATTTTCCCTGTGTGCAAGCCATGCTTGTTCTGCATTACCTGCATTTTTAGAGTAGTTTTTAAGAGACATTTGCTGCTACTTTGCTCTGGGTGGCAAGCATCAATATCAATTTCAGCTAATTCAAGATGTTGTGCAGAATCCAAAGCATTGAATGTTGAAGCTCACTCAAACGAGGTGGTTATCAAGTGGACAATTTGACGGAGCCGTAGAAATACACAAAATGATGAGAACCGGGGAACTCAGCATGTGCTTCTTTTTTTGTATTATGTTTTAGGCAAAGTAGATAAATAAGATGAACATTGAATTACAGTCCGAGTATTTTAGGCTCACCACCCTGTACACTACTATTGCTGATGAATACAAAAGCCTTCTAAGCATGTTCATTCGAAAAGTTGTTCTCTCCAAAACTCTTGCTACCATTGGTCCTTGTGACAAATCACTCTACAAGAAGCTTGAGGTCATTAATTTGGGTGGGTGATGTCAAACACTGCAATTGAGAGAGCCACGACTGAGCAAGGAAGCAAAAAAAAGGTTTCTGTTAGACTTAGAAATTTCTCATGGAACTCTATAGTCAAATTAAAAAAATAGATTTTCCCTTGAAGGAAATTGTGTACTTGTAAATCTGAAAGTTATCAAACCCAAAGCACTGAATCCTCGAAGAAGTGTTAAGTCAATTGTTAATGTTGCAGTGTGTTTTCCAACTCTAGTCAGCGAAGAAGACTATTGCTAGATCACTGGGATATTTTACTTCATGCAAAAGAAAGCTTAAAAGTTTGTGCCACAATGCAACCTCATTCTGGCAAGAAATACTGGCTGTCAAACGTGATTTCCAAATTAATGTGTGGCCTTCTATCCTTACCCCATTCTTCTGCTTGTGTCAAAAGGTTTTTTTTCTCTAATTAACATCATTAAAACAAAACAAGCGAACAGACACAGGCAAGCACAGTTGCAGACCGACTACTTCCTAAGCAAGCTATTTCTCATAACGAAGTAACCTGTTATAGCTGGGAACCTTCCTTTGTGCTCATCAATGATGTAAAAACTGGCAAGTGTCATAAACGTTATCTAGAGAGAATTAGCTGCAGAGGGTGAACAAGTAACATTATATTCCTGCGAGCTGGATAATGATCCAGATGAACCCTTCAATTACCTTCTGTAACTTCATATATCAGAAATATAGGTGAGAAACCTTGAGATGTGTTTTAGTCAGCTTGAATAAATGTTGAGAATGTTTGTTGGGATATAGGTTATCAAAGGCACCAGAATAAGAATGTTTTAAGAGTTATGCAGATTTATATGGGACAGGCAATGCGCAAAGCATGGAGGACATTCATTTAAGCCATTCTTACAGGAATTGAGGTGTTGGATAATCAAGATATAGGTGTTCTTACAGTTACATTAGATCTAAACTCAAACAAGACCTTCGTGAGGGTTTTGTTGGGACAAAAATTATTTACGTGTGATGCCAATCTTCCATTCTAAGGAAAATTATGTGGAATATAGGTCATGGTTATATAACAAAGCTGAAGGGAATTACTCTGAAATATTTACTAAACATGGTTTTTAAGTATACAGTTGTTAATGATCAATATTTTAAACAGTATTTCTGTATCATATTTGAGAAACATGGCATACATGTTGCCAGCAACATCTACAATCTCGAGTATCAGGTCCAATATTGAAATTGTAAGGACGACATTCAGGCGAATGTTCGCCCTTTCATTGTGAAATCTGTATATCCATATGTTGTCTCTTTTCTTCCAGGAACTGAAATGTCGAGCATTTTACGCCATTTCTTTTAATGTATATATGTCGAGAATCCGTTCTCTCTAGGTAATATTATTCATGTATTTTCGTCTGTTAAGAAATACACTCACAACGGGGACCCTGCCCCTTTTTGTTTATGTTTGATCATGCGTGCATGACGGAAACTATACTTCCACCCACACATGGCATTAAGTACAGCCTCATTTGCTGAATAAAACTGATTCGCTCGCTCTCCTCATCTCACTCAGTCCTCACAATTGGTGACCCATGAGTAGGTGACCAAACGGTTTTGGCTTTGCCATTAAGGGACTAATTACCACCGCTTACCTTCAGAGAATCTTTAACTGACCCATAAAACGCCTAGTTTAGGTTCTCTGGTACTCCTCAACGGCAGTAGCGGACTCACAATGGCATTTCTTCACAGAAGTATTTTGGCATTCGGTCTTACGGTTTGGCCCGACATTCATGACATCTCGTCGACCAAAAAAGTGAGTCTGACAAGATAATGGAGAGTACAGCGCACTTACTCAACTCTTCTGTGTCCGCCTCAACCCCACAATCTGCAAAATGATCCTTCTTCATGCTCGAGTCCTCCTAGATGCCCGTGCCCGCACCCAGGACTACAGCACCGTCGGAGCCCCACCACGTCAATCTACCGCCCTTCTGCGGTGAGGATGTCGCAACATGGCTGCAACAGGCAGAAATACAATTTCAGATCCACGGCATCACCTGGGACTGCACCAAGGTTGACCTCATCGCTGGGATCCTCTCAGAGATTGCCTTCAAATGCCTCTTCCCCATGGAAGCACAGCCCTCCTGGGGAGCTGCCCTACGAATGCCTGAAGAGGGAGCTATACCAGGTCTTCTCCCTCCCAGCTCCCCACCAAGCCGCCCAAATTTTCAACCTCGTGGTCAACCCCATGACCACCTCGGATCCCAGGCTGGCCTGGCACAAGCTCCAGAACCTGGTCCTCCTGCAAGAGGCAGACCAACAAGGACAAAGGTGGGTGGTGAGCATCTTCTGTCAACTCTTCCTTCGCCTGCTTACGCCCGATGTCCGAAGCCAGATCTCTAATGTCGAGACCAATGAGATGGAAAGTCTGGTGCAGCGAGCTTTTGCACTGTTTAGCACCACCAAAGCTGCACAACTCTCCTCTCCTCCATCAGCCAACAGCCTACAGCAGGAGGACATGGTTGGTGCAGCATACCAGCGATCACCGAAGCCCCTCACAGACATTGGGGGTGCCGCTTCCCCCTCCAGTTTGGCAGCAAGGCATGGAAGTGTGAGCTCACTTGGAAGTGTGAGCTCACTTGCTCATTCCACCCTTCAAAAAACGACGAAGGCAGTGCCCTAAACAAGCCCCCATGGCAGTGGCAGTAAGTCCCAACCCAGGGGCTTCTATGTCCAGGACAGCATCTCCAGCCTCAGGATGCTGGTTGACACTGGTGCCATGCAGTTGGTGTTCCCTTCATCTGCAGAGGATCGCAGCTATGCAACCAATGACCCAACTGCCCTCATAGCTGGAAACAGGATGCACATACGCACCTACAGCACCTGGGCCAAGACCATCGCATTCCTGGGCCGGACCTACACCTGGCCCTTCGTCCTCGTCGATGTATGGACCCCTCTCCTGGGGGCGGAATCCTCGCCCACCATCGCCTCTTGGTAGACGTGGCCTGCCAGCGCCTTCTCGATACCAAGACCTGCCTCTCCCGCCCACTCACCAGAGAACCAAAGGTGCTCACCATCTGATCCATCCTTCCCCACCACAGATACACCTCCCTTCTCCAGGAGTTTCTGGATGTCTTCCGTCCCGAGATTTGCCAGATGGCTGAGGCCACACCCAAGCACGTTGTCTTCCACCATATTGAGGTCAAGGACCCCCCAACACATGCCAAGTTCCGCCGCCTCCCGCCAAAGCTCCTCCAAAGTCAAAACTCCGTTGAAAGAAATGGAGAAGATGGGGGATCTGTAAAAAGGTAGCGAGTCTGCGGGCGTCCCTCCTCCACATGGTAAAGAAGGCAGACTGTATGTGGAGGCGCTGCGGTGACTACCGGCGCCTGAACCTCGTCACCACACCCGACAGCTACCCCCTGCTAAACATGCAGGACCTCACCGGGCCCCTCCATTGCACCTAGGTCTTCTCCAAGATCAACTTATTAAAGTTGTATTTTCAAGTCCCCGTCCATCCTGATGATATTCTGAAGAAATGCCCTTCGGATCCTTCGTGTTCGCCTTCTCCACTTTCGGCCTGCGGAACGCTAGGGCCACCTTTCAACGACTCATAGAGAGCATCCTCGGTAACTTACCCTTCTGCGTCTGCTACATGTACAATATTCTTTTGTTTTCCAGATCGCCGGAGGAGCGCCTGAACCACGTCAGGGCTGTCCTCAAGCACCTACGAGAGAACGTACTTGTCGTCCATTTTGACAAAGGTGGATTTCCTCAGCCACAAAATTACAGCAGAAATTCGTCCCATGGCATCAAACGTGGCTGCAGTGCAGAAGTTCCCAACACCAATGACTGTTAAGGCCCTCAAAGAATTCATCAGAATGGTGAATTTTTACCAAAAGTTCGTCCCGCACATCATCTGCCCCATGTGCCCTTTGACTGAGGTCCTGAAGGGCAAACCTAAGAAGCTGACATGGTGAAAGGACCAGCACCTCGCCTTCGCCCGAGCCAAGTCTTCCCTCAGCAGGGCCAACAACCTGTCTCACCAGGACCCCGACGCCCCTGACACTCACCACCAATGCCAACAACGTCGCGTGCAGTACCATCCTGGAACAGCTGGTCAATGCAGTCCCCACACCCCTAGCCTTTTTCAGCAAGAAGCTCAAACCTACAAAGACTCGTTACAGCACATTTGACTGCAAGCTCCTTGCCATCTACCAGGCTGTCCGCCACTTCAAATATCTTCTGGAGGGTGTCCCCTTCACCATAAGGACAGACCACCAGCCACTGGTCCACGCCTTCGTCAAGGCGGGCGACGCCTAGTCCGCAAGTGAGCAACGTTATCTCGTGGCTGTCTCTGAGCTCGAGTGCTCCATCAAGTACCTCCCCAGTGGAAGAAATCCCGTAGTCGATGCCACTGAGGGTAGAGATCAACTCCCTTCACCTCAGTGTTGACTACAAAGAGCTAGCCAGCGAGCAAGCCTCCGACCCCAAAGTACCAGTCTACTGGACCACTATCACCTTCCTTCGCTGGGAGGACATCCCTTTGAGCCCCTCCAGGACAATGCTCCTTTGCGATACCAGCACAGGACGCCCTCGTCCCCTGATACCAGCCTCCCATAGGAATCAGGTGTTCGACATCAATCACAGCCTCTCGCACCTGTCGCCCTGCACGAAGAGAAGGCTCCTGACGGAAGTTCGTGTGACACAGCATCAGGAAGAACAATTGGGAGTGAGCCAGAAACTGCATCGCGTGCTTAGTTAGCAAGACCGGAAGGCACACCGAATCGGGAATAGGTTCTTTTCCCCAGCCCAGGCGAATATTCAGACACATCCACGTCGACATTGTTGGGCCTCTTCCTCCATCCGATTGTGCCAGATACCTCCTGACAGTGATTGACCGGTCTACCAGGTGGCCTGAAGCCACCCTAATGTCAGATGCCACTGCAGACGCCTGTGCCAAAGCCCTCCTGACCAGCTGGATCAGCCACTTTGGAGTGCCCGATGACATCATGACGGACGGAGGACCCACCTTCACGTCAGAGCTCTGGTCTTCCCTGGCACGCCTGATGGGGACCGAGCACCACACCACGACATTCTACAATCCAGCAGCCAACAGCATGGTGGAAAGGGTCCACTGCTCCCTCAAGGCTTCCCTAATGGAACACTGTCAGGGCCCTGATTGGAAGGCGCAGCTTCCGTGGGTCCTCCTCGGTCTCCGCACCGCCCCAAGACCCAATGGCGTCCCTTACCCTGACAGTGCCATGGCGAATTCTTCCCCGCCGACAGCGACGATCCTGTTATTCCCCTAGCTAGGTTGCGTGCAACCGCACAGAAGTTTCTTCCTTGCCGAGAGACGTACGTCAACAGGAGAAAGCAGTTCCACCTGCGAGCCCTGGACTCCTGCAAGTTCGTCTTTACAAGGAACAACGCCACCTGCTCGCCCTTGATGAGGCCCTACTGGGGCCCGCACCGAGTAATTCATCGGGAGGAGAAGGCATTCCTCATGTCAGTCGACAGCCACGAGAACAGGGTCTCGATAGATAGCCTCAAGCCTGCCATCATCCCCAATGAAGACGACCCCGCTGAAGACCCTCACAAAACCCCGACGTCAATGCCGCCCAAGGAAAGCATTCAAACCCACCAGGCTCACTACCAGGGGTGGCATCCTGCTTTCTGGCCCTGAAGATGACTAGGGCACACAAGACACCCCTCAACCGAGGGAATCACGAACCCGAGGACTCCTTCAGCTCCCTGCAAGATTCTGTTAAGTTATCCAACGATTCTATGTAATCATTGTTTTTTTGGGGGGAGCATTTGTAAGGACGATATTCGGGTGAACATTCACCCTTCCATTGTAAAAATCTGTATATCCATATGTCGTCTCTTTTCTTCCAGGAACTAAAATGTAGAGCATTTTACGCCTTTTCTTTTGATGTACTGTCGGCCAAAAGAGTTTCATAATTTTTCGTTCACCTGCCTGACGCACGATTCATGCCTTATTTAAAGATTTTTCTTTTCAAAGATGGAAGAAAGTATATGTAATGACGTTAGAAACAGTCACTGATATCTTTAGAACATTATGTTATGTTATTGTGTAAAACTATTTTCCATATAGCAAAATTGACGTGAACGAAACGTCATATCACAACCTTAGACATACATTACCAAATAGATAGGAGACACCTATCACTACTAGTATCGCATAAACATAGTCCTTAAATTATCATTTCAATATTAAGTTGAAGGTAGTTGATCTTTTCCATTTGTTAAATTTTACAGAAAACATTGGAATCTCACAAAATGCTATTAAATTTTAAAAGTAAAAAGAAAAAAAAAACCATATCCTAACAGTGTGAACCAGGCGACCTCACTCTATTGCTTTTGATGTTATGTGCACGGGAATCTAATGTCAGTGTGACATTTATCGGTCTAAGAAACAACCCTCGATGAGCGAGACAATTATTGCACTGCATTCGGTGCAAGTTCCTGTTGGAGAGATATGAAGAAAGCTTAATAAACGGCAAAATTTAGAGCATGGGCCTAGAGGTGAAACACCTCGAAGCACCACAAGAAAGCAAGACAATACAGTAGTGTAAATGTTGCTGAGCAACATTAATTTGTGAATTTTGAATTCTAGTGCCTCGTCACGACATTGCTGAACCAGGAATCATGACTAGCACCACGCTTATGACTGGTGTCTGATGAATACTTTAGATGGAGGGGAAGAGGTTTTTAAATCTACACTTGAAATCTTTGATAGTTGTCTAATGAATAAGCAAACTTATCTTTGATGGATGAGAGATTCAGTTAGCCTTGCTCTTTTTGTTATGTTTTTTATCGGTGGCCAGTGAATACCAAGGATAGGGAGGGAAACGGTTTCAATGATGCATGCATTTTTTTTCTTAAAAAACCTAAAGAATACATTTTATTGGGAGATACTTTATTAACATCGGCCTAATCCTTCTATCACTCCTATACGCCACCATCGCTCTCTTCTCCATCTCAGGTTACTCGATCCAACGAACTCGTATCGCGTGAAAGCATCACTAATGACAAGGGTATTTTAAAATTCCCCGAACCGACAACGGATGCCTTAAAATGGATGTTTATAAAATATTTTCTGTTCAAAGAAACTTTATCTTTCATTCCCCAAAATATGTGCATACACTCGTGTTACACCCTGTAGCCGTCAAAGAGCAACCCTTGATTAAAGCAGTAGGTTTTACTTGGAAAAAAAAAAAAACACATGAAATAGACTTAAACGAGAACGTCACTTTTCATATTTCTTATCCTTTCAGCTACTTATAATATGCTTATGGTAGTATATCTAGGTATACATGTGAAACTAATTTTAATTAATTTCTATTTTGATCAGCTATGAAACCTTTAATGAAAGTGAGCCTTTCTTAATGTATTCGTCAGTTTTGTCTCCCATAGCTTTCCAACGTGTCCAAATGAAACAGGATGATATGCAAGGAATTCGATAAAAAATAAGACTGAATAAATTCTGAGTTAATTAGGTTAAGCAATTATGAAAAGGATAAGAAGAAAGGCGAACATGGCTAATAAAACAAGAATAACGGGAGTAATCAAATAAAGCAGATTATATATATATATATATATATAATATATATATATATATATATATATATATATATATATATATATATATATATATATATATACACACACATATATATATACTATATATAATATATATATATATATTTATATATATATATATAATTAATTCTATATATATATATATATATATATATATATATATATATAAATATTCACGATTTAAATACTCATTAATATTACGTATCCGATAGAAAATAGACCTAGGCTAATCATGTGGGAAAATCAGAAGTCCAATTTAGGCCCACTAAATGTGTCATGCAAATTATTTTATTGATCAAAGGACAAAATTAGTTTAATTAAACATCGTTTTCAAGGAATGTTAACGCCTTGATGTATTATTTATCGGCTGAAGGAGACGAAATGACAACACTCAATTGCAGTACGATACACTGAGTCAAGACTCGAGCGGCAGAAATGGCAACTTCAAAATCTAGAGTTGGGAATAAAATTAGAAATCGTGGACCCATCGGTATATATTTTCTTTACTTTGCAAAATAATTATCTTTAACACGCTGAATAAGTCTACTCAATTCTAATGTAATTTATTTAAAGTATATCACCTTTGAAAGGAAATGTTATTTATTGTTAAGTAAATAATCTGGCACCTGCATATGGCAATATTTCCATAACAAACAATGAATTAAGAAACTTCACCAATTCTTCGTTGGCCACCTGTACATATATCAGGAATCCGTTCCCTCTATGTAATATTATTCATGTATTTTTGTCTGTGAAGAAACAGATTCACAGCGGGAGGGCCTGTCCCTTTTTTATGTTTGTTTGTGCGTGCGTGACGGACACATTTCCGACCACATACCCCCTTATGTAGAGCTGCTCTGCAGAATAAAGTTAGTTCGCTCACTCTCCTTGTCTTAGTCCTCAGAGTTTCAAGAACTCTGTTGGGTAACAGGGTTTTAGAGAGTTAGCTACTTCTTTTTTTAAAGCTTTAAGTTTACCAACCTCTAATGCCTATGTAGAAAGTTTTCAGCCAGGTTTCATTGATCAAATCGAAGTTCAGAAACAAAACAGCTTTTCATCTTCTTAGTAGCATTTAGATGATAAGATCGCATACTATGATAAATAATTCATGTTGTAAAGATTTTCAAGTAACAGATGACATGCTTTAGAGATTTAATGACAGCAGGTATGAAAGGCCAGATGGTAATGCTGTTAACGAGAGTGATGAGGGAGGCGATAATGAAATGGAGGAACTTGCTCCTATTTGAGAAAACATTAAATATTCATTGTTGAAATAGATTGGGTGGTTTTTATTCAGTGAAATTCGGCAAAATTTTGTTTCATGTTTCTTTCTTCTAACTACGTACTTTATAACTTCCAACTTTTTTATATTTTGATAAAAATTTATATTAATTTGCTTTACTCTATACTAAGCTGATATAGTATGTCTAAGAAATGCCTTCTTCCTTTTTCGGTGTTTAATAAGTCAGATAACCGCTTTGGTTCAAAGCTTTTAAAAAAGATCCCATGTATTTTACTTTTTTTTCTTATTAAAATCTGTTAAAGAGACAAGATTTGGTTTTTTTTTTACCTTTGCTTAAAATTGACAATAAACGCCAAAATGTTTGCCAAATTTGGTTACATTTATTGCCAAGAGATGCTAAATTCTTATACTACTTGTGTCAAATGGAACACAAGGCATCTTATAATCCTGATTGAAACTTGTTTTAATCATGGAATTGTTAGAGGGAAAGCGCGAACGCAGTCCCTCACTACCAAAAATTGCGCACCCGAGTTGACCACATTTGGGTCAATCGCAAGGGTCAGCACCACCGGAGTGCAATGGTGAGCCTCACCTTGGGGGAACCACCTTCGTGATCATGGTGTCCCCTGTGCCAGGTAAGTATGCTCCTCCCACCATCATCGCAACACATCACTCAACAGACTGAATACATTCTACGAACAAACAAAGAATAATGGTCAAAACTTCTTAATTTTAAAGCTACAACTAGCAAAGACCTTAAATACACTTTATAATACAGAATGTGTTTGGTGACAAAAATTTAAATTATAAACGAAAATTATTTAGGAAGTAATAATGACAAAAGGTCTGTCTAGATCGGATCAGCAAAGGTTCTTGCTACTGGGAGCTCGGGTATCAAAAAGAACACGCATTATTTGAGCCTCGGTTCCACCTTGGTTGTTATTTTCTTATTATAATTTGTATATTACCGGATTAAACTATTGGGTAGATTACAGTTCAGTTGACCGGACCGTGTAACACCATTTTGGCCCGGTCCGTAATCCCTCCGCCAAGGTAAGTAGTTTCTCGCAGATGACCCGCAGCCTACCAAACCCGACCCCAGCCGACCAAACCCGAACCCAACCCACAGGACCGAACCCGAACATGCATCAACATGAAAGCCGATTCTCTTCGATATTTTTAATCTTGCCCAACTAATCTTTAGGACCTCCAATTTAATTTACAGTATTCTATATTTTCACCCATGCCCAACTGAACTGTAAGAGCTCCATTTTTTTTCCCTTCGTTATTATAGTTTTTTTTTTCCCATGCTTGCCCAACTAATTTGCAGGAGTTTCCATTTTTTTTTTCATTATTCGATATTTTGACTCTTGCCCACGATAGTTTTACCCGTGCCAACATAATCTGTAGGAGATACATTTTTTTCCCCATTATTCGATATTTCTTTCCTTGCCCAACTCATCTGTATGACCTACATTTTTTTACATTCTTCGATACATATTTTCCAGGTACTAGTTATCCGCTAGGATAACTAGTACCTGGAACCGTGGAACGGACCATGCCTGACCTTCCTCGACCCTTCAGTCTGTTCCTGCTTCTCAGCCAGTTCAGTGCTTCGTCATATCTGCCATGTCTTCTTCTGCCGAGAATTTGTCGTGTCCGCACACGTGGCGTTTCGCTGCCGCCGTTCCCGTCACGCTGGAAGACATATACATTTTGTGTCAAGACGAACGATCCCTAGTTAGTTATTTAATGAAAACAAATTCCCCTTGTTCAGTCATCTCGGAAAACTACCGTCCCGCCAAGAAAGAAAAAAAAAATCCTCTACCCAGAAGATTTATTTGAACGACTCGGATTTCTCTTATTAAGTTCTATATTTCTGGACGACTAGCAACATCTCCAAGGTAAGGTTATCAATGTAAATGCACGTTATTTTAATGATTTGCCAAAATTAAGCACGCCATTGTTATTTCCGCTTTGCTGAAGTCAGGCACGCTCAACACATCCGAACATTCACGTTCGCTAGAAGTCCACGTGTTCGAACGCAGTCCATGTGTTCGAGCAAACAACGTGGCCTTGACTTTAACCAATGTATTCTCGGAAATATTCATTTTGTTTAGTTATCAGCAAGGATATACGGGTGCCAGCCATATTTATGGACAAGTTATATTGGTTAGATATTTATAATTGTTAACTTACTACACAGGGGGGTCCCCCCCGGCCAGGTAAGGACATGCAGACTTAGTTTGGTTAGGTCGGTTCCTTTGGTTAGGTAGCAATCACTGTTAATATACTATACTGGGGGGTCCAGAGGGCGAAGCCCCCCGGCCAGGTAAGGACGTGGAGACTAACTATGGTTAGGTAGCAATCACTTAATATACTATACTGTGGGGTCCAGGGGGCGAAGCCCCCCGGCCAGGTAAGGGCACGCGGCCTAAGTTTGGTTAGGTTGGTTCGTTTGGTTACGATCACCGGAGCTCCTACAGTTTAGTTGGAACAGGAGCTCCTACAGTTTAGTTATGGAACAGGAGCTCCTACAGATTAGTTGGAACGGGAGCTCATACAGTTTAGTTGGCCACTGGTTTTTTTTGCTTGGGTTTCGTGGTTTTTAGTGTTCATTGCCGTCGTTTGGTTAGCCTAACACAACGGGGGACGGGACCTCCTACATTTTTGTTGGTACGTGAGCTCTTACAGTTTACTTGGCAACGGGTTTCGTCTGCTAGGGTTTTGTTGTTTTTCGTGTTCATTGTCGTCATCTGGGTTTCCCCCCACCCAAAAACCCCGGTTTCCCAATGGCTCCCCCCTTACCGTGTTCATTTACTCGCATGTACTCCCCCACCCAAAAACCCCGGTTCCCAAAAGGGTCCCCCATTATCGTTTTTATAGGTTTCGGAGTTTTTAAACGGGCGGGCGCCAAAACAAAGCGTCCGCCATCTTGTTTGTATTGCTCCGCCGATTCCATAGCAGACGAAACCCGTGGTCAACTGAACTGTAAGCGCTCCAACTATTTCTATATTACCGAATTAGATTATTTGTATATTACCGAATTAGATCATTTGTATATTACCGAATTGGAACTGATTTTATTCAGTATTATAACAATCAAATATCGGTGAGTTGTGAATAATATATAATCTAAATAAAAGATCAAATACATTAATCGTAGCTTGGAGAAAATATTCTGTCCTATGGTCAAGCTGTTCATTACAGCTTTTAAACTGCAACTGCTTTTCTTTCGTCTACATCAATCAATGGAGACAATAAAAAATATTCTAAGAATATTATTGAATGCTGAAGGATCCTTGTGTAATAATTTCCATAGACATCAAATTTCATCAATGTAAAATTATGTTGTTGATTGTACGGCACTGCTTATGCAATTGCTCAATGGAACACACTACCAGTGTTTACCCGCCAACCCTTTGACAGGACACTGTTGTCCCTCATTTATCGTGTACGCCTAGTGGCACTTAAGTCTTAATAAAATGTCTTGCAAAGAAAAGCCCCACATATCATTACCATATCCTACATGGCACAGTGATCCGGACTGATCTACGACACAATACGCAGATTTGCAAGGCCATCACCTGGGGTTACTTGGAGAATAGCAAGGGCTGCCCACCCCAGGTGCAGCACTCCTGAAGGACTTGGGACTGACTTCAGGGCAAGTACAGTGGCAATCAAAAGAGTCATCCTGTCCAACATGGGCAACACAGCACACAGATGATTGCATGGAAGACCTATTTCCCTGGAGATCTGCAGGTATGTCATAACATCAGATGCCTTCAGAGAATGGAGAAGACTGGTGGAAGATTGGCTGAACCTTGGCGGAATACCTCGTCGTGAGGCAGTTCTGAACATCAGATTAAACTGAAGAAAAGTTAAGAAGCACCATAGATGCCCAGTTTTCCAAAAAAAAAAAAAAACTAATGGGCATCTCTAAAAGTAAATGATGAGTGACCTACACAATGCCAGGTTGAAACAACACATTCCAAGAAGCTTTGGAAAATATGGCACTTTCTTCAAGCTTATGCTGAAGTTCCAATCATTAGAGGAGACGGTATGAGTGTGTGGTAGGTTGCCTTCATTGTATAGGCAAGGGGAGCAAATGTTTTCAACGAAGCATGAGTAGCTGATGATACATAAGCCAGTGGGCACATGTCGATGCCACCACTCGATGGCATGGCAGCAGTGACAACCACATACACTGTACAAAAAACAGAAAGATGAAGAATTCAGGAGAAATGTAAGTCTCAAGAAAAGGAGTTATTTTTGTGCTTTCATGCACATTCAAGGCTGACATAATTGTCCAGCAAGTAATGTTAAATGCAATAATTGTTGGAAAATCGGTCAGTTTGCCACCTGCTGCAAAGGTTTTTTCGACCAAGAAAATGTTAAATCAACTTGTGCATCTGGCAAAGGTGCCCCAGATACAATGATAATGCATGTCAGAGATACTAGTAAACATCATTCAAGACAGGTGCAACCTGCCTTATTTGAGGTGGTAAAAGGGCGGGAATGGATACTTCATAATGGAGTTGCATCAGCCAGTGACAAAAGTTCATGTGTTATGTAGTAGTGTGAATAAATCCAGTGCATTGGAAGCCATTGCAGATACTGGGCCAGATGTATGTATTACTGTGTCACAACTGGCTAAAGGCCTGATTTTGAAGTAAACAAGTTATATAATTCGAGCGTACGACTGCAGCACACAGCAAGGGGATAGATGAAGGTGTTCGGGAGTTGTAAGGTCATTATCCACTGTGGGGGCAAATCAACTGATGAGACTATGTATTTTGTTGAGGAACACATAGATTGTTCTTATCATTGGGTGTATATAAGTCATTAAGGATGGTTGATCCTAATTTTCCTAATCATGTGGTTGATAATGTTCATCAGGTTGAGTATTCCAAATGAGTAGTGGAGAGTATGCCACCTATGGAAATACCACATCCCTACACAGAAGATATTCGTCTTGTGATTTCAAGAGGTAAAGTGGTGAGCAGTCTGCACTCAGGGCACCAATGTGTGCAATCGATGCTACATAAGGCATGACAGTCTGTGTATTGTCCTGGGATACAAGGGAACATAAATTTTCAAAGAACTAAATGTGACACACTCAATGTACATACCCACCCAGCCACCAGAATATCTTTTTCAAAGGACTGTGGCTGACTTTTTTCAATTAATAAACAAACCTTATTTAGCTTATGTTGACAGGTTGACTGGCTGGCTATAGGTGTCGAACTTCACTAGTGGCGTGACATCATCGAAACTTATCCTTGCGATGAGATGTTTTGCTGGTGGGGCACTCAGGCAGATATACCCACTAATGGGGGTACGACCCTAATGAGCGCTCAGGTATTAGATTTTTACAGACCGGGAGTGAAACTTCATATCTCATCAGCACATTGCCCTCAGTCAAATGAACAAGCGGAAGTGGCTGTTCACTCTCCCAAACATAATCAGGAATAATGTGAAAGGAGAGATGCAAGTCTTGATACAGATGCAGCAACCAGAGCTCTCATGCAGCAGAGGAACATACATTCTTTAGAGACACTGACAAATCACCAGCACAGCCTTAGGGAGACAACTACAGAATTCTGTCCACATGACAGTGGAATACTATCTGCTGGATAGCTACTGGATGACAACATTAAGAGAACAAGAAAAAGCACCCTACCGTTAATATGGGGCACAATCCTGACACACTAGTGAAACCTGATGCCATCCACCTGGCATCTCTGTCTAGGTGTAGTTCACACACCTCCAGGCATCCAATATGGAGGAATGACTATGACAACTATAGCCCTTAATGACTGGGACATATACAAATATACATGATGGGAGTTGATATAAACTTATACCTCACTTAAGTTGGCCTGTTTGGTTGGGGCCTCACTACAGTTCTGATTTCTTCATTTTACGCTGGTTCGAATCGACAAGACAAAATTATTATCAACGAAAAGGTTCCCTTTCAATTAACATATATGAAAATACATTATTTTTGAGGTAGAGAGAATTAGATTATTAATAAAGAACATTTGTAGCTTAATGCTTGTATATAAATCATAGTGATGTGATCAAAATGAAGGATGGGATTTGGACGAGATGGAGAGAGGGGGCGAACACTCTCTCTCTCTCTAAGAGTGCACATCAAACTGTTGAAATTACTTGGCATAAAGGAGGCAAAAGAGAAACTGAACTATTTAATGTTAATATACAGGGAAGTAAAACCAAATGACTGGAAGGAAATGCTGATTGTAAATGTCTATATCAGATATTCATTCATAGTAATTACAATAGAAACAAACTAACAGTGCATTTGTTGAAATTTTTCTTCATCAGATATTACAAACAAATATGATGACTGGTGAACAGCATTTGCTTTAATTAGAGGGAGGGGTTCAATCAAAGCTGC
>NC_087200.1:34033793-34044989 GCF_015104395.2 Macrobrachium nipponense
CCACCTTCGTGATCATGGTGTCCCCTGTGCCAGGTAAGTATGCTCCTTCCACCAACATCGCAACACAACACTCAACAGACTGAATACATTCTACAAAGAAACAAAGAATAATGGTCAAAACTTCTTAATTTTGAAGCCACAACTAGCGAAGACCTTAAATACACTTCTTAATACAAAATGTGTTTGGTGACAAAAATTTAAATTATAAACGAAAATTATTTAGGAAGTAATAATGACAAAAGGTCTGTCTAGATCGGATCAGCATAGGTTCTTGCTACTGGCAGCTCGGGTACCAAAAACAACACATTATTTGAGCCTTGGTTGTTATTTTCTTATTATAATTTGTATATTACCGAATTAAACCATTTCTATATTACCGAATTAGATCATTTGTATATTACCGAATTGGAACTGATTTTACTCAGTATTATAACATAATCAAATATCGGTGAGTTGTGAATAGTATATAATCTAAATAAAAGATCAAAAACATTAATGGTAGCTTGGAGAAAATATACTGTCCTATGGTCAAGCTGTTCATTACAGCTTTTAAACTGCAATTGCTTTTCTTTCGTCTAAATCAATCGATGGAGACAATAAAAAAAATTCTAAGAATATTATTGAATGCTGAAGGATCCCTGTGTAATAATTTCCATAGACATCAAATTTCATCAATGTAAAATTATGTTGTTGATTGTACGGCACTGCTTATGCAATTGCTCAATGGAACACACTACCAGTGTTTACCAGCCAACCCTTTGACAGGACACTGTTGTCCCTCATTTATCGTGTACCCCTAGAGGCACTTAGTCTTAATTAATAAAATGTCTTGCAGACAAAAAACCCATATATCATTACCATTCTACATGGCACAGTGATCCGGACTAATCTACAACACAATACGCAGATTTGCAAGGCCATCTCCTGGGGTTACTTGGAGAATAGCAAGGGCTGCCCACCCCAGGTGCAGCACTCCTGAAGGACTTCAGGGCAATTACAGTGGCAATCAAAAGAATTATCCTGTCCAACATGGGGAACACAGCACACAGATGATTGCATGGAAGACCTATTTCCCTGGAGATCTGCAAGTATGTCATGACATCAGATGCCTTCAGAGAATGGAGAAGACTGGTGGAAGATTGGCTGAACCTTGGCAGAATACCTCGTCGTGAGGCAGTTCTGAACATCAGATTAAACTGAAGAAAAGTTAAGAAGCACCACTGATGCCCAGTTTTCCAAAAAACTGATGGGCATCTCTAAAAGTAAATGATGAGTGACCTACACAATGCCAGGTTGAAACAACACATTCCAAGAAGCTTTGGAAAATATGGCACTTTCTTCAAGCTTATGCTGAAATGCCAATCATTAGAGGAGACAGTATGAGTGTTGCCTTCATTGTATAGGCAAGGGGAGCAAATGTTTTCAACGAAGCATGAGTAGCTGATGATACATAAGCCAGTGGGCACATGTCGATGCCACCACTCGATGGCATGGCAGAAGTGACAACCACATACACTGTACAAAAAACAGAAAGATGAAGAATTCAGGAGAAATGTAAGTCTCAAGAAAAGGTGTCATTTTTGTGCTTTCGTGCACATTCAAGGCAGACAGAATTGTCCAGCAAGTAATGTTAAATGCAATAATTGTTGGAAAATCGGTCAGTTTGCCACCTGCTGCAAACGTTTTGTCGACCAAGAAAATGTTAAATCAACTTATTGTGCATCTGGAAAAGGTGCCCCAGATACAACGATATTGCATGTCAGAGATACTAGTAAACATCATTCAAGACAGGTGCAACCTGCCTTATTCGAGGTGATAAAAGGGCGGGAATGGATACTCCATAATGGAGTTGCATCAACCAGTGTCAAAAGTTCATGTGTTATGTAGTAGTGTGAATAAATCCAGTGCATTGGAAGCCATTGCAGATACTGGGCCAGATGTATGTATTACTGTGTCACGGCAGGCTAAAGGCCTGGTTTTGAAGTAAACAAGTTATATAATTCGAGCGTACGACTGCAGCACACAGCAGGGGGATAGATAAAGGCGTTCGGGAGTTGTAAGGTCACTATCCACTGTGGGGGCAAATCAACTGATGAGACTATGTATTTTGTTGAGGAACACAGAAATTGTTCTTATCATTGGGTGCCTCTAAGGCATTAAGCCTGGTTGATCCTAATTTTCCTAATCATGTGGTTGATAATGTTCATCAGGTTGAGTGTTCCAAATGAGTAGTGGAGAGTATGCCACCTATGGAAATACCACATCTCTACACAGAAGATATTCGTCTTGTGGTGCCAAGTGATTTCAAAAGCATGGCAGTCTGTGTATTGTCCTGAGATACAAGGGAACATAAATTTTCAAAGAACTAAATGTGACACACCCAATGTACATGCACCCTCCTAACAACAAGAATCTTTTCTGCCCACCCAGCCACCAGAATATCTTTTTCAAAAGACTGTGGCTGACTTTTTTCAATTAATAAACAAACCTTATTTAGCTTATGTTGACAGGTTGACTGGCTGGCTATAGGTGTCGAACTTCACTAGTGGTGTGACATCATCGAAACTTATCCTTGCGATGAGATGTTTTGCTGGTGGGGCACTCAGGCAGATATACCCATGCACTAATGGGGGTATGACCCTAATGAGCACTCAGGTATTAGATTTTTCCAGACGGAGAGTGAAACTTCATATCTCATCAGCACATTGCCCTCAGTCAAATGGACAAGCGGAAGTGGCTGTTTGCTCTGCCAAACATAATCAGGGATAATGTGAAAGAAGAGATGGAAGTCTTGATACAGATGCAGCAACCAGAGCTCTCATGCAGCAGAGGAACATACACTCTTTAGAGACACTGACAAATTGCCAGCACAGCCTTAGGGAGACAACTACAGGATTCTGTCCACATGACAGTGGAATACTATCTGCTGGATAGCTACTGCATGACGACATTAAGAGAACAAGAGAAAGCAATGGTAAGTATGGAGAGAGACAAACAGTTTATATATGACCAGCACACTAAACAAGTGCCATATTCCAATGTAGGATAATAAGATTCTTATGCAGGACACAGAAAGCAAAACATGGGCTTGTTCAGCGATTATAATGGAAAAATATCCAATAGGCAATATCTTATTTGGGTAAATGGTAGCAGTAGAATAACTAAAAGGAATCACCATCACCTGAAGTACATATCAACACCATGTCAGCATGCCACCCCTACCCTTAATATGGGGCACATTCCTGACCCACTAGTGAAACTTGATGCCAGCCACCTGGCATCTCTGCCTAGGTGTAGTTCACACACCACCAGGCGTCAAATATGGAGGAATGACTATGACAAATATAGCCCTTAATGACTGGGACATATACACATATACATGATGGTTACCACTTCATTCCTGCTTCACCTATTTTAAGTTAAAAGAACTATTCATATTAATTTAGTATATAAATATATTTTGAGAAATAAACTAATTTAAACCAGCCTGCCTAATTTGAACAATATTGTATACAGTATTCCTTACAAAGAGTGTAAAAAGATGTATATTGGTCAAACTTTGAAAGGGATAAAAATGCAATGCTCACAGCTCAAATATGCAATTTCATAAAACTTAAAAGATTAATGGCATTGTGGATCATTGGCTTAAGACATGCCAGATGCCATTAACTGGAATAAGGCATTAATAAGCCACATGGTCAGTGATCAAAGGAAAAGGAGTCTGTTGGAGTCCATTTTTTATTAAAGCCATGTCAACTAGGAATATAAATCTAAACCCTGGTTTAACTCTTGATCCTCTTTCCACATCTTTTTTTGCTTAAAGGACACTCTGCTAAGATTAAGAAACTACTTTAAACCAAACCACCAGTCCCTTTGTATAAATATGCCTAGTCAACATCTCCTGGCTTTAGTGTGAACTTAGAGTGTATAAATAAACTACAAAAGTACTTTTTCTTCAAAGTCCTAGTTTCACTCATCTTCTACCGTGGATTTAAGATATTCTCAAACATGTGTTCCTTCATAGTACATGGGATAAATCCGTATTAGTACCTAAAACTTACAATTATTCCTGTACGATTCTTCTTTGTCAATGTAATAATCATGTATGGTCTCTGTCCAAACTGAAATCCATGGAGATAGTGGAAAGTCAGACTTGTGGTTATTCATGTACCAAAGCCGACATGATTCTTGTTAAAAAAAAAAAAAAAAAAAAAAAAAAAAAAAAAAAAAAAAAAAAAAAAGCTCGTGCAGCTCCGGTCTGAGCTTGTCATTCATACTTTTTCTTTCCATGTTCAGATTTGTGTGGGATAGGTTAAGTATATGACCTGAACTATGATGGTGTAATCGACAGAGAAAAATGGAAAAAACAATTATATATATATATATATATATATATATATATATATATATATATATATATATATGTATATGTATATGTATATGTATATGTAGCTATATGTATATATATGATATATATATATATATATATGTATATGTATATGGATGATATGTAGCATATTTTTATATATATATTATATTATTATAAATATATTAAATATATAATTATTATAATATTTAGAATACTAAAATTTGAAAGTACAATATTTGTATGAATACGCTAGAAATTCACTAAGAAATTATTGCTCTACTCCAGATTTTACGCTAGGCGCTATGAGCCACATTTTTTCACTGGTTCTTAATTAAGGTGCTATTCTAGATATAGTGTAAATGCTTCAAACTGGCAGCAGTAGTACACAGAAAGCTTGTTATTCACAAAACTGGCTATTCAATATCTATTATTGAAAGTTTCAATCATAGATTTTGATTACGATATGTGTTGTAGAATATGCAAGTCAGGTCAGGAATAAAAAGTAGTGTTGAAATGCATGCTAAATCTCAAAAGTATACAAAATTGGCTGAAGACATAAGAGTTACACCTAATGCCACTACGTATTTTGGCTCTAGTTCAAAGACAATGAAAATATTTGATATTAGGCATATATTACAATATCATGCAGCAATTAGGGCAACTGACTACCTTGGAGAGATAATACAGGAATCTTCTGGCAAAAGTGACTCATTGCACAGCATGAAAATTGATAGAACTAACTGTTCAAGTATTTCAAAGAATGTTGTACACCCTTGTCTGTTAGACGATGTAATTAATTTAAGATATACAGAATGCTCCATTCTCTCTCATAATTGATGAGGCCACAGATATATCAGTCACAAAGCATTTGTTTTTGTGTCTCAAGTATTTCAAGGAGGAAAATGCAGATGATATTACAACATCTCTTACTCTCTTGCCAGTTACCTCCACCACATCTCTTGCACTCTTTACAGATATCAGATGATTTTTGGACCAACATTCAGTCCCTTAAGTAATATAATTGGGTTAGGCACAAATGGCGCTTCTAATTTATGCGGTGTTCATACCTCAGTCTTCACCAAAATAAAGAACATCCCCCTCATTAGGTTTTAATGAAATGCATTTGCCACAGTTTAAGTTTGTGTGCAAAATATGCTTTTACAGAACTTCCCTCTTACCTTGGTTTTCTGTTAATCAAAATATCAAAGTGGTTTAAATTTAGTTCTGGAGACAAACTGGATATGATAAGCTATTCTATGTTATGAATGCCAATATTCCTAACTTATATACTAGCAAATTCATCAGCCCATCGGAAACTAGATGGCCTGTGACTGGAATAGTTTTTTTTCAGTCATCACACAATGGCATGAGCTTACTGCATATTTTAGGTCAATTAACTATGTAAAAAATTATATGTGCAGAGTTCTTTTGGATATGCTAAATGATATGGCAAACTATTTATACATAGTTTTTACCTATTGTAAGGACAACACTTTTTCTATATTTTTATTTTATCTCATCATCAAGCCACGTTGTTCCTTTAACCATTCTATAAAGCGTTCCACGGCCTTTCCACAGATATATAACTCATGTAATTTCATTATTTGCATCTCTTATTATCTTTAGTCTATGTCTATGTCAACCCAGTTTGTCTGTAATAATTCATCAGTACCCAGCTACCTGTCTTACTCTCTGGTCCTCACAATATCCACTTACTAATGAATTTGAGCAGATGAATGCATCTTTTCAGCAAACAAATGCAGACCAATGCCAACTGTTTAGTGACCTCAACATGTTTTATTTATCACTAAGAAGTAGAGTGTATAAGGGTGATCTTTTGAAAAAGTACATATGTAATTGTTGAAGAGTCGTATATACGTTCCATTAATGATATGGATTTAGGAGCGAAATTGGGTAGTTTACATATCCGCAGACAGATCCTACACCTCCAAAACCATTACCCCAAATAACAAATTGATAGAAGAAAAGTTGTCCAGAATTCCAAATATACCCAAAAAGTCACTTATCCGACCAATTTACTCCAATTTGCCATCAGCCGATATTTCCCATGAAACGTAACTTTTTGTAAGTACCCAGTTGATGTGACCGGTGACATGGAGGTCAGAGCTCCTGTAGTTCTTGAGATGGCCGCAGTCAGGCACTGTATGTCGGACCGCCCCCATCACGGGAATTTTAAATCAAACCAATCCTTTATCAGGTTGACCCAGGTCATTCCCAAGGGACATGGATTAATTTACTGCCAACCAATAAAAAATGTGTCCCATGAATATGATTCATACACCCATACCTTCTCTCACAGAATTCGTTCTTTCCGTTGTTCACCGCCGTCATGGATAGAACATATGAAGTATTGTTCCCTAAAGTGTAACAGCAGACAAGTTCGATAACTATACACATTTGTATATTAATATTGTGATGGCGTTTCTACGCAACACCGACGAATTTATGAAGTGGTTGTATAGAGAAGGTTTACTTGGGGACTATTCGGGGTTATGTACAACGTGCAACATAGGAAACCGATGGTTGAGGAAAGATGGGACCAGCAAGGCCACAGGCCAGCCCATATACATGTGGCGCTGTACAAACAGCAAGTGCAGGAAGAAGGTATCAGTTCGGCACAATTCATTCTTTGAAAAGTTGCGTTTGTCCCTAGAAACAATTATTATATTAATATTTTGTTTCACTAAGAAAACCCCACAGTGTGTTGTAAGGGATTTTGTTATGCCTCTAGCACCTCACACAATGGTGGATTGGTATAATTTTTGTAGGGATATATGTTGCCAAATACTGTGTTCTGATAATAAGAAAATCGGTGGTCCTGGTCATATTGTTGAGATAGACGAATCTAAATTTGGGAAATGGAAGTACAACCATGGCCGAAAGGTGGACGGGTCTTTGGTGTTCGGTGGCATTGACTGACAGACATGTGAGACCTTTTTCAAGGTGGTTCCTGACCGTTCTGCTGAAACACTGCTCCTGGTGTTGCTTGATAACGTACTTCCAGAAACCGCAATCGTATCTGATTGCTGGAAGGCATACAGCAAAGTTCGGGATCATTATTTTGCACATAATGTCGTGAACCACAGCATTAACTTTGTTAGCCCGGATGACCCGAATGTACACACGAACACTATAGAATCGCAGTGGCGTGTTCTTAAACGGAGCGCGCTACCGAGACACGGTACGCAGAACGTACTTTACGAAAGCTATTTTTCTACGTACTGTATCCAGAAGCCGTATCTACAAGATGTTCCGTGTCCATTTCGGGTGTTTCTGAATTTGATCAAGCGTGTCTATCCGCTCAAAAGCCGCCCGACATCCACCATCTCAGATTTGATTTCCCGGTCCGAAACAATAAGATCAGGACCTTCTACCAGCAAGGCACGTGATCCCCCACCCATTTCAAGGAGGCCTTCATGGTTGTTGGACAGCAGCGACTTTGAAATTTGAATAAGGTAAGTTGTATATTAATTTTTGTTATCCTAAACTATGTTTCGGTTAGTTCGAAGCCAGTACCGAAGCACGTGTTTGAACAGATCTATCAGCCCGACAGTGGGCACGTAGGAACATGCATGATGCCGCTATTTGTATGTAAAGTGGTAGGTCAGTCTGTGGTAATGAGTAAGGTGTTTAATGTTACAGTTATAAGGGGATTTATAGCCTAGGCTAGTCCTGTCCTTTTGTATGTACTGTGGCTAATTATCTGTAACCCCTGTGGCATGCGCACGCAGCGCAACATTACCTCTTGTCAGAACATATGAGCTTGCCAAGAATATTTAAATATGCGGATAAGGCGCGAAGCGGCGTTCCATAACGGCCTTACTGTAACCCCTGTGGCTAGTGTGCGCAGCGCATCATTACCTCTTGCCAGAACATACGAGCTTGCCAAAAATCTTTAAATAAGTGGATAAGGCGCGAAACACCGTTCTACCATAGCCTTACTGTAACCCCTGTGGCTAGCATGCGCAACTCAACATTACCTCTTGCCAGAACATACGAGCTTGCCAAGAATATTTAAATATGCGGATAAGGTGCGAAGCGGAACGGCTTTACTGACAGCACACCAACATATTCACCGTTAACAACTAATTTATTAGTAATGCCGGTTAGTGGTAGCCTAGGCTAGTCTGTCGTTTACATGTAAAGTAGTGGTTCAAAGTTCTGTATGCAAAGTAAGAGGTCCTAGCAGTTAGTGGTAGCCTAGGCTAGTCTGTCGTTTTACATGTAGGCTAGTGGTTCAAAGATCTACAAAGTAAGGGGTCCTAGGCTAGCCTACGTCAAACTTGTATGCAAAGTAAAGGGTCAAACTTTTGTATTCAGAGTAAAGGGTCAACCATAACAAAACCATAAATATGTACATTTATGTGTCTCGACACCAGGAATTGTGAGTTTTGGACGATGTGAAAGTCCGAGGCCATTTCCCCAGACCCAAAAACCCCGGTTTCCCAATGGGTCCCCCTTTACCGTTTGATGTTTTTCTAGGGTTTATTTTCACTGGGTCAACTACAAAATCGTTGTTATTAGTAATTATAATGTTCCCCTTCTCATTTCCAAATATGTAGCCGCTCCTCGAAATTTTACAAGGCACTAGAGGAATCAAACCTAACAATATGTATTGTTTCAAGAACTCTGTTGGGGAACTTTGTTTGAGAGAGTTAGCTACTTTTGTTTTGGTGATTTAAGTTTACCAATCTCTAATGCCTATGTAGAAAATTTTCATCCAGGTCTCAATCATCAAACAAGTTCAGAAACAAAAAAGCTTTTCATCTTCTTAGTAGCATTTAGATGATGAATAATTCATGTTGTAAACAAATTTCAAGTAACAGATGACAAGCTCTAGAGATTTAATACCAGCATGTATGAAAGGCCAGATCATAATACTGTTAACCCTTAAACGCCGAAGCGGTAAAAAAAAATTGTCTCCCGTGTGCCGGAGGTGTTTCAATGTGAGCGCAGAAGCGGAAAAAATATTTTTTTCAAAAAATCACAGCGCGCTTAGTTTTCAAGATTAAGAGTTCATTTTTGGCTCCACTTTTTGTCATTGGCTGAAGTTTAGTATGCAACCATCAAAAATGAAAAAAATTATCATTAACATATATAAATAATGCGATATATGATGGCGCAAAACTGAAATTTCATATATAATTGTATTCAAATCGCGCTGTGCACAAAACAGTTAAAGGTAACAAGTTACTTTTTTTTGTTGTAATTTACACTAAATTGCAATCATTTTGGTATATAACACATTGTAAAATGATAAAAGCAACACAGAGAAAATATTATCACAAAATAATGCATGAAGTCGTAACACGCGGACGTAAACAAATATTTTGTTCAAAAATTCACCATAAATCTAAATATTGTACTAGAAACTTCCAATTTCTTTCAAAATGAAGACAAATGATTGAATATTACTATACTGTAAGAGTATTAGCTTACAATTGCAGTTTTCGACCATATCTGACGAGTTAAAGTTGACCAAATGTTGAATTTTTTATATATATTTTTTATATGCAATTATTTCGGAAATAAGAAAAGCTACAACCTTCAAATATTTTTCGTTTTATTCTACATGAAATTGCACACATTTTCATATATACCACTCTATGAAATGCCTAATATGAAACGGAGCAAATATTCCGAGAATGGGACGTACGCATTTCGGAGATTTGTGGCGGAGAATCCGCGCGGAGGGAAGGAATGTTTTTTTTTTTAAATTCACCATAAATCTAAATATTGTGCTAGAGTCTTCAAATTTGTTTCAAGATGAAGATAAATGACTGAATATTACTAGACTGTAAGAGTTTAGCTTACAATTGCGTTTTTTCGACCATTTCGGTAGAGTCAAAGTTGACCGAACGTGGTTTTTTTTCTATTAATCGTGATTTATATGCAGATATTTCAAAATTGAGAAAAGCTACAACCTTCAATTATTTTTTTTTTATATTTTACATGAAATTGCGCACATTTTCATATATAAAACTTTATGTAACGGCTAATTTAAAAAGGTGCAAACATTACCACAATCGCACGTATGATTTTTTCGGAAGAGTTACCGCGCGGACGTAAAGAAAATGTTATTTTTTTCATAAATTCACCATAAATCGAAATATTGTGCTAGAGACTTCCAATTTGTTGCAAAATGAAGGTAAATGCTTGAATATTACTAGAATATAAGCGTTTTAGCTTACAATTGCGTTTTTCGACCATTTCGGTAGAGTCAAAGTTGACCAAAGGTTAAAAATTTGTCACTTATCATTTTTTATATGAAAATATTTCAAAATTTATAAAAGCTACAACCATGGGTTGTTTTTAGTTGTATTGTGCATGAAATTGCGCACATTTCCATATATAAAACTTTATATAACGGCTAATTTTAAAATGGTGCAAACATTACCACAATCGCATGTATGATTTTTTTCGGAGGAGTTACCGCGCGGATGTAAGGAAAAAGTTTTTTCATAAATTCACCATAAATCGAAATATTGTGCTAGAGCCTTCCAATTAGTTGCAAAATTAAGGTAAATGATTGAATAGTACTAAAATATAAGAGTTTTAGCTTACAATTGCGTTTTTCGACCATTTCGGTAGAGTCAAAGTTGACCGAAGGTTGAAATTTTGGCACTTATCGTTTTTTATATGAAAATATCTCAAAACTGATAAAAGCTACAATCATGAGTATTTTATTGTAGTATTCTACATAATAATGCACACATTTTCTTATATAATACTCCATGTAACGGCTAATTTAAAATGGTACAAAAATTATGTCAAAGTGACGAAATAATTTCAGAGATGTGTCACAG
>NC_087200.1:34045489-34082784 GCF_015104395.2 Macrobrachium nipponense
ACTTTTACCCCATTTATCTTCGTAGCTCCCCATTCAAGTGATCCTTACTGCTCACTGCACATGTTGTGTACTGTAGGCATTAGTAAATGATGTTTGCAGCATCCCTTTGGTGGCCAATAATAAAGATACAGGAAAACTTCTATTAAAAAATTCACAATTTGGTCCTCAAGACCTAAATTTCATAATCAATCAACTGTCATAGGAAAAAGTCTCATTAATATATATGGTGGCAGTTGAAATAAAACAGAAAATGTTTTTTATCTTTCTTAGATAGAGTGACCCCCAAGGGTTTTTTTTTTTTTGGGGGGGGGGGTCGTTATCTAGTACTGATATTTCTTTGAGGTCATTATCTTAACAGGTATTTACAGTACTCCCCAACCTCTTGTACTAAACATGCTGCAAGTTTAAACTCGTGGGGGTTACTATCTAGGACAGATTAATGGGATTTTTTTCTTGTGACTTTTTTAACCAGGATTCATCCCTTCTGTTTATAGCTGCACCCAAATTTTAGCCAATTACATTACCTCAATTCCTGTTTCATGTCTCCACTCTTACTGTTCAACAGCTTTACTGTTACCTGATGCTCTTCCTGCCCAGCATTCCTTCTTTCTTAGTGGTAAAGGGTCAAAAGTGCCCAAGTGCATGGTTTTGACAGCCTAAATTTCATTAATCAGTCAATATAACCTAGTAATTGTTCTTTAGTTTCTGCTGTAATGATCAGAACATCTTCATTATAACAATTCACATAATTTCATTCCTAAACTTTTCTGTCTATTCCTCCATAACCTATATTCCGATTTTTGTTCTTGTTGTAAACGAATTAACAGCTTCTTTTATACACCATTTCAACCAACTAACCAACTTTAGTGGCCCTTTAAAATCTTTCTCAAGCACCAAAACACTACTTCCTTTGGTATTTTATTGAATACCTTCTCAAGGTCTATAAAAGCATATTAGAATGTCCAGTTATCTTCCAGTGTATTTTTCTGTAACTTTCAATTGTAATGCAGCTTTGATTGAACCCCTCCCTCTAATTAAAGCAAATGCTGTTCACCAGTCATCATATTTGTTTGTAATATCTGATGAAGAAAAATTTCAACAAATGCATTGTTAGTTTGTTTTATTGTAATTACTACTATGAATGAATATTTGATATAGACATTTACAATCGGCATTTCCTTCCTGTCATTTGGTTTTACTTCCCCGTATATTAACATTAAATAGTTCAGTTTCTCTTTTGCCTCCTGTATGCCAAGTAATTTCAACAGTTTGATGTGCCCTTGTAGAGAGAGAGAGAGTGCTCGCCCCCTCTCTCCATCTTGTCCAAATCCCATCCTTCATTTTGATCACATCACTATGATTCATATACATACAAGCATTAAGCTGCAAATGTTCTTTATTAATAATCTAATTCTCGTCTTGTCAATTCGAACCAGTGTGAAAAGAAGAAATCAGAACTGTAGTGAGGCCCCAACCAAACAGGCCAACTTAAGTGAGGTATAAGTTTATATCAACTCCCATCATGTATATTTGTATATGTCCCAGTCATTAATGGCTATAGTTGTCATAGTCATTCCTCCATATTGGACGCCTGGAGGTGTGTGAACTACACCTAGGCAGAGATGCCAGGTGGATGGCATCAGGTTTCACTAGTGGGTCAGGATTGTGCCCCATATTAAGGGTAGGGGTGGCATGCTGACATGGTGTTGGTATGTATTTCAGGTGATGGCGATTCCTTTTAGTTATTCTACTGCTACCATGTACCCAAACAAGATATTGCCTATTGGATATTTTTCCATTATAATTGCTGAACAAACCCGTTTTGCTTTCTGTGTCCTGCATAAGACCCTTATTATCCTACATTGGAATATGGTAGTTGTTTAGTGTGCTGGTCATATATTAACTGTTTGTCTCTCTCCATACTTCCCATTGCTTTCTCTTGTTCTCTTAATGTCGTCATCCAGTAGCTATCCAGCTGATAGTATTCCACTGTCATGTGGACAGAATCCTGTAGTTGTCTCCCTAAGGCTGTGCTGTCAATTTGTCAGTGTCTCCAAAGAATGTATGTTCCTCTGCTGCATGAGAGCTCTGGTTGCTGCATCTGTATCAAGACTTCCATCTCTCCTTTCACATTATCCCTGATTATGTTTGGCAGAGCGAACAGCCACATCCGCTTGTCCATTTGATTGAGGGCAATGTGCTGATGAGATATGAAGTTTCACTCCCCGTCTGTAAAAATCTAATACCTGAGCACTCATTAGGGTCGTACCCCCATTAGTGGGTATATCTGCCTTAGTGCCCCACCAGCAAAACCTCTCACCGCAAGGATAAGTTTCGATGATGTTCCACACCTATAGCCAGCCAGTCAACCTGTCAACATAAGCTAAATAAGGTTTGTTTACTAATTGAAAAAAGTCAGCCACAGTCTTTTGGAAAATATATTCTGGTGGCTGGGTGGGCAGAAAAGATTCTTGTTGTTAGGAGGGTGCATGTAAATTGGAGTGTGTCACATTTAGTTCTTTGAAAATTTATGTTCCTTTGTATCCCAGGACAATACACAGACTGCCATGCCTTATGTAGCATCGATTGCACACATTGGTGCCCTGAGCGCAGACTGCTCACCACTTTACCTCTTGAATTCACTCGGCACCACAAGACGAATATCTTCTGTGTAGAGATGTGGTATTTCCATAGGTGGCATACTATACACTACTCATTTGGAACACTCAACCTAATGAACATTATTAACCGCATGGTTAGGAAAATTAGGATCAACCAGCCTTAATGCCTTACATGCACCCAATGATAAGAACAATTTCTGTGTTCCTCAACAAAATACATAGTCTCATCTGTTGACTTGCTCCCAGAGTGGATAGTGACCTTACAACTCCCTAACACCTTCATCTATCCCCCTGCTGTGTGCTGCATTCGTACGCTCGAATTATATAACTTGTTTACTTCAAAACCAGGCCTTTAGCCTGCCGTGACACAATAATACATACATCTGGCCCAGTATCTGCAATGGCTTCCAATGCACTGGATTTATTCACACTACTACATAACACTTGAACTTTTGACACTGGTTGGTGCAACTCCATTATGAAGTATCCATTCCCGCCCTTTTACCACCTCAAATAAGGCAGGTTACACCTGTCTTGAATGATGTTTACTAGTATCTCTGACATGCAATATCGTTGTATCTGGGGCACCTTTGCCAGATGCACAAGTTGATTTAACATTTTCTTGGTCGACAAAACCTTTGCAGCAGGTGGCAAACTGACCGATTTTCCAACAATTATTGCATTTAACATTACTTGCTGGACAATTCTGTCTGCCTTGAATGTGCATGAAAGCACAAAAATAGCACCTTTTCTTGAGACTTATATTTCTCCTGAATTCTTCATCTTTCTGTTTTTTGTACAGTGTATATGGTTGTCACTGCTGCCATGCCATCGAGTGGTGGCATTGACATGTGCCCACTAGCTTATGTATCATCAGCTACTCATGCTTCGTTGAAAACATTTGCTCCCCTTGCCTATACAATGAAGGCAACACTCATACGGTCTCCTCTAATTATTAACACTTCAGCATAAGCTTGAAGAAAGTGCCATATTTTCCAAAGCTTCTTGGAATGTGTTGTTTCAACCTGGCATTGTGTAGGTCACTCATCATTTACTTTTAGAGATGCCCATCAGTTTTTTGGAAAACTGGGCATCAATGGTGCTTCTTAACTTTTCTTCAGTTTAATCTGATGTTCAGAACTGCCTCACGACGAGGTATTCTGCCAAGGTTCAGCCAATCTTCCACCAGTCTTCTCCATTCTCTGAAGGCATCTGATGTCATGACATACTTGCACATCTCCAGGGAAATAGGTCTTCCATGCAATCATCTGTGTGCTGTGTTGCCCATGTTGGACAGGATGACTCTTTTGATTGCCACTGTAATTGCCCTGAAGTCAGTCCCAAGTCCTTCAGGAGTACTGCACCTGGGGTGGGCAGCCCTTGCTATTCTCCAAGTAACCCCAGGTAATGGTCTTGCAAATCTGCATATTGTGTTGTAGATCAGTCCGGATCACTGTGCCATGGAGGATATGGTACTGATATATGGAGTTTGTCTGCAAGATGTTTTATGAATTAAGACTAAGTGCCACTGGGGGTACACGGTGAATGAGGGACAACAGTGTCCTGTCAAAAGGTTGGTGGGCAAACGCTGATAGTGTACTCCATTGAGCAATTGCATAAGCAGTGCCTTACAATGAATAACATAATCTTACATATAGAGCTGATGTCTACTGGAAATTATTACACAATGCATCTACAGCATTCAGTAAAATTCTTAGAATATTTTTTATTGTCTCCATTGATTGATTTAAACGAAAGAAAAGCAATTGCAGTTTAAAAGCTGTAATGAACAAATTGACCATAAGACCGAAGATTTTCTCCAAGCTATCATTAATGTGTCCAATCTTTTATTTAGATTATATACTATTCACAACTCACCGATATTTGAATATTATGTTATAATACTGAATACAATCAGTTTTAATTCGGTAATATACAAATTGTAATGAAAAAATAACAACCAAGGTGGAACCGAGGCTCACATAATGCTTGTTCCTTTTGGTACCCAAGAGCTGCCAGTAGCAAGAACTCATGCTGGTCCGATATAGACAGACCTTTTGTCATTATTACTTACTAAATAATTTTTTTTATAATTTAAAGTTTTGTGACCAAACACATTCTGTATTATAAAGTGTATTTATGGTCTTTGCTAGTTGTGGCTTTGGAATTAAGATGTTATGACCATTAATCTTTGCTTCTTTATTGAATGTATTCAGTCTGTTGAGTGATGTGTTGCGATGATGGTGGAAGGAGCATACTTACCTGGCACAGGGGACACCATGATCACGAAGGTGGTTCCCCCAAGGTGAGGCTCACCATTGCACTCCGGTGGTGCTGACCCTTGCGATTGACCCAAATGTGGTCAACTCGGGTGCGCAATTTTTGGTAGCGAGGGACTGCGTTCGCGCTTTCCCTCTAATAATTCCATGATTATAATAAGTGATTCAATTAGGGTCATCACATCAGATGCCTTGTGTTCCATTTGGCACAAGTAGTATAAGAATTTGGCAGCTTTTGGTTTTGGTAATAAATATATCTAAAATTGGCAATATTTTTGGCATTTTTTATCAACATTAAGTCAAGGACAAAAAATTTCTTAAACAAATGTTAATAAAAAAAAGTCAATAAATACATGGCATCTTTCTTAATAACTTTGAACCAATGCGGTTATCTCTTTTGTAAAACACCGAAAAATTTTGGAAGAAGGCATTTCTTAGACATACTATATCAGTTCGGTATATTATTAGATAAATAGATAGAAAAATCATACAAAATTTAAACTGAAACAACTTTCAGAGAGAGAGAAAAGGGCAGGTGAGGGAAGGAGGAAGGACATGGGTGGCAGTGGAGGTGGGGGGAGAAATTAGGCGGAGCCTACCTTTTTTACTGTTGTGTTTGTATCCATTTCTGGCTAAGGGAGTTTTTGCCTCTTGGTACAGGGCAAGTGTCTTTATTCTTAACAATTAGTGATTCACGGTACCCTTATAAATTACGGCACTGGGTGTAATATACTAAAGCAAAATCTCGTTCTGATACGAGTGTTCGTTACAGAGTTATTGCCCAAAAACGTGCTTGCACTGCCTCTGAAACCCATAGTAGTTTCCTTTAATGATAAGGAGCATTATCCATCACAATAATTGAAGTTGGTGGTATGTTCGGGAGCAACTGGCAACGAATCCATTCTTCAAACACTTCTGATTCAATTGACAGTGATAATCACCATAATTTTGTACAGTGGATTTAAGCTCACCATTTGGAATGAAGCCTTCTGCAGAGCCAGTATGCAGAATTATAAGTCAAGTCTCATCCAAATAAATTACATTTCGTCCATTCTCACTGACTTTTTTTCATTTATTTTAGCAATCTGTTCTTTTCTCAAAGATGATATTGATATTAATGTTTATGATATTAATTATTAACAATTGTATACCTAGAAACCAGGTTTAGTAAATATTTTAGAGTAATTCCCGTCAGTTTTGTTATATAACCACGACCTATATTCCATAAAATTTTCCTTTTGGCATTGCATGTAAATGACTTTCGTCCCAACAAAACCCTCACGAAGGTTTTTTTTTTTTTTTTTTTTTAGTTTAGATAATCAAGATCTATATCTTGATTATCTAACACCCCAATTCCTGTAAGAATGGCCTAAATGAATCTCCTCCATGTATTGCCTTCCTTATATAAATCTGCATAACTCTTAAACATTCTTATTCTGGTGTCTTTGGTAACAAACATTCTCAACATTTATTGAAGCAGACTAAAACACATCTCATGGTTTCTCACCTATATTTCTGATGTATAAAGTTACAGAAGATAATTTAGGGGTTCTTCTGGATCATTATCCGGCTCTCAGGAATATAGTATTACTTGTTCACCCTCTGTAGCTAGTTCTCTCTGTGTAACGTTTGTGACCCTTGCCAGTTTTTACATCACTGATGAGCACAGAGGAAGGTCTCCAGTCATAACAGGTTACTAATTTACGAGAAATGGCTTGCATAGCAAGTAGTTGGGGTGCAACTGTTCTTGCTTGTGTCAGTTTGCTTGTTTTGTTTTAATGTTGTTAACCAAAGAAAATATTCTTTTGCCGCAAACAGAAGAATGGGGTAAGGATAGAAGGCCACACATTAATTTGGAAATCACATCAAATTTTACACAGTTGTTACTGTTTAACAGCCAGTATTTCTTGCCAGAATGAGGTTGCATTGTGGCTCAAACTTTTAATCTTTCTTTTGCATGAAGTAAATTTTCCCACTGATCTTGCAACACATCATAGTGTTCTTCACTGACTAGAGTTGGAAAACATTGCAAGATTAACAATTAACTTTACACTTCTTTTAGGATTCAGTGCTTCTTTGGGTTCGATAACTTTCAGATTTAAAAGTACACAATTTTCTTCAATGGGAAATATCTTTTTCATTTGACTACAGAGTTTCACGGGAAATTTCTGACATTCTTAGCAGAAATCTTCTCTCTGCGTCCTTGCTCAGTAGTGGTTCTCTCCATTGCAGTGCTTCAAATCACCCACCCAAATTAATGGCCTCAAGTTTCTTGTAGAGTGATTTGGCACAGGGATCAATGCTAGCAAGAGTTTAGGAGAGAACAACTTCTCGAATGAACTTGCTTAGAAGGCTTCTGTATTCATCAGCAATAGTAGCGTACAGGGTGCCGAGTCTAAAATATTCCGACTGAAATTCAATGTTCATCTTATTTATCTATGCCTAAAACATATTTAAAAAAAATATATATGCTGTGTTCCCTGGTTCATCATTATTTCATATACCTACTATTTCTCTGGCTCCATCAAACTTCACTGACTCTGTTTCACTTTGTCTTGAAAGAACAGCACAAGGGCATCTCACTGTTGTAATATTCGGAAAATAAGGTGCCCTCTTGATAACCACCTCGTGTGAGTTTCAACATTCGGTGCTTTTGACTCTGCACAACATCTTGAATTAAGTGAAATTAATATTGATGCTTGCCACCCCGAGCAAAGTAGCAGCAAATGTCTCTTAAAAACTGCTCTAAAAAAGCAGGTAATGCAAAAGAAGCATGACTGGCACAGTGGGAAAATGAATGACATGCACATCCTAATATAGATAATATAGACTGATGGCACATCTCTTTTCAAAAATGCCTGTAATCCATTGTTTTTGCCAAGCATTGTTGAACAGTTGTCGCTTGCAAATCTTATAATATTATGGAGAGGATATCCTTGTTCTAGTAAGCAGGTCTTTTACAACTTTTATAAGAGACCTTCACCAGTCGCATACTCTACCTCAACAATGTCAAATAATGCATTGGTCACTTTTCCTTTCCTTTGATTAAAAAATCTTGACATAACTGCAAGGATTTGAGGTACAGATATATTGGTGCCCTCATCAATAAGCAATGAGAAAAGGTTTTCCCTGCATATTTTGGCTACTTCCTCACGTTCCTTCTGTGTAATTGTATCTCTTATCGCAAATGCTGCTTTAGTTTTTTTCAAGGTCATCTTTGGTGCTATTTCAATGTCTGGAAACATCTTGACTACTTGTACCAAATGGTCTGCTTGTTTAAATGGTGTCCCATGCTCTGCCATAAACCCTAACATCAAAACTTCGGCTTTGCTTTCTTTGCTATGGAGATCTTGTTCAGGTTTTTTTCTTAATAAACTGGTCAGTCACCATGGAACTTTTCTTTGCAGCCAAATTTTTCACATGCTTAAGGGAAGACTTATTATTCAAAAGCTTAGGTCTATTGCAGCTCTTCATCTTTGTGCCACATGCAACATAAATAGCTATGTATTTGTCCTTTGGGTCCACTGTAAGCCAGTCTTTAAATTCATCATCCCCACTACCACTTGGAGCTTCTTCACTGACACTCATTGTTATCTAATTTGTGTTCTAGAATTAGATGGAATACAGTAATCAGACACTACACTACCATACCAAACCAGTAACTAGAGATAATTTATGACTCCCCTATTATGAAAAATTGGGCAAGAAACCAATTATAATCGTCTACTCCTTGCCAAAATTAGGTTAGTCATAAAAACACCTACTGGGTTCGAAGGGTTAAACAATAGGGCCACTGTACACGAATTATTCCCAGTTGATGGTAAAGTGCCATGGTTTTAAGTTAATTACTATGCTATGATCAACATTAACCCTTAAACGCCGAGCCGGTATTTCCAAAAGTGTCTCCCATATGCCGGCGGGGTTCGGGAGTGAGCACCGAAGCAGAAAATTTTTTTTTTTTTCAAAAAATCACAGCATGCTTAGTTTTCAAGATTAAGAGTTAATTTGTGGCTCCTTTATTGTCATTGCCTGAAGTTTAGTATGCAACCATCAGAAATGAAAAAAAAAAATCATTATTATACATAAATATTGGAATATATGATAGCATGAAAAAAATTTCATATATAATTGTATACAAAGCGCGCTTTGAGCAAAACGGTTAAAGCTAATGAGTTAATTTTTTTCGTTGTATTGTACACTAAGTTGCAATGATTTTGGTATATAACAAATTGTAAAAAAATTAAAGCAACACAGAGAAAATATTATCACAATACGATGCATGAATTCGTAACGAGGGGACGTAAAAAAAGTTGTTTTAAAAAACTTGGCATAAATCGAAATATCGTGCTAGAGACTTCCCGTTTGTTGCAAAATGAAGGTAATTGATTGAATATTACTAGACTGTAAGTGTTGTAGCTTACAATTGCAGTTTTCGACCATTTCAGTTGAGTTAAAGTTGACCGAAAGTCGAATTTTTTCTATTTATTGTGATTTATATAAAAATATTTCAAAACTGATGAAAGCTACAACATGAGTTATTTTTTGTTGTATTCTACATTAAATTGCGCACATTTTATACATTCAACTTCCCTGCCAGATATATACTTAGCTATAGACTCCGTCGTCTCCGACAGAATTTCAAATTTCGCGGCACACGCTACCGGTAGGTCAGGTGATCTACCGCCCTGCCCTGGGTGGTAGGACTAGGAACCATTCCCGTTTTCTAATCAGAATTCTTCTGTCGCCCGGGCCATCAACATTGTTGTTGGTTCCTCTCGATTGGTTTTTCTTTTTTCACCGGCAATTGATCTTCTTGACCGACTTTTGGTGACGTATCTGGATTGTTGGATTGGCATACGCTTTTGTGGACTGTTTTGTGGACTGTTTTGTGGACTTGATTTTGGATTTTTCTTTAAAAATGTCTGACTCTGGAATGGTTGTGAGACTTTGTGTGAATGTAGGCTGTAAGGTGAGGTTGCCGAAAGCTTCGGTAGACCCTCACACTGTATGCAAGGGTTGCAGGGAGTATGAATGTTCTTTTACTAATACTTGCAAGGAATGTGAGAATTTGAGTGAGAACGAATGGAAGAATCTAACTAATTATTTTAAAAAGTTAGAGAGAGAAAGAGTGAGGAAGGCTTCTTATAGAAGTTTAAGTAGTTCGAGATCTGAACTAATTCCTAGCTTGGGATCTTCCCCAAGGGTAAGTATTGCTACTTCTCCTTCCATTGCAGCCCCTTCTCCTATTGCAGAACCTGTAGATTCAGCGAAAGAACTTGCGGATCTAAAAGCAGCCTTCAAGTTGATGGAAAACAAAATGGCTGCCATACAAGGTAAGGCTAGTGATTATTCAGTGGACAGTGATATGAGTGTCCCCAGTGTAGTGGAGGGGGCGTCTGGTCGGCTCCGCAACGCTCCTAGGTCTAGACCTCTTCCAAGCTCACATGCCCAGAGGAGAAGGAATGTCGAAAACCGAAAGGAGGTTGTGGAGAATCCCCACCGATCAGGTGTCCCTTCGGCGGTTTCTGTGACACCCCAGACTGCCAAGGATCGCTATTGTAAAAGCGTCCTGCGTGAGTGTTTTTCGTCGTCGGGATCTTCATCTCCGAGACGTGATTGGAGGGATTCAGATCGATCTCGACCACTCAAGAGGAGTTGGAAGGCTCCGACGATTGATTCGAGCCCAGAAAACTTCCCTGAGGAGTCTCCTTCGGGAGTTAAGAAGGCAAGAAGAGCCATTCTTGCAACCAGAGTGAGAAGGAGTCAGGAGGTGGAGGCTATGGACTCCTCCCCTCCTCCTTCCCCTCCTCCCGAAGAGGATAAAGAGGAGGTTACGAAGAGGTTCATGATGGCGATGCAAGAGCAGATTTCGTCTTTTGTAGGAGTTCTGTCAAAGGAGCCTCCTAGAAGGAAAGACTCTTCCCTTCCGATCAAAAGATCCTCCAGACGTATGGAGGTATCTGCCGCCAGGATCGATGCTCCTACTCGAGGTGAGGTTTCCTGTACGAACGTGGATGAACCTATCAGACGTCTGGCACCGGCCAGGAGTGAGGAGTCACCCAGGAGGCAGGAGCCAAGAGCCAGGAGTGAGGAGTCAACCAGGAGGCAGGAGCCAAGAGCCAGGAGTGTGGAGTCATCCAGGCAGGAGGCAGGAGCCAGGAGGCAAGAGCCAGGAGGCAAGAGGCAGGAGTCAGGAGTCAGGAGTCAAGAGGCAGGAGCCAGGAGCCAAGAGGCAGGAGTCAGGAGGCAGGAGCCAGGAGTCCGGAGTCCGGAGTCCGGAGTCAGGAGGCAGGAGTCCGGAGTCAGGAGGCAGGAGTCCGGAGTCAGGAGGCAGGAGTCCGGAGTCCGGAGTCAGGAGGCAGGAGTCCGGAGTCAGGAGGCAGGAGTCCGGAGTCAGGAGGCAGGAGTCAGGAGCCAGGAGGCAGGAGCCAGGAGGCAGGAGTCGGAGACTCGTTCCTGGAATTTATGACTTCTCCAAATAGGAGCTCCTCTCCTTCAGATCGTAGGAGGTCTTGGAAGGACTCTCCCTCCAAACGTGAGCTTTCTCCTTCGTCTGATCGAGGTTTAGACGATTTGTCTGATGACGAACCTCCTGCAAATGAGGGACTCTCGAGTTATAAGGTCTTAGCCTCATTATTGCTACAAGAGTTTGGAGACTCTCTTAGTCCGGCGGCTCCTCCTTCTCCTCGTTCTCTCTTTTCGAGCTCGGCTACGGCAAAATCTTCGGCCTTTCTGAAAATGAAGCCTGCAATTTCGATGAAGAAGGCACTCCATTCTTTAGATTCTTGGATGGACAAGAAGAAAGAGTTGGGAAAGACGGTATTCTGCATGCCTCCTTCCAAACTACATGGAAAGAGAGGTATTTGGTATGGGACAGGAGAGACTATGGGTCTTTCTCTGCCTGCCTCGGCAGATGCGGACTTTTCCAATTTAGTGGAGGCCTCTAGACGTCACTCCTTAGGATCGGTCAGATCGACGTGGAGCACTTCGGAGTTGAACCACGTTCTAAAGGGACTTTTTGTCACTTTAGAGGTGTTCAACTTTCTGGATTGGTCACTCGGAGTTCTGGCCAACAAATCTAAAGATCCGGAGTTTCTTAAAAACCCAGAGATTCTCCATAGCGTCCTGTCTTGCATGGACAAGGCAGTACAGGACGGTTCGGGAGAAGTGGCTTCCCTTTTTGGTGCTGGTCTCCTGAAGAAGAGATCAGTATATGGATCCCTATTATCAAAAGGGGTTTCTCCGAGCCAGAGGACTGCTTTATTGTTCGCCCCTCTATCGGATCATCTGTTTCCTTCTCAGTTAGTGAAGGATATATCTCGCTCGCTAACTGAGAAGGCGACACAGGACCTACTAACACAAACGTCCAAGAAAGGACGCCCTGTAGTGTCGGCGATTAAGAAGGACTCTCGTCCTCCTCAGCAGCCCTTTCGTGGAGGTGCAGCGGCTCGTCCCCCTGCCAGAAAGAAGAGCTCTGACAAGAGAGGAAGGTCTTCCTTTAGACCTTTCAAGAAAACCAAATGACTTGTTGCTCCTCCAAGCACCAGTGGGCGCCAGACTCCTGAACTTTGCAGGAGTATGGGCAAAAAGGGGAGCCGACCCTTGGTCAGTGTCGGTCCTAAAGAAGGGATATGTAATCCCCTTCGAGGACAGCCCTCCCCTAACATCTACGCCTCGGGAACTGTCAGCGAGGTACAGAGACCCTGTAATGAGAAAGACTCTCCTTCAAATGGTGGAACAAATGTGGGAAAAGGAGGCCATCGAACTTGTGCAGGATCCACACTCCCCGGGATTTTACAATCGCCTTTTTCTAGTACCAAAGGCATTGGGGGGTGGAGACCAGTTCTGGACGTAAGCGCTCTGAATCGCTTTGTTCAGAAAAAGAAGTTTCGCATGGAAACGTCCGCTTCAGTAATGTCGGCTCTTCGTCCAGGAGATTGGATGGTCTCTCTGGACTGGCAAGATGCATATTTCCACGTTCCCATTCACCATTTGTCAAAGAAATATCTTCGTTTTGTAATAGGAGACAAGATTTTTCAATTCAGGGCTCTGTGCTTCGGTCTGTCTACAGCTCCGCAAGTATTCACCAACCTGATGGCGAATGTGGCAAGATGGCTTCACCTAGAGGGAATAAAACATCTCCCTCTACTTGGACGACTGGCTGATCAGGGCCAAGTCGGAGATTCAGTGCTTGGAGGACTTATCAGTAACAAGGAACATGATAGAATCACTGGGATTACTCGTCAACCTCGAGAAGTCGCAGCTGATCCCCAGCCAGAGCTTGGTCTATCTGGGGATTCAGATGGATTCTCGGGGTTTTCGAGTATTTCCTTCGCGAGAAAGAATCACTCGAGGTTTGTCGAAAATCTCGAGCTTCTTAGAGGGAAAGAACAGTTCAGCGAGGGATTATCTGAGCCTTTTAGGGACCCTGTCCTCACTAGAAAAGTTCTTCTCTCTGGGGAGGCTTCACCTTCGCCCTCTTCAGTTTTTCCTGAAAGGGGTGTGGAGTTGGAAGACGGGACAACTCTCGGACATCTTCCGCTTCCACAAGAGGTAAAAGATCATTGAAGTGGTGGATCCTTCCTCTTCAAAAGAACGAAGGCGTATCGCTTGCCCTGCAGAACCCAGACCAAAGTGTTATATTCCGACGCTTCGGAGTCGGGATGGGGAGCGACGCTAGGAGCAAGGGAGGTGTCAGGCACCTGGACAAAGGAACAGGTGTCCTGGCACATCAATTGCAAGGAACTAGTGGCCATACACCTAGCCTTAAAGTTCTTCGAAGAGATAGTCAGAGGCGGGGTGATACAGATAAACTCGGACAACACCACGGCTCTGGCTTACATACGCAAGCAAGGAGGCACGCACTCTTTCTCCCTCTTTCAGTTAAAAAGACACCTGTTAATCTGGACAGAAGAAAGAGGCATAACTCTTCTCACAAGATTTGTTCAAGGGATAAAGAATGTGAGAGCGGACAGACTGAGCAGGAGGAATCAGGTCCTTCCCACAGAATGGACTCTACACGAAGAGTGTGTCGAAGTCTTTGGTCCCTGTGGGGGAGACCTCACATAGACCTGTTTGCGACGTTCCTCTCCAAAAGAATAGAGATCTTTTGCTCTCTAGTGGAAGATCCGAGAGCCTTCGCAATAGACGCGTTTCTCCTGGATTGGTCGGGTGTGGACGCATACGCCTTTCCCCCGTTCAAGATCCTGGGGGAAGTGCTCAGGAAGTTCGTAGCTTCGAAGAACACGAAGTTGACACTAATAACCCCATTTTGGCCAGCCCAGGAATGGTTCACGGAGGTACTGGAGTGGATAGTGGACTTCCCCAGATCTCTTCCAAACAGACCAGATCTACTCAGACAACCCCACTTCGAGAGGTTTCATCACAACCTCCAGGTCTCGCTCTGACTGCCTTTCGACTATCGAAAGACTTGTCAGAGCGAGGGGCTTTTCTCGCAAGGCTGCGGGCTCTATCGCTAGAGCCCGCAGAGCTTCGACGAGAAGAGTATACCAATCGAAGTGGGAAGTCTTTAGGAGGTGGTGTAAGAGTCAGAAGCTGTCCTCCTCCAGTACCTCTATAGTGAATATTGCCGATTTCCTCCTCTTTCTGAGAGAGGAATCACACCTATCTGTCTCAACAATAAAGGGATACAGAAGCATGCTGTCTTTCAGTATTTAGAAATCGAGGGCTAGATATTGCAGACAACAAAGATCTACACGATCTAATTAGATCCTTTGAAACTTCAAAAGAGCAACTCCTAGAACACCTAGTTGGAATCTGGACGTGGTCCTGACATTCCTTTCATCGGATAAATTCGAGCCTTTACATCTGGCTTCCTTCCGCGACGTCACTAGGAAATGCTTATTCCTGTTGTCTCTCGCTACAGCCAAGAGGACGAGCGAATTACACGCTCTAGATTCCACAGTGGGGTTCAAAGGAGATGCTGCCATCTGTTCGTTCCAGACAATGTTTCTGGCGAAGAACGAAAACCCGTCAAAACCTTGGCCCAGAAGCTTTGAAGTAAAAGGTATATCTAACCTCATAGGCAGAGAGATAGAGAGGTCTCTCTGTCCAGTGAGAGCTCTTAAATTTTATTTAGAGAGGTAGAGACAGATGGGAGCTTGTCAACAAGGTCTTTGGTGTGCGGTGAAGAACCCAAAGACTCATGTCCAAGAACGCCTTGGCTTTCTTTGTGAGAAGCGTAATTACGGACGCTCACAAGAACTGCTCGGAGGAATCCTTCGGTCTTCTAAAGGTTAAGACCCATGAGGTGAGAACAGTAGCAACGTCCTTGGCATTCCAAAAGAATATGTCTCTTAAAAATATCATTGAGACTACGTATTGGAGGTGCAACTCAGTGTTTGCATCTCATTATCTGAAGGATGTGAGAGTGACCTATGAGAAGTGCTTCTCTCTAGGTCCATTTGTATCAGCAGATACAGTGCTGGGTCTTGGAGCAAAGACTGATCCTTAAATATTGTGTTTTATCATACATAAACCCTCTTGTTCAGATATGTGCTTGGTTTTCTATTAGCAAGCTCACTGATGTCGCACGGGAGCATAGTGTCATTGCTGGTAGGGGATCAAGGGTATGTATGGCTAGTAGGGGAGTACAAAATTTTTTTTGTATATTTTGTAAAAAGAATGAAAGTGTAATTATGTTTTTCGAGTTTTTTGGTTGTTTGTAAGGAGTCGGGGATAACTCCTTGCAATCTTAGAACTAACATGGATGTTAGGATCAGGTGATCGGGATCGGTGTTGTGCTCCTTGAACAAGGTGTATTGTCATGTTAGTGGAATAGCACCAATGCCAAAGGCCCTTTAGGCTCTGCCGAGTAAGTGGATAAGACCCCATTGGCAGACCCACAAGAACTCTTAGCCATAGATCAATATCTCGCTGAGGCTCTTGAGGCTAAGCAGACTCCAAGGCAGTAGCCGCGAAGTCTTCAGCCTAATAAGGTAGGAACCAAGGTTTATTAATACCTACAACATATGTTGTTTACCTGTCTATTTCAGTAGTTAGCTGTCTCTTACCCACCACCAATGGGTGCTAATCAGCTAAGTATATATCTGGCAGGGAAGTTGAATGTATAAAAATGATATTGTCATGTTACAATATAGTTTTATACATACTTACCTGACAGATATATACGATTAATGGCCCACCCAGCCTCCCCGCAGGAGACAGGTGGAAGAGAAGAATTCTGATTAGAAAACGGGAATGGTTCCTAGTCCTGCCACCCAGGGCAGGGCGGTAGATCACCTGACCTACCGGTAGCGTGTGCCGCGAAATTTGAAATTCTGTCGGAGACGACGGAGTCTATAGCTAAGTATATATCTGTCAGGTAAGTATGTATAAAACTTTATTGTAACATGACAATATCATTTTTCATATATAAAACTTTATGTAACGGCTAATATGAAACGGTGCAAACATTACGACAAAATGACAAGAGAATTTCTGATTTTTTCGGCAGGCAGAGTTACCGCTCGGAGGTAAGGAAAAGGTTTTTTCAAAATTTTACCATAAATCGAAATATTGTGCTAGAGACTTCCAATTTGTTGCAAAATGAAGGTAAATAATTGTATATTACTAGAATGTAAGAGTTTTAGCTTACAATTGCGTTTTCGACCATATCGGTCGAGTCAAATTTGACCGAAGGTTGAAATTTTGGCCCTTATTGTTATTTATATGAAAATATTTCAAAACTGATTAAAGCTACAACCATGGGTTGTTTATTGTTGTATTCTACATGAAATTGCGAAAATTTTCATATATAAAACTTTATGTAACGGCTAATATGAAACTGTGCAAACATTACGACAAAATGATGAAAGAATTTTTAATTTTTTCGGCAGAGTTATCGCGCGGACGTAAGGAAATTTTTTTTTTTTAAATTCACCATAAATCAAAATATTGTACTAGAGACTTCCAATTTGTTGCAAAATGAAGATAAATGATTGACTATTACTAGATTGTTAGAGTTTTAGCTTACAATTGCGTTTTTCGACCATTTCAGTTGAGTCAAAGTTGACCAAAGGTTGAAATTTTGGCACATCATTATTTATATGAAAATATTTCAAAACTGATGAAAGCTACAACAATGGGTTGTTTTTGTTGTATTCTACATGAAAATGCACACATTTCATATATAAAACTCTATGTAACGGCTAATATAAAATGGTGCAAAAATTACAACAATGTGACGAAAGAATTTCTTAGATGTGTCGTGATGCTCTTTAGTGCGAGAAGAAAGAAATTCGCGCATGCGCGCCTGGGTAACGCTTTTAAACAAAACAACAGCTTGATCCGTGAACTCCCAGCATCCCTCAAGGCGAGTGATTCAAAATTTTTCGCCAAGTAGGCCTATAACTATTTTTCAGCCAATATTTAAAAAACTTTTTTAGTTGATTTAAAATACGTCAATTAAGCACACGACAGACAATGTTAGTTAACGTAAAATGCATCCAGTAGGCGTTTAAGGGTTAAGTAGTGAAATTGGTTAGTAATTACTTTAATAAATGTCAAAATATGGATGCACGGGTAATACAGTGTCCTATTTTCCTGCAAAAATTCTACTGTATTTCCTACGCTTTTCAATTTATCCATTTTAATAGCTGTTTCTGTCAGCATCTTAAGAGGAGCTTGATAATGGGCACCTTGTTTCGTGTTTTGGTTTACTCATATATATGTATTAAAAGAAGAAAGGAAATGTGTCGGTGAATTGCGATGTATCAGCTTTCTTCGCTTGGAGACAAAGAGAACCTAGCGACAGTATTCCTCAAAGAAGGAAATGCTGAGTATACATTTGTGAGGTCGAGGCCTCTACAGCCAGTTGCTATGGGGCTCTAAGGTGTGGCTAAGGATTACGTGCGTTTGTGCGTGTAATGATAGGTGCGATCGCCCGATACTTTTAGTGAGAAAGTCACACGCTCCGGAGGCAAGGCAAAAGGCGGTTCGGAGGACACCAGGTGTTGGTACAAACCCATCGAAGAGGTATGATATATTTAAATGAAGTAGGAACAGTTGCCTTTAAAAAGAGAAAAGTGTGAAGTGTATTCATTTATTTAACATTAGTTGTGTGGTGGGAAATGTAATGGATATATCTCTTTGTTTCAGATGGGTCCCATGTCATTATTCTAGAGATGGGATTCTCTAAGACTTGACTATCGAAATGTAGTGGTTGACAATTTTAGAGTTTGGGGTGATTACTTAGACTAATTCAGGAGAGTAGAATGATAATTTACAGTTCTTTTTGTGGGTCAGACTTAGTTCTTAACATGACCTTTTTTAGTCACTTTGTTCCATTTTATGTAGCCTAGTTTGCTATTGCTTGCAGAGAGAGGCGGCCAGCTGCTGAAAGGTAAGAGTTGCCACTTGTGTAGTTTTGATAGGGGTAATAGTTTTGGTGGCAGCGTCTAAAAAGCTTTTTACATTTTATAGGCTGTAGGTACGCTAACGAAGAGACTGGTGGCTAGTTAGACATATGTTTTTGGGAAGGAAAAAGTTTATGATTATGCCACAGGCAACTCAAGGTTTTCTTTGCTGATCCAAGAGTTTTGTGTTCGAGGCTCTCTCTCTCTCTCTCTCTCTCTCTCTCTCTCTCTCTCTCTCTCTCTGCATCTCAGACAGTTTAGCTGGTTAGTGATTCGTGAAAACTAGTGTTCCGAAGTTATGGGGAAAAAGTTTAATTTTTGGCATATTAATGTGTTTATTTGGTGTGGTGAATAAGTTATGCATATTTTGCAATGCGTATACAAGTTTGGGTTCCAGTCATATGAAGATGTGATTGCAATTTTATTGCTTCCTGTTTTTCCCTTTGCTAACTATACCTCATAATGGGGAAAATATGATTGAGTCGTTGATATCCACAGCGGGAGGGAGACATGCTTGTCTCACCCATAACTTTGAGACCGCAAACAGAGGGATGGTAAAGAAAAGTATTAGTAAAACATCTGATCCCAAGATCAATGTCTGAGACAAGGTATTTTTAAGAATCAGCTTGAGGAACGAGCTGGACTACAAATTAGGCCCGAAATTTGAAGGTTCTCTTAGAGTCATTGAGGAAAAAATTGGAAACAGATTTGTTGTCTTAGAGGAAAAAGCAGGTCGCAAAAATAACACATATCTCAAAATTGAAAAGAATTGGTTGTGGTGATTAATATATTGTCGCGCAATTGCATTTTTTTCGTTGTTGTCTAGTTTTTGCAATTTGGTGGTGAAATGTTTTTAATGTTTTTTTTCTCTCATTTTCTTCTACTGTTTTTTTTCTTATTATGCGCAAACTGCGGCGGTTTGGCGTAAGATTCAGAGATCAATATTTTACGTGGAAAGTTGTTTGGAAATATGCCGATTTGTTCATAAAACTTACCTGTCAGATATATATATAGCTGTATTCTCCGACGTCCGACAGAATTTCAAAACTCCCGGCACACGCAGTGGGCGGCCAGGTGGTTAGTACCCATTCCTGCCGCTGGGAGGCGGATATCAGGAATCATTCCCATTTTCTATTCAGATTTTTCTCTGTCGCCGGTCGGTAAACAACTGTTTACAGACCTCCGCCTAGGATTTTGAAACTTCTTGTGCTAACTTGAGTATTCTGATTGACTTTTGGTTTTGATTTGGCTTGTTGGCTTGGCATACGTGATAGTGGATTTGATTTGGATTTGGCTTTGACTTTTCTTTGATTACGATGTCTGGATCTAGCTCTGCTAGCTTCAGGGTGTGTAAGGTACATGAATGTAAGGTGAGGTTGCCGAAAGCTTCGGTAGACCCTCATTCAGTGTGCTCGAAATGTCGTAGTCATGTATGTATGTTGAATGATAGATGCATCGAGTGTGAGCAATTGACTGAAATTGAATGGAAGGCATATGATCTTACGTGAGAAAGCTTGAGCGTGATAGAATCAGGAGGTCTTCCTCTAGGCGTTTTTTTTTTTTTTTGTTGCTTTCTGTGAAATAAAAGTCAAGGTAGAATTGTATCTCCATTAAATCCTCCTGTAGATGTAATTCAACCTAATCCTGTTGTATTGCCTCCGAACAATCAGGAAGTTTCTGCAGAAGGAAGCGTATTATTTACGATCATGGAGTCGATTCGCGCCTTGGAATCTAAAGTGATTGCTCTACAGTCAAATGTGAATTGCGATAAAAGTGTTAGTGCATCTAGTGTTGTGGAAGGGGGGTCAGATCGGTCCCATAATGCCTACTAGGCCTAGGCCCCTGCCGGACTCCCAGGCCTTAGGGAGAGGGCAAAGCCGAAAGCCGAAGGAGGGTTACGGGATCTAATGACCGGTCTGACGTCCCTTCGGCAGAAACTGAGGACGAATCTCAGGCTGCCGGTGTTCGTGCACGGGCACGGATACTTAAAGAGTGCTTCTCTTCTTGCCGAGACTTCCTCTCCTCGACCGGGTTGGTTGAGGACGCTCGGAAAGGACCTCTCAGGGGGAGAGGCAGCAGGGGGCGCAAGGGGTGTCGCACAGGCGGCCGGCCGTCCCGCCCTTTGTCGGTCCCTACTTAAGAGAGGTTTCAGAGAAGAGGACGCTTCAGTCCTTCTGATCATTACGTAGATTCATCACCTGAAGATTTTGAAGCTTTTCCGCCACAGAAAAGGAACAAGACTTCATCAGGGGAGGACTCTTTCGAGCGTCCAAGTCGCTCTAAGCATGTTCCTGAGTTGAAGGAAAGGGCATCCCCTCGCCCATCTCCTCGCACAGGATGAGTCCTTCTCCTGATCGAGACTTTCCCCATCAATGAAAATGCTTTGGGAAATGCAAGAGACCGTTAGCTTCCTATTTTATTTGAGAGAAAGGTAGACAGAAACTAGTCATCGAAGGAAGGATAGGTGGCTGCCTGTTAAGAGGACTAGGCAGTCTCCGGCTCCTCCGTCCGCTTTTTTTTCGGCCTTTGAGTCTCCTCCCTAGTAGCCGACGCATTAGAGAATGTGATTACGTTCCTCATCAAAGGGCGTCTAGGAGAGACGAATTTGACAGAGACGTGAGTTGTTGCACAGGCGGCCGGCGTCTTTGTCAAAAGGCCGAGAACGCTCAAGGATCCATATCGCAAGCTTTGCATGTTGATGATCACGCTCGGCGTCTTAAGCAACGAAGCGCTTACCAGGACGCTCGAGAAGACGCTTTTCAAGACGCGCGGAAGGCTCGCCAAGACGCTCCAGCTGACGCTGTTCAGGACGCACGGCGTCCTACACATCAGGACGCTCAGCAAGACGCTCGAGCTGACGTTGTTCAGGACGCACGGCGTCCTACACATCAGGACGCTCTGCAGGACGCTTCTCAGAACGCGCGGCGCCTTACATATCGGGACGCTTGCCAGGACGATCAACAGTTGAGTCTGAAGCGTCAGGATGTTTCTCATGTTAAAGTGTCGAAGTCATCGCGATCTTTGAAGGGCGCTGATGACCGAGAGAAGGATTCGTCTAGTGATCTCTGCCCTACGGATGATGACGAACCAAATGCGTCAGCGTCGTCAGACTATAAGACGTTGACGGACTACTTAAGAAATTGTTCCCAGATAATTTTCAAGCGCCCGTTCCTTGCTCTCCACCTTCACAATTTGCCTCATCGAAGGCCAGGAAGGCTCCTGGCTTCGTTAAGATGGCCACTTCGCTCTCTGCGAAGAGAGCTTTTAAGAGAGTCCAGGATTGGATGGATTCAAGGAAGGTTAAAGGGAAGACTTCGTTTGCACTTCCTCCATCTAGACTGAAAGGGAGAGTTGGGATCTGGTACGAAACAGGAGAAGAAGCAGGATTGAAAGCACCGTCTTCTTCTCAAGGAGATTTCGCCAATTTGGTGGACGCTCCAAGGAGGTCTTATTTGTCATCGGCTAAGGTTTCCTGGACAATGACGGAGACAGATCATCACCTCAAGGGGTTATTTAAGACGCTAGAGGTGTTTAACGTTTTTAGATTGGTGCCTCGGGGCTTTGGATGTACAATCGAGGAGTCAAGACTCGATTTCGCTGGAAGAGCTTTCGAGTGTATTAGCTTGTATGGATAGAGCGTAAGGGATGGCTCTGATGAGTTAGCATCTCATTTTGCTACAGGTCTGCTAAGAAGAGAGCTCTCTATTGTAGCTTTGCGGCGAAAGCAGTTTCTCCCGCTCAGAAAGCGGAGTTATTATTCGCCCCCTTCTCTACGCACCTATTTCCGCAGTCCATGATTAAGGATCTGTCGGTAAACTTGCAAGAAAAAGCAACAAGGGACCTCTTGACTCAATCTTCCAGACGACCTACTCCTCAGGCTTCTACTTCAACAGCTCCAGCACCAAGAAGAAATTTAAGCCCTTTCGTGGAGCACCTTCCTCTAGAGGTTCTTCGAGAGGAAGGGGGTCCTTCAGAGGTAAGATCTCTTCTATCAAGAAGGGTAAAAAATTGACGTTTCTGCCCTTCAGGCACCTGTAGGTGCGAGACTCACCTTATTTGCTCAGGCATGGAGGACGATAGGGGCGGACACCTGGACCCTAGATGTGATCGAGAGAGGATACAAGATCCCTTTCCTCTCTGCGCCTCCTTTGAGCACGAAGCCGATAGACCTGTCGCCCGCATACCAGTCAGAGAAGCACAGATCTTACTCGACCTTCCTAAGATCAAATGTTGGAAAAGAAGGCCGTAGAGGAAGTCCTGATGCTGGATTCCCCAGGCTTCTACAACAGGTTATTCCTGGTTCCGAAGCGTCTGGGGGATGGAGACCTGTCCTAGACGTCAGCAGACTGAACATTTTTGTAAAGAAAGAAAAATTCAGGATGGAAACTTCTCAGTCTGTGCTAGGGGCCTTGAGACCAGGGGATTGGATGGTGTCATTGGACCTTCAAGACGCTTATTTCCACGTCCCGATCCATCCCCAATCAAGGGAAGTTCCTGAGGTTCGTCTTAAAAGGCAGGTCTTCCCAGTTTCAGGGCTCTGTGCTTCGGTCTGAGTACGGCGCCGATGGTTTTACGTTTCCTCATGCGGAATGTGGCGAAAAATGGCTTCACTATCGAAGATAAGAGTCTCGCTCTACCTGGACGACTGGTGGCTAATCAAGTCGTCTTCGAAGTCAAGGTGCCTGGAGGACCTTCAGACGACATTACAGCTGACGAAGGCCCCGGGCCTTATAGTAAATTACGAGAAGTCCCATCTGATCCCCACGCAGTCCATCGTGTATCTGGGGATTCAGATGGATTCAGCGGCTTTTCAAGCTTTTCCATCAAAGGAACGTCAGCAGAGATGCTTAGAGAAAGTGTCAGCCTTCTTAGGGAAAGAAACATGCTCGGCGAAGGAATGGATGAGTCTGCTGGGAACCATTTCTTCGCTGGAGAAGTTTGTTTCCCTGGGGAGGTTGCACCTCAGGCCACTCCAGTTTTTTATGACAGAAAACTGGAAAGACAAAATGAATCTAGTCTCGACTTTGATTATCTCAAAAGCGGTCAAGGATCAACTGAAGTGGTGGCAAGATCCGATCAAACTCTCGGAAGGAATGTCCCTCAAGCTTTTGAGCCCCGACCTAGTGTTGTTCTCAGACGCCTCCATGGTGGGCTGGGGAGCAACACTAGGAAAGGAGGAAGTGTCAGGCCTCTGGAGAGGGGAACAGAGGTCTGGCACATAAACTTTTAAAAGAGTTGAGGCTATTCGGTTGGCTCTTCAGTTCTTCGAAGAACGATTGGTGGGCCGAGTTGTCCAGATCAACTCGGACAACACTACGGCTCTCGCTTACATCAAAAAGCAGGGGGGGACACACTCTCGATCACTGTTCATGATAGCGAGAGACATCCTTCTATGGGCGAAAGCTCGAAACAATAGTGATCTAAAAACAAGGTTCATTTCAGGAATTCAAAATGTTCGAGCGGATCTTTTAAGCTGTCAACATCAGATGCTTCCCACAGAATGGACCCTACATCTAGAAGTTTGTCAAGAGCTATGGAAGTTGTGGGGACGGCCGCTAGTCGACCTCTTCGCAACCTCGAAAACGAAGAGGCTTCCGATTTATTGCTCTTCAGTTCTCGATCCGGAAGCAATAGCGGTAGATGCCATCCTATGGGACTGGACGGGGATGGATGTGTACGCCTTTCCCCCGTTCAAACTCTTAGGAGAGGTAACAAGGAAGTTTGCGGCGTCGCCAGGAGCGAGAATGACTCTGATCGCCCCCTTTTGGCCCTCAAGCGATTGGTTCACGGAGGACATGTCTCTTCTAGTAGACTTCCCGAGAACCCTGCCAGAGAGAGTCGATCTTCTCAAACAGCCCCACTTCGAGAGGTACCACGGAAACCTCTCCGCTCTGAGTCTGACTGCGTTCAGACTATCAAGAAGTTGGCCAGAACGAGAGGTTTTTCAAGATCAGTGGCAGAGGCTATTGCCAATGCGAGAAGAGCTTCCTCTCGAGCAGTTTATCAGTCGAAGTGGGCTGTCTTCAGGAGATGGTGTAGGAAGAAAGGTATTTCCTCTTCCACGACCTCTGTGAACCAAATCGCTGAGTTTCTCCTGCATTTGAGAAATGTGGACAAACTAGCAGTGCCCACAATAAAAGGATACAAGAGTATGCTGTCAGCTGTCTTCCGTCACAGAGGATTAGACCTGACAAATGATAAAGATCTTCACGATCTTTTGAGATCGTTTGAGACAACCAAAGGACTACAACCGAAGGTTCCATCATGGAACCTTGATGTAGTTCTAAGGTTCTTGATGTCGGCTCCCTTTGAACCTCTGCATGCAGCCTCATTGAGAGACACTACTAGAAAGGCGATTTTCCTAACTGCTCTTGCCACGGCAAAGAGGGTTAGTGAAATTCAGGCAATTAGTAAAGATGTGGGTTTCAGAGGACACAGTGCAGTGTGTTCCTTGGATCCTAATTTCTTAGCGAAGAATGAGAACCCATCTAACCCCTGGCCAAAAACCTTTGAAATCAAGGGGTTAGCAGAGTTCATCGGACAAGAGCCAGAGAGAGTCCTGTGCCCTGTCAGGGCTCTCAAATTTTACATGCAAAAGACCAAAGATTGTCGGGGTCCTTCTGAGAATTTATGGTGTTCTGTTAAGAGACCCGACTTTCCTATGTCGAAGAATGCACTGGCATTCTTTTTATGAAGCACCATCAGGGAGGCCCATGCGTCCTGCTCGGATGGTGATATGAAGCTTTTGAAAATAAAAGCCCATGAAGTGAGAGCTGTTGCAACTTTCAATGGCATTTCGAAAGAATATGGCACTTAATGATATCATTAGCGCTACTTTTTGGCGAGCAACTCGTGTGCTTTTCCTTACATTACCTGCGGGATTTGAAGACGGCATATGAGAACTGCGAGTCGCTTGGACCATACATATCCGCAGAAATGGTGTTGGGGGCAGGGAGCAGCACAAATACTATCCTATAGAAAAGGGGTAGGTGTGCTTTTTTAATTTTGGTGTTGGTTTATGGTTGAAGGGTTAGTAGCTTGAGGCGCTTTCCCTTTCTTTAGTGCATAGAAGTTATGGGACTAACTTCGATAGGTTAGGTCAGGTGGTGGTTTTTAGCTTCGTTGCCCTCACAGTATGGTCCAATATGGTCTAGTCACATTGTGGTCACGCCCCCGTTGACAGATCATCTAGAGCGCACCAACTACACAGGTCACTACCTTGTTGGCAACTCTAGTAAAGCAAAAGCAGACTTCGGTGACAGTAATCAAGAAGTCAGCTATGCTAACAGGTAAGGAATCAAGATGTCAATCATCTGCACTTGAGGTGTTTCCTAATCCTTCTATTCTGTCCCCTTCCCTTCCACCTCCAATGGTGGGATTCAGCTATATATATATCGACCAGGTAAGGTTTCCATGAACAAAATGTTATTGTTATGATACAATAAAGTTTGTTCATACTTACCTGGCAGATATATAATTATAAGTACCCACCCACCTCCCCTCAGGGGACAGTGGTATGAAAAATCTGAATAGAAAATGGGAATGATTCCTGATATCCGCCTCCCAGCGGCGGAATGGGTACTAACCACCAACCTGGACCGGCCCACTGCGTGTGCCGGGAGTTTTGAAATTCTGTCGGACGTCGGAGAATACAGCTATATATATATCTGCCAGGTAAGTATGAACAAACTTTATTATATCATAACAATAACATATTTCTGTTTTAGCTGAGAAACGTGAGGATAAACGTGATAATTCCTGTGTGTATGGGGTTTTGGAGCTGAATTTCTGTGGGTTTTTTGGGATGGTGGTTTTTATTTTTTTGTGGCTATAGTCTTTAGTGGCGAGTTTTTTTTCATGGTTATGATTTTTGGTGGCGATCTGCGGTTTTACGAGCCAAAGAGGGGGTTATTGGGTCTCCTTTTGGTGTTGTGGCTAGTGGGGGGGGGGGGGGGGGTTGGGGGGGGGGGGGGGGTTACACTACTGCATTGTGGTTTTATGGAGGTGTTGTATTTTTATATTCACCAGTGGTTATATTTGGTGGTATATAATTGTTGGATTGTGGTTTACTGTGTTTTATATCCCGAATATGTGGTAATTTGGTTTTATATACTTGGGTAGTATCATGGGGGAGTTATGTTTTTAAGGACAATTTTTTTTTTGGGAGGGGTGAGGGCCACCTTTGGTGATATCCTAGAGATAATTTTGTGAAATGTGATTTTATAGTGTTAGTATAGAATTTTTGGGGCTATTTGGAGAATAATGCTTTCTGAGGTTGCAAGTCTGAGTAGACAAATCTATAGTGCGATTCGAGCACATGAGGTGTTCACAGGTGGATTTTTGCTGATAACACTGTGATGAGTACGGTTGCTGATTTTTTCCTTTTGGAGTTGATTACTCGGAGATTTGAACTATTTTCGGAGATGTTGATTATGACATTCCACAGAGATGTATGTAAGGGGTCGTTCCTGGTTGATGAGATTGTTGCGGTAGCAAATTCCTTAATGATATATACTGTGTCTATGGGGAAAGCATTGGATTGTATACAGTGGTCCCCCCGTATTCGCGGGGAATGTGTACCAGACCCCCCCCGCGAATAGTTAGAATCCGCGAATGTTTGGAACCCCCTCTAAAAATGTTCATAAACTCCTATCCTGAACATGCAAACACCAAAGTATCCCTAAAAAGACCATCCTTCATCAAATATACATAAAATATCCTATTATGGTTCATATTAATCTTTGAAATATTATTAATACTGTTTTAAAGTAAATCTTACATTTTATGGTTATACATAAATACATACTATGTACGTACTGCATGACTTAGTTACGTATGTGAAAATAACTCAGTCCCCCCAAAAGCATTCAGTATGCACGTTTTCTTTCATACTGTGACTATTTGAGACATCCATTTTCTTTTTACAAGGGATAATTGTATGTGAAATCACAAATACCAAAATGTCTACTTAAAGTATTATCCTACATCAAATATACCATGGAATTGGTATTATTAATATAATTTTAAAGTCATCTTAAACATTTGTTACCTTTAGAAATATATAAACACCAATAGCAGAGAGAGAGAGTAGAGAGAGAGCGAGAGAGAGAGAGAGAGAGAGAGAGACGAGAGAGAGAGAGAGAGATGAGAGAGAGGAGAGAGGAGATGAGAGAAGAGAGGGAGCAGAGATAACTCCTTACGATTTCAATAGATTGAAATGAAGGTCTGTAGGCAACTTTTTCCCCCTCCCATAAAAATACTATATTTCTCCAGAGAAGAGAGAAAGAAAGGACTGTGCAATTATGTTTGTCTGTCTATCAATTCTTTTGCTGAGAGCGAGAGAGATAAAAGAAGGAAGAAATAGAAAACACCAAATGTATACCTTATGTAACATCCTGCATCAAAGAAGGAATTGTTGAGTTATGCATTTGTGAGGTCGGGCCTCTACAGCCAGTTTGCTATGGGGCTCTAAGGTGTGGCTGAAGATACATGCGTTTGTGAGTGTAATGATGGGTTCGATCGCCCAATACTTTAGTGAGAAAGTCACACTCTCTGAAGCAAGGCAGAAGTGGTTCAGAGGACACCAGTGTTGGTACAAACCCATCGAAGAAAGTATGGCATATTTAAAATGACTTTAGGAACAGTGCTTTGAAAAGAGAAAAGTGTTGAAAGTGTATACATTTATTTAACATTAGTTGTGTGTGAAAATATTAGTGGATATGTCTTTATTGTTTTTCAGATGGGTCCCAACGTCATATTTGTTTTAGAGATGGGATTCTCTAAGACTTGACTATCGAAATGTAGTGGTTGACAATTTTAGAGTTTGGGGTGATTACTTAGACTAATTCAAGAGATTAGAGAATGATAATTTTTGTGGGTCAGACTTAATTCTAACATGACCTTTTTTAGTCACTTTGTTCCATTTTATGATCATATACTTTGGGAAATAAATAGCATAATTTTGTATTTACGTGAATTCATTAGCCTAGTTTGATATTTGCTGCAGAGAGAGGCGGCGAGCTGCTGAAAGGTAGAGTTGCCACTTGTATAGTTTTGTGATATGTAATATATATATATATATATATCGATATATATTATATATATATATATATATATATATATCTATATATACATATATATGTAATAAATACATTTTTAGAATTACATAATCTGTAAATAAAAAAAAAAACCCATGACCTGAGGTCATTGGCGAATTAGGAGGGTCCTACGTGACCAAGGCAAATCTAGATTACGCTATGCGATGTCGCAGTAGCCTGGTTTAAGTTTGTTTTGAAATGTCATCATTTTGCATTACTGTTAACTTGTCATAACAACTCCATGGGAAGAACGGTTGACCTGTTAACCTGTGCCGGAAACTTGTAACTTCTGAGCCGGCGGGGACTACGTATGTTTTTATGTGAATCGCTGAGATAGCTAATGTTTCGCTTTTTATCAACGTGATGCTCTGAGAAGTTAGTTGAATTCTAGCGACAAAACGGAACGGTCTCACGACCGAACTGTCTCTCTTGTTATGGAGTTTCAGAATAAAGTTGTTGTACTATTTTCAACTTATCCGTTTGAATCATCTCCTTTACTTTAAGAAGAACCACTCTACTAAGATATCACATAGGAGAAAGAAGGAACCAGAATACTTATGAATGACAGTCGTAAGGAAAAACAAACAGTCTTTCGCAAAAGCGAAACGATTAAAATTGGTGGCAGCTATTGACGAAGAGTAACATTAACAAGACCCATATCAGCCGACCGAAGAACTGCAATCACCAAACTTCCAACCTATAAATCAATAATAAACAGAGGAAACGGGATCTTCAATTCAACGCAACATTTTATGAAGACGAAGATATGTCCTTCATCGAGAAGAATACAAGCATTAACATCGACGATTGAGTGACTGTTGTCACATATCTCCGAGAATCGACACCGGACGAGAGCAGCATCGAACATCAACAGAAAGAAGAAACACATAAAGGAAACAACGCGCGATCACTAGCAAGGACGTGAAGAGTAGGCCAAGAGGAAGCAACGCGAGGAAGGGGGCTGTGACGTCATCAATCTTGGACTTCTTCATGCAACGCGAGGAAGAGAGGAGACCGTGACGTCATCACGACTTCCGACGCGAGGACGAGAAGAAACTGTGACGTCATCAGATGTTTTCCCCCCAACTAATCAATTCCCCATCCCCTATCCCATAAATCAGAGCTAAGTAGAATTTTATCTATTCAGGGTTTTTTCTCAGTGAAGTGTTGTTCATCAGGAGTCGATCGTTCCAGTATTCTGGGGGCGGGGGTGAGTTATATAGTCTTAATCTTCATTCATTACAGGAATCAATCTTCAACTACGAGTTCTCGCCCGCAGACTTTTTTTTTCTCGTTGTTGCTAATCGTTTTCTTGCAGGAATTCTCCGTATAATATCTTTATAAAATTATCTGTACTTATATGATCTTTTTTGTGGGTTTATCCTATTATTTGCAACACATTTTTATTTTATATTGAATATGCGTTTGCGCAGTGGACGTTCGTATCTGTACAGTGCTAGTGAAACAGTTAGGAATCGTATCAGTCGGAAAAAACACGCATACAAGAGGAACACCTATAAAACCAAAAATCCAGAAGTAAAACTAACTTGGTTCAGGACACTAATTTTTCCTGTTCAAGGTCCTGGAGGTAAATATCGTTATGGGTTTCTTCGAGTCTACGCGTAAACAAGCTTCTATGGCTCAGCCTAGTGTTGTAGAAGGGAACGGGATGCAGTAATTGCCGAACCGGTTTTTTTAAATGAACATCAGGAAAAACTTACGTAACTCCACGTGGGTTTACAAGATCCAATGTGCAGTGAATGTTTTCATACACTTGATATATTTAATCTGTATGGCAGTCATGTTGCCTGTAGCTTTGGTGCGGTATTGTTTTAAAAAGCTAACGCCTGACAGTACGGAACTAGGTGTGTATAAACAGATAAAAGCACATGTCTAAATGTACTGACCTTGATCCCTTGCTTACTCAAGTTTTTGCAAAAAATGAGGATAAGCCACAACAAGTAGACGAAGTTAATCATAATCAAACAGCAGGGATGACTTGTTACAATTGCAATAGGCCAGGTCACGTAACGTCAGACTGTCGGACGCGTTTTTGTTCAATTCATAACAGTACCACACATTCATATAATCGTTGCTACTCGCGGAATCAACGGCAGAATCCTAAAAACACGCAAACAGTTGCCTATGTAAACAAAAAGGAAGGTCCTCAGTACTATAAAAACAAACAAGCAAACAGGAATGCTACTCAACAGCAGAAACAAACAAATCGTGCTTCAGGTACCTCTGTTCCTGGGGCCGTTCTAGTCCAGACTTGCAAGGTTTCAAGCGAATTTTCTTCAAAGGGAGTTGTAAACGAAGCAAATACCACGTAAGTTAGCTCCAAGGGGGGGAGAGGACGATGTTGGGTCATCAATATCAACATCTTTGTATCAAATAATCAGTTTAATCATTTATCAGATCATTGTGAGGCAATCGATTTTCCTAAGGAAACACACAGCCGAATCCAAAAAATCTGTGCAGGTTCCCGTAGATTTGCAACAAATTCACGCAGTCATAAGTCAAGACGAGTTACGACCAACCTTACATGCAGTAAATTTGGACCATAAGTCATTTACTTTGTTCTTTGATTCTGGTAGTCCACGTAATATCATGGATTTAAGGACTCATCATTTACTCTTTTCAAACTTCCCCTATAGAGAAAGTCCGGAATAAGACTCTCGGGTATAGGAAAAATAGTGAATTAATGTGGTAGGGGAGTAAACTCATGTTCAGTTACAAGGTCGGTAAGCGCACGTTTTCCGATAACCTTTATCGTTGTACAAAACATTAATATGTATCCCCCGCAGTAATTATCGGATACCGTCTATGGGCACTCAAAATATTACCTTATATGCCCTGCAAAACACGGCGTGTATATCCTAAGGAAAATTTTATAAGTCTTCTAATACCCTAAAATCAGTTTTAGATAATAAAGAGACAGACAGAGTAGTAACATACATTATTAAAGAACCAATCACTTGTCTCATAAACCAAGGAATAATCCATGTGACCCAACAGAATTCTCGCTCGCCCGTAATATCAGCTTGCACGCAAACTCTCGAGCCGAACGTAACTTCGAACATATTAGTGCATGTAAAGAAAAACCTTGCCGGGATCTGAATGTTAATCCTTTCCGACACTCTGAAAACACACGGATTATCCGTCACACAAGCCATTTATACAGTCGGTTCACAACAACAATGTAACATCGAAGTCTGGTAATCATTTGAATACCATTTTAGTAATCCCACAAAAATCAACATATCTTGGATGTGGAAGTTATAAACATTCGCATTCTTACCGTAGCTGAGATCAATCACGCTCAATCAGTTGCGGGTGAATCCCTTTTGCAATCTATAAAGAACAAAATCAATAAGGACATTCAAGAAGAAAAAAATTCAGCAGAAATTTTTGAATCTTTTAACTGAATATCATGATGTTTTTTCCACTACGGATGGAACCTTAGGAAAAACGGATGTCATCGAGCATCAAATAAGCTAAAGGACAAACAAAGTAAATCTATGTACCTTCGTACCGACTTCCTATGAAATTTCAGAATGAGATAACTGAGGAAGTAGGTAAAATCTGCTAAAAGAAGGAGTCATTAGGAAATCAAACAGCCCTTATAATTTTCCGTTAATAGTAGTAACCGAAAAAAGATCGAACTTGGCGGATATGCATCGATTTTCGTCGCTTAAATGAGGAAACAATCCCTGACCGATTCCCAGTACCATGTACTGACGATATTCTATCTCTACTAGGTCAGAACAAATATTTTACCAGCTTGGACCTACTAAAGGGCTTCCATCAGATTCCGTTGGAAAAAGAGAGTATCCCATACACTGCCTTCAGCACAGCCAGGGGACATTATGAATTTTTGCGTATGCCTTTTGGTTTACGTTGTGCTCCTATAACTTTTACTAGAATGATAAACATTGTGTTTGGAGACTTGTTAGGAGATATCCTACATGCCTACATGGACGACCTAGTAATCTTTTCTAATACCTTAGAAGAACATCTACGTAAATTAGAGTTAGTGCTACAAAGACTAAGGCAGCATAACCTAAGGGTATAGATAAGTAAGTGTGAATTTTTTAAAACAGAACTAGTCTATTTAGGTTTCACGGTGTCTAGTGAAGGTCTAAAGTAGTTCCATGATAGGTTATCGGGCTATCCGTAACTTTCCGATACCTACTAACGTCAAGGGAATACAGCAATTTTTTAGGCTGTAGCGGATATTATCGGAGGTTCATTAGAAACTACTCCATCATAGCCGCTCCCCTAACCGATCTTATAAAAAGGGCGTTAGATTTCATATGGTCTGAAATCATCAACAGGCGGTTCGATAAATTGAAAGATGAACTGTGTAGTTCTCCTATCTTGAAATTTCCTGACTTCGGTAAGGAATTCTTTATAGCAACAGACGCCTCAGACCTAGGAGTAGGTGGGGTATTGCTTCAACAATATGATAAACAGTTTTTCCCTATAGCTTTTTATTCACGTAAACTGAGACCTTCCGAAAGTAAAAATATGCAGTAATAGACAAGGAAGGGGCTCGCTATTGTTAATTCACTCGTGCAATTTAAATTTATATATACGGTTATCCGTCAGGAGGTTCTTACTGATCATAAGCCCCTAACCGACTTCTTTAAAGGCTTTAGTCACAGCCCTAAGCGAACTCGGTGCACATGATCATCCAGGACTTTGGCGCGAGGATCGGGTATTTGCCTGGGAAAGCAAATATCATTGCTGACGCATTATCACGCACCCCTCTTCATCTTGTACCGAGCCATTAGCTGAATTAATAGATATCTCAACCTCCACGCCCATTGTTAAAAAATATATCTGAAACAGGAGATCTGGGGGCTGGCTGCTGAACTATTACGACGGAACAAAGAAAAGATCAACAAATAGAAAAAATCGTAATTGCGCTAAACGGAAATCCGAAGGAAAAGGAATATATAAAGTATAAGCAGCAGAATTTTATAATCAAAGATAATTCCTGTGTAGATCCGTGACGAGGAAAACCCGCAACACACCACAGTTGATAACAACCAGGTGGTGGTACCTATCTCACTCATACCCACTGTCTAAAATGGTTGCATGAAAAATCCACTGCATGGACACCGGGTTTTTCCTTAATGTCACAGAAAGCCAAATCCTTATTTTCTTGGCATACGATGCTTACAGATATAAAAAAGCACATAGCAAATTGTCGCACTTGTCAAGAATACAAAGGGCACACGAAGACAACCTGTCAGCCTAGGGGCTTACCCCGTGCCAAATCAACCCTTTGAAAGAGTACACTTAGATTTATTAACAGGATTTTACGAGTCAGACAGAGGAAATAAGCACCTCCTAGTAATCATAGATTGCCTTGACTCGAATATACAGAACTGATAGCGCTTTAAAACAAAAACCGCAGTCGAGTGCGCTAGAAAGTTTACGAGTGCTAACATTTGTAAACATGGAATTCCACACACCATTATATCAGACTCGGGCAGGGAGTTCAATAATCATTTCCTAACTCCTTGTGCGAATTCCTTTGCATAAAGAAAATCAATACCATGATCTATCACCCAGAGTCTAATGGGCTAGTGGAAAGGGCAAATCGTAAGGTTTTAAACATTTTAAGGGTCACCTTAGGGGGGCAGACCCCAACTGGGACATTGCCATACCTGCAGGTACTAAGCACACTTAATCATCATATCATGTGTCTATTAAAATGACACCGCACGAGGCACTGTACGGTATCCCAGCTAGAACACCTTTCCATGTATTAAACGCCTACAATTAATTTATCAATCCTCTAAAGGATGTTAATGGATGGGCAAAGGGGCATAACGGTCACTATAATTTATTACTTCGTAAGAATCTAGAAGAAGCACAAATTATAATGAAAAGAAATCATGATAAAATAGCTAAGCAACTAGAAAACATATGCCGTGGGCGATCAGGTATACATACAAGTATACGTACGTAAAGGTTTAAATTATAAACTGGGACACCTAAGTTTGAAGGCCCATTTAACATTTTTAGAAACATTAACGCCAATAGATTTAGGGTTCAAAATGTATCCAAACCCACTGATATGAGAATAGTTCCATTGGCACATATCAGAATCTAAAGAAAGGTAGATGGAGTGAGGGAAAAAAGGGTGTATTTATGAAACTTGTATAATAATTTATATATATATATATATATATATATATATATATATATATATATATATATATATATATATATATAATATATATATATAGATATATTATATATCAATCATATTTGGTATGTATATTCTTTAACACGAGTTATTACATATATTTTCTCATTGCAGGTTTCCAAAAATGAATCTGTTATTGTTAGGAGTGATATTGTGTGTTCAGATATCTTTGTTGTATGGAAAGAGCGCTAAGATGAAAGAATAGAATTTAATCATGGCTCGATTATCGAAAGAACAGAAGACATTTTTCTTGGTGTCGGAGTTAATATAGTCATAGAAGTGGATATGCAAAGCCATATTTTTGCCTGAAGATGACGTCCCTTAAACTTAAAGAATGACCTGATGAGGTTTGCCAATTTCGCTTAAGGAAATGCACCAACGTAATTTTTTTTTCATGCTAACTCAGAGATTTCGCTAGCTCAAACCCTAAGCGTCGCAGAAATGTTGTCTTATGACATACAAAATAAAACCGCTGAGGCAGAGAACTTGCCCCTGACTGCTGATGTGGTCTGTGCGGCACAATAATCTCGAACGCCGCAACCCGCTTATTCTTGCTGGACTAAACATCCTGGGATCTGTGCGAATCTAGCTTAGGAATTTCAAATCGCCTTAAGATAAATAATCAAAATAAAGAATTGAGTTTTTGCAACACAAACCGAATTAGCTTTGTCTGAACTTCGCAAGCCAGTTATCTTCAATCAATCAATAATGAGTTTGGTGAACGAACATTTCTAGTAATATCGATCAGATTATGGAAGTTCAACATTTGCTGGCTACGTTAGCTTATTATAGTTCGAAAATAGATCATATCCGTGTCAAAATATCACATTTTATTGAGAAATCAAAAGACTATGTAGAAGCTATTACGTTAGCGACAAAGGGTGTGTTATCTCCACACCTTATGCCTATTAAAGATCTGACGTTAACTTTGGAGAACGGACGGGAGGAAACTAGGTTATATTCCTTTATTAGACGCCCAGTAGAGTTCTATTAAAGCCTAATATCAGTCAGCGTTGAAAATTATAGGATTATGATCACCATAACTTTGAGATTCTTCCGATGCTTGGCAATCATACAAAATAGCACCGTTTCCTACTTTCAGTGACGAATAACTCAAGTCCAGTAAGTATCCAATTTGACGGGACATGTTCTGATTTCTTCTGATAGGAAATCATTTACAGTCATTAAAGACTTAGATAAACTCACTCACTGTTCAGAAGCCATGAATAACAAAGTTTGTACAGCTGACTCTTTTGAATTCTATCCTATATCAACGGATTCATGTGAGTTAGGCATAGTGCTAAACGGCTCTCACTCTCATACACGCGAAGGTTGTCTGAAGAAACTTTATCCCTTTTACCAAAACTTGGACTCGTCAGTCTCTACCACATGACCTGGCCCGCCAATCAATCACCAAAATATCTACACATACATCCCGGCAGAAATTGTACCAATCGACGATTGTGTTCGGTTGACCCGATCCTTAAATTCAGCTGCATATATTTCTGGGAAGCCTCATGAATCCAGCTGTGAATTAACATTAAGATGGTTTTGAAGGAGAGATGCGAGCCTGAGAAGGAGCCACTACGAATGGAAGTGTGCTTGCGGCAGTGTCTTGCATTGCACTGCCATTGAAAGGTATCACCTTGTTTCACTTACCTTGGCGGAGGGATTAAGGGCCAGGCAGAAGGTTTCGTTATGAAATAGGTGGTAGAAATGAATAAAAGGGGCCTAGCATAAATAAAAAATTGGTAGGATTCATATAAAAAGTGATAATAAATAACGTACCTTTTACAGAAAATAAATAACGGAGCTCCTACAGATTAGTTTGGCGCAGGGGAAGGGTCTGCTAGGTAATCAGCAGTAGGTTTTCATCATGGTCTAGGTGTTTGAAATGAATAAAAGGGGCCTAGCATATAATCAACAATTAGTAGGATCCTTTAAAAATTGATAATAAAAAACAGAGCTCCTACAGTTTAGTTGGTCAAGGGTTTCGTCAGCTAGGTAATCGGCGGACGAATACAAACAAGATGGCGACCATTTGTTTTGGCAAAAGTTTTGAAAGTCTGACTGGTCGAAGCATGTTCGGGCAGGAAGACCGTCGGGTCTGTGAACTACTTACTGTGGCGGAGTGATTATGGGCCAGGCAAAAAGGTGTTGCACCGCCTGGCCAACTAAACTGTAAACTAGCCCAGTTTGGTATACAGGCTAAAGCAAATTAATATAAATTCATATCAAAATATAAAAAAGTTGGAATTTATAAAGTATGTAGTTAGAAGCAAGAAACATGAAACAAAATGTTGCCAAATTTCACTGAATAATAACCAACCAATCTATTTCAACAATGAGGTTTTCTCACATAGCAGCAATAAGTTCTTCCATTTCATTATCACTCCCTCATCATTCTTGTTAACCCTTAAACGCCGAATGGAGGACGTATTAAAAACGGTTGAGTCAAAATGTCTCCCGTATGCCGAATGGATGTACCATACGTCAACTCAAAAAAGTTTTTTTTTTTTTGTTTTTTTTAATTCCATGGAAAATACTATAGGCCTACCAGCCAAAAACTTTTGAATCACGCGCCTTGGGGATGCTGGAGTTCACGGATCAAGGTGTTGTTTTGTTTAACAATCCGTTATACAACAGGCGGCGCAAGCGCGAATTTCTTTGCTTGCCGCACTAAAAGTATCTGTGACACA
>NC_087200.1:34083284-34153284 GCF_015104395.2 Macrobrachium nipponense
GATAAATGGGGTAAAAGTGAGATAACAGCATCCAGCAAGTAATTTAGAACGCTTTTTATTTTAAAGCACATAGAAGATTTTTAGTCCCATTAGCAAGCTCAACTATTATCACAAGGGGTGCATCAGGCCTCTAGCTATCTTCTAAAGTATACTGAAGGGTTATGAAAGTATGCTCACCTCGCAAATTTCAACATATTTTGAGCAGCATTTTATTGTACATATACTTATTAACTTCTTTGTTTACCTGAATCACACCACGGGTGTGGGACCCTGGAAAAAAAAATTGGCCATGTTTCACTGACTCTTAGATTGCTAATGAAGGAAGAACAGCACACTCTTGCAATGATATTTGGTTGAGAGTCCAAGACATTTCCTTCCCTACATTCAGGGTGGAAATGATAATTCGGTTTTTTATATAGATTAAGCCAGCATTGGGCTGGCACGGGTTCTAGCTCCTGGAGAGATCCATAACAGCTTTTCTGCGGAATACCCAGAAAGTAATTGATTTACCATTTTAGTAGTATATTGAAATTCATAACGGGCACATGAACTAATCAAGAAGTATAATACATTTTTTTACTGACATTTTCTCAGTAGCTTATTTATTTAAAATGATTGTTTTGATCTTATTTTTATATACTAGCCTTTAAAGTTATATCTTAAATTGATTTGAGAGCTTTTATGAAAAATGAAACTTTATGAGATTAGATTATCAGTAAGGGTGTAGTGGGCTTCATCAAGATTTCAATTATTTATTTTGGTTTTCCTATCAAGTAACGTCGATTAATCAGAGAGCAGTCACCTATGGTGTTAAAGCTTCCTGTCCAAATAAAAGGCTAAACGAATTAATCGATATGGATGGAAGCTATGAATGTCTGTGAATAAATATCCATCAGGTTGCATAGAAAGAAGGAAATGTGGCATTTTTCAATTTCTTAATAATAAAAAAATAATGATTGTTTTTGATCTTATTTTTATATACTAGCCTTTAAAGTTATATTTAAATTGTTTTAGAACTACATGAGATTAAGATTATCAGTAAGTGTGTGGTGGGGCTTCATCAAGATTAAATTCATTTATTTTGGTTTTCCCTATCAAGTAACGTCGATTAATCAAGAGCAAGCTCACTTGGTGGGTTAGAGCTTCCTGTCCAAATAAAAGGCTAAACGAGCTGATCCATATGAATGGAAAGCTACGAATGTCTGTGAATAAATATCCACCAGGTTGCATAGAAAGAAGGAAATGTGGCATTTAAATTTCTTAATAATAAAAAAATAACTAACCAGCATCCAGTCTTACTATTCTTAAATATTTAGCGGCTTTTTTAGGACATAGTTAAGATTATACAAGTTAGTGAGGAGAGATTGATGTTTGATAGTTTATTTTTATATATGAGTATTTTTCTCCCCTGGGGGAGTGGACCGATCCCGGAGGTACTGCAATACCGGGACGATCCGCGGCAAAGGTGGAGCAAGCCCCTAGCACTTCGCCAAGACACAAAAATCAGTTTAATATCGTAGATCCCACATGGGGATCGTATCAGATATTAAGCTGATAAGAACAGATACTACACTTTGATCTTAGCCAAAAGGCCGAGAAGCGATACCAGGCTCCAAAAGGTCTCCAAACCAGCACACACTCACTGCTCAAAGCTAAGGATCGCTAGTGAGGGTAAGAAGGGAGCATCCAATAACACTGTGTATTAAATAACGCAGAATTCCCATGTAATGATAGAGAACTTTTAAATACCTACTAATACGAGACAAATGAAAGTTTTAAATAATCGATTTTAGAACTATGATAAAGTATTATTTTTTTCTCAAATGTGCAGTCACATGCACCTCAAATAGAGCCACTTAAATTGTACTCCTTGCATTTTATGATATCTTTATGAATAATATCTCTGATAACAACGATGAAGAGAATAATTTTATTGCGAAAATAATGAAGGTACCAAAGAATGGCAGAAAATTAAATGGAAAACATTCTTGTGGTAAATAAATGGTATGGGACTAGAAGTGAGACAAAAAAGCCATCAGCCAAAGCCTGTAAAAAACTCATATTTCAAACCTTCAAATAAAGTCGTCTCACTCGTGGACAGTTAATATTATTCTAAGAAAATCTGCCCAATTGTAAAGCAATGGACCACAATGTTTGTTTTGCACTGCAAGAGAACATTTAGCCCTAAATACCAGTTTGTTTTGTCATAATGTGGTTAATCCTGTCATTATTAATTTGATCATATGGATTGTACCTGTGGGGAACTTCCAAATCATGTGAAGAGAGAGAGAATGAGAATCAATGAAATTTGTGTATATGTATATGTATATATATATATATATATATATATATATATATATATGTAAAAAATTTCATTGATTATCATTCTCTCTCTCTTCACATGAATTGGAAGTTCCCCACAGGTACAATCCATATGATCAAATTAATAATGACAGGATTAACCACATTATGACAAAACAAATTGGTATTGAGGGCTTAATGTTCTCTTGCATATATATATATATATATATATATATATATATATATATATATATATATACACAATATATATATATATATAATATATATATATATATATATATATATATATATATATATATATATATATGACTGGTAAAATGTTGTTACAACAGGATTCCATCTAATAAAAGGAGCCCATAAAAACACCAAAATATAGGTAGATGAATGAGAAAAGTTTACAGAAAAGGTGGTATTTATACCAAGAGGTCCATCCACAGACAAGCCAATTTAGATCAACCCCGCTTATAATCTTCCTTTAATCTTCTTAAGAGTTGGTTGAATGAAAATATTGTCGATCGTATCTGAAATCCATGCTCCTTTTGAGATATTCATTACCTGACTCTCTTTTATTAAGGCCGATTCCAGCATTTGACTCTTGTACCAGCAGTTGCTGCTATAAATTACACGTGACAAATTCCAGTTTATTCTATGGTTATGTTCATTTCTATGGTTGAAAATAGGCGAGTTCTGTTGGCCATACCTAACTGACCGTTTGTGTTGTATTAATCTCTGGGGAAGTGATTTACCTGTAAATCCGATGTAAGATTGGTCACAGTCCTGGCATGGGATTTGATATACCCGAGTGTCCTTGGGAGATGTCTTTTGTTGGACGTTAATCAGGGATTTGGCTAAGGTGTCTGGGTAAGTAAATGCAAAAGGGTTAGATTTTCCGAGGGTCTGAGTCACCTTCTTAATCGTGTCCAGGTATGGAATTTTTATTTTATTGTTGGGTGTATCTCTCGTCTTGTCTTTAGGGGGTCGGTAGAAAATTACGTTTGCTTTGTGAATTGCTTTCTCAATTATATGGTCAGGATACTTTAAAGACAAAAGTTGCTTACGAATTAGTTCAAATTGTTTTTCCTGGAAATCTGGGGAACAAATTCGTAAGCTATCTTGATAGCTCTTGGTATAAATACCACATTTTCTGTAAACTTTTCTCATTCATCTACCTGAAGAGGGAGACAGCAGTCTCTGAAATATAGTACTTTTCTCTCTATATTTTGGTGTTTTTATGGGCTACTTTTATTAGATATATATATTATCTATAGATATATATATATATATATATATATCTATTATATATATATTATACTATTATATATATACATATATATAATATATAATATATATAGAGTATATATATATATATATATATATATATATATATATATATATATATATATATATATATTACCAATATCAAAACTACACAAGTGGCAACTCTTACCTTTCAGCAGCTGGCCGCCTCTCTCTGCAAGCAATATCAAACTAGGGTAATGAATTCACGTAAATACAAAAATATGCTATTTATTTCCCAAACTAGATGAACATAAAATGGAACAAAGTGACTAAAAAAGGTCATGTTAAGAACTAAGTCTGACCCACAAAAAGAACTGTAAATTATCACTCTACTCTCCTGAATTAGTCTAAGTAATCACCCCAAACTCTCAATTTGTCAACCATTACATTTCGATTCGTAAAGTTTAGAGAAATCCCACTCTAGAATAATGACATGGGACCATCTGAAACAAAGAGATATATCCATTATATTTCCCACCACACAACTAATGTTAAATAAATGTATACGCTTCACACTTCTCTCTTTTTAAAGGCAACTGTCCTAAGTTATTTAAATATGCCATATCTCTTCGATGGGTTTGTACCAACACCTGGTGTCCTCCGAACCGCCTTCTGCCTTACCTCCGGAGCGTGTGACTTTCTCACTAAAAGTATTGGCCGATCGCACCCATCATTACACTCACAAACACATGTAATCTTCAGCCACACCTTAGAGCCCCATAGCAACTGGCTGTAGAGGCCTCGACCACACAAATGCATACTCAACATTTCCACCAAAAATCATAACCATGAAAAAAAAAAAAACTCGCCACTAAAGACTATAGCCACACAAAAAAAATCCGCCATCCAAAAAACCCACAGAAATTCAGCTCCAAAACCCCATACACACAGGAATTATCAGGTTTATGATCACGTTTCTCAGCTAAAGCAGAAATTCGGCATATTTCCAAACAACTTTCCACGTAAAATATTGATCTCTGAATCTTACGCCAAAACGCCCCAATTTGTGCATAAGAAAAAAAATAAAACAGTAGAAGAAAATGAGAGAAAAAAACATTAAAAACATTTCACCACCAAATTGCAAAAACTAGACAACAACAACGAAAAAAATGCAATTGCGCGACAATATATTAACCCTCTTACGCCAAAGCCCTAAAAATCAAAACCTCTCCTGTATGCCAGCGCCGGTTTGGAGTGAGCGCGGAAGCGGAAAAAATAATTTTTTCAAAAAATCACAGTGCGCTTAGTTTTAAAGATTTAGAGTTCATTTTTGGCTCATTTTTTTGTCATTGCCTGAAGTTTAGTATGCAATCATCAGAAATGAAAAATAATATCATTACCATATGTAAATAATGTGATATATGGTAGCAAAAAAAAAAAAAATTCATAGATAATTGTATTCAAATCACGCTGTGCAAAAAACGGTCAAAGCTAACGAGTTACTTTTTTTTCGTTGTATTGTACACTAAATTTCAATCATTTTTATATATAATACATAGTAAAACAATAAAAGCAACACCGGAAAAATATTATCACAAAATGATATACGAATTCGTAACGCGCGGACGTAAAAAAATGTTATTTTTAAAAATTCACCGTAATTCTAAATATTGTTCCAGAGACTTCCAATTTGTTTCAAAATTAAGACAAATGATTTAATATTACGATACTGTAAGAGTTTTAGATTAGAATTGCAGATTTCGAACATTTCGGACGAGTTAAATTTGACCGAATGCCAAAATTTTTATACATATATTTTTTTTTATATGCACATATTTCGGAGATGGAAAAAGCTACAACCTTCACTTATTTTTTATTGTATTCTTCATGAATTTGCTCACATTTTGATATATGAAACTCTATAAAACGACTTATATGAAAAGGAGCAAATATTAGGATAATGCGATGTGCGTATTTCAGAGACTTGCGGCCGCGAATCGGCGCGCGGAGTGAAGGTAAATATATTTTTCAAAAATTCACCATAAATCACAATATTGTTCTAGAGACTTCAAATTTGTTTCAAAATGAAGAAAAAGGACGGAATATTACTAGGCTGTAAGAGTTTTAGCTTACAATTGCGTTTTTCAACTATTTTGGTAGAGTCAAATTTGACCGAACGTGATTTTTTTTCTATTTATCGTGATTTATATGCAAACATTTCGAAAAAAGAGAAAAACTACAACCTTCAATCATTTTTAGTTGTATTCTACATGAAATTGCGCACATTTTCATATATAAAACTTTATGTAACAGCTAATTTTAAATGGTGCAAACATTTCGACAATTGCACAAAAAAATTCTGATTTTTTCGGAAGAGTTACCGCGCGGACGTAAGGAAAATGATTTTTTTTTTTTTCATAAATTCACCATAAATCGAAATATTGTGCTAGAGACTTCCAAGTCATTGCAAAATGAAGTTAAATGATTGAATATTACTAGAATATAAGAGTTTTAGCTTAAAATTGCGTTTTTCGACCATTTCGGTAGAGTCAAAGTTGACCGAAAGTTGAAATTTTTGCACTTAACGTTATTTATATGAAAATATTTCAAAACTGATAAAAGCTACAACCATGGGTTGTTTAATGTTGTATTGTGCATGAAATTGCGCACATTTCCATATATAAAACTTTATGTAACGGCAAATTTAAAAGGGTGCAAACATTAGGACAATCGCACGAAAAAATTTATCGGAAGAGTTATTGCACGAACGTAGGGAAAAAGTTTTTTCATAAATTCACCATAAATCGAAATATTGTGTTAGAGACGTCCAATTTGTTGAAAAATGAAGGCAAATGATTGAATATTACTATAATATAAGAATTTTAGCTTACAATTGCGTTTCTCGACCATTTCGGTAGAGTCAAAGTTGACCAAAGGTTGAAATTTTTGCACTTATCGTTATTTATATGAAAATATTTCAAAACTGATAAAAGCTACAATCATGAGTAGTTTTTTGTTGTATTGTACATGAAATTGCGCACATTTTCATATATAATACTTCATGTAAAGGATAATTTAAAATGGTGCAAAAATTATGTCAAAGTGACGAAATAATTTTTGAGATGTGTCACTGATACTTTTTAGTGCAATAAGAAAGAAATTCGCGCTTGCGCGCCTGCGTAGCGATTGTAAACAAAACAACGCCTTGATCCGTGAACTCCCAGCATCCCCCAAGGCGCGTGATTCAAAAGTTTTCGGCTGGTAGGCCTATAAGTATTTTTCCGCGAATTTTTAAAAAAACTTTTTTGAGCCGACGTATGATACGTCCAATCGGAATACGGGAGACATTTTGACTCGACGTTTAATACGTCCAATCGGGTTAAGAGGGTTAATCACCGCAACCAATTCTTTTCAATTTTGAGATATGTGTTAATTTCGACCGACCTGTTTTTTCCTCTAAGACAACAAATCTGTTTCCAATTTTTTTCTCTATGACTCTAACAGGACCTTCAAATTTCGGGCCTAATTTGTAGTTCAGCTCGTTCCTCAAGCTGATTCTTAGAAATACCTTGTCTCCGACATTGATCTTGGGATCAGATGTTTTACTAATACTTTTCTTTACCATCCCTCTGTTTGCGGTCTCAAGGTTATGGGTGAGACAAGCATGTCTCTCTCTCGCTGTGGATATCAACGACTCAATCACATCATCCCCATTATGAAGTATAGTTAGCAAATCAAATGTGTCTCGTGCTGGGCAAATAACAAAGATTCAAATGGAGACATTTTAATGGAATCACTAACCATAGTTGTTAATACTATGTCTAACAACATCAATATATCTGTCCCAAATACACTTTGAGCAAATTCATCACCAATAAAAAGAGAACAAAAAAAAAGGGAAAAAAAGGAAGCAATAAAATTGCAATCACATCTTCATATGACTGGAACCCAAACTTGTATACGCATTGCAAAATATGAGTAACTTATTCACCACACCAAATAAACACGTTGATATGCCAAAAATTAAACTTTTCCCCATAACTTCGGAACACTAGTTTTCACGAATCACTAACCAGCTAAACTGTCTGAGATGCAGAGAGAGAGAGAGAGAGAGAGAGAGAGAGAGAGAGAGAGAGAGAGAGAGAGAGAGAGCCACCGCCTCGAACACAAAACTCTTGGATCAGCAAAGAAAACCTTGAGTTGCCTGTGGCATAATTATGACCCTTTTCCTTCCCAAAAACATATGTCTAGCTAGCCACCAGTCTCTTCGTTAGCGTACCTACAGCCTATAAAATGTAAAAAGCTTTTTAGACGCTGCCACCAAAAACTATTACCCCTATCAAACACAAGTGGCAACTCTTACCTTTCAGCAGCTGGCCGCCTCTCTCTGCAAGCAATATCAAACTAGGCTAATGAATTCACGTAAATACAAAAATATGCTATTTATTTCCCAAACTAGATGAACATAAAATGGAACAAAGTGACTAAAAAAGGTCATGTTAAGAACTAAGTCTGACCCACAAAAAGAACTGTAAATTATCATTCTACTCTCCTGAATTAGTCTAAGTAATCACCCCAAACACTAAAATTGTCAACCACTACATTTTGATAGTAAAGTCTTAGATAATCCCATCTCTAGAATAATGACATGGGACCCATCTGAAACAAAGAGATATATCCATTATATTTCCCACCACACAAATAATGTTAAATAAATGTATACACTTCACACTTTTCTCTTTTCAAAGGCAACTGTTCCTACGTCATTTAAATATGCTATACCTCTTCGATGGGTTTGTACCAACACCTGGTGTCCTCCGAACTGCCTTTGGCCTTGCCTCCGGAGCGTGTGACTTTCTCACTAAGAGTATCGGGCGATCGCACCCATCATTGCACGCACAAACGCACGTAATCCTTAGCCACACCTTAGAGCCCCATAGCAACTGGCTGTAAAGGCCTCGACCTCACAAATGTATACTCGGCATTTCCTTCTTTGAGGAATACTGTCGCTAGGTTCTCTCTGTCTCCAAGCCAAGAAAGCTGATACACCGCAATTCACTGACACATTTCCTTTCTTCTTTTAATATATATATATATATATAAGTAAACCAAGACAGGATACAAGGTGCCCGTTATCAAGCTCCTTTTAAGATGCTGACAGAAACAGCAATTAAAAAGGATAAATTGAAAAGCGTAGGAAATACAGTAGAATTTTTGCAGGAAATAGGACACTGTATTACCCGTGCATCCATATTTTGACACTTATTAATGTAATTACTAACCAATTTCACTGCTTAACCCTTAAACGCCTATTGGATGTATTTTACGTTAAGTAACATTGTCTGTCGTGTGCTTAATTGACGTATTTTAAATCAGCTAAAAAAGTTTTTTCAAATATTGGCTGAAAAATAGTTATAGGCCTACTTGGCGAAAAATTTTGAATCACGCGGCTTGAGGGATGCTGGGAGTTCACGGATCAAGCTGTTGTTTTGTTTAAAAGCAATAACCATGCGCGCATGCGCGAATTTCTTTCTTCTCGCACTAAAAAGCATCACAACACATCTAAGAAATTCTTTCGTCACTTTGTTGTAATTTTTGCACCATTTTATATTAGCCGTTACATAGAGTTTTATATATGAAAATGTGCGCATTTTCATGTAGAATACAACAAAAACAACCCATTAATGTAGCTTTTAGCAGTTTTGAAATATTTTCATATAAATAATGATAAGTGCCAAAATTTCAACCTTTGGTCAAATTTGACTCAACCAAAATGGTCGAAAACGCAATTGTAAGCTAAAACTTTTACATTCTAGTAATATTCAATCATTTACCTTCATTTGGCAACAAATTGGAAGTCTCTAGCACAATATTTCGATTTATGGTGAAATTTTGAAAAAACTTTTTCCTTACCTCAGCGCGGTAACTCTACCGAAAAAATCAGAAATTCTTTCATCGGTTTGTCGTAATGTTTGCACCATATAATATTAGCCGTTACATAAAGTTTTATATATGAAAAATCAGAAATTCTCTTGTCATTTTGTCATAATGTTTGCACCGTTTCATATTAGCCGTTACATAAAGTTTTATATATGAAAACGTGCGCAATTTCATGTAGAATACAACAATAAACAATCCATGGTTGTAGCTTTTATCAGTTTTGGAATATTTTCATATGAATAACGATTTTTTATCAGTTTTGGAATATTTTCATATGAATAACGATAAGTGCCAAAATTTCAACCTTCGGTCAAATTTGACTCGACTGAAATGGTTGAAAAACGCAATTGTAAGCTAAACTCTTACATTCTAGTAATATTCAATCATTTACCTTCATTTTGCAACAAATTGGAAGTCTCAGGCACAATATTATGATTTATGGTGAATTTTTGAAAAATACTTTTTCCTTACGTCCGCTCGATAACTCTGCCGAAAAAATCAGAAATTCTTTCGTCAGTTTGTCGTAATGTTTGCACCATATTATATTAGACGTTACATAAAGTTTTATATATGAAAATTTGCGCAATTTAATGCAGAATACAACAAACAATAATGCTGAATTTTTTAAAACAACTTATTTTTTACGTCCCCTCGTTATGAATTTATGCATCGTATTGTGATAATATTGTCTCCATGTTGCTTTGATCGTTTTACAATTTGTTATATACCAAAATCATCGCAATTTAGTGTACAATACAACGAAAAAAATGAACTCATTAGCTTTAACCGTTTTGCTCACAGAGCGCTTCTTATACAATTATATATGAAATTTTTTTTCATGCTATCATATATTCCAATATTTCTATATGATCATATTTTTTTTTCATTTCTGATGGTTGCATACTGAACTTCAGGCAATGACAATAAAGGAGCCAAAAATGAACTCTTAATCTTGAAAACTAAGCGTGCTGTGATTTTTTGAAAAAAAAAAAAAAAATGTTCTGCTTCGGTGCTCACTCCCAAACCCCGCCGGCATATGGGAGACACTTTCGGAAATACCGGCTCGGCGTTTAAGGGTTAATGTTGATCATAGCATAGTAATTAACTTAAAACCATGGCTCTTAACCATCAACTGTGGCCCTATTGTTTAACCCTTCGAACCCAGTAGGTGTTTTTACGACTAACCTAATTTTGGCAGGGAGTAGACGATTATAATTGGTTTCTTGCCCAATTTTTCATAAAAGGGGAGTCATAAATTGTCTCTAGTTACTGGTTTGGTATGGTAGTGCAGTGTCTGATTACTGTATTCCATCTATTTCTAGAACACAAATTAGATAACAATGAGTGTCAGTGAAGAAGCTCCAAGTGGTAGTGGGGCGCCTATACCTTCAAAAAAGAAATCAAAAGTCTTGTATCAGCACTCAGCAGTCATTCAGGCAGGAATGGTTAAATGATTATGAATTTAAAGACTGGCTTACATTGGACCCAAAGGACAAATACATAGCTATTTATGTTGCATGTGACACAAAGATGAACAGCTGCAATAGACCTAAGCTTTTGAATCATAAGTCTTCCCTTAAGCATGTGAAAAATTTGGCTGCAAAGAAAAGTTCCACGGTGACTGACCAGTTTATTAAGAAAAAAACCTGAACAAGATCTCCATAGCAAAGTAAGCAAAGCCGAAGTTTTGATGTTAGGTTTATGGCAGAGCATGGGACACCATTTAAACAAGCAGACCATTTGGTACAAGTAGTCAAGATGTTTCCAGACATTGAAATAGCACCAAAGATGACCTTGAAAAAAACTAAAGCAGCATTTGCGATAAGAGATACAATTACACAGAAGGAACGTGAGGAAGTAGCCAAAATATGCAGGGAAAACCTTTTCTCATTGCTTATTGATGAGAGCACCAATTTATCTGTACCTCAAATCTTTGCAGTTATGTCAAGATTTTTTATTCAAAGGAAAGGAAAAGTGACCAATGCATTATTTGACATTGTTGAGGTAGAGTATGCGACTGGTGAAGGTCTCTTATAAAAGTTGTAAAAGACCTACTTACTAGAACAAGGATATCCTCTCCATAATATTATAAGGTTTGCAAGCGACAACTGTTCAACAATGCTTGGCAAAAACCATGGATTACAGGCATTTTTGAAAAGAGATGTGCCATCAGTCTCTATATTAGGATGTGCATGCCATTCATTTTCCCACTGTGCCAGTCATGCTTCTTTTGCATTACCTGCTTTTTTAGAGCAGTTTTTAAGAGACATTTGCTGCTACTTTGCTCGGGTGGCAAGCATCAATATTAATTTCACTTAATTCAAGATGTTGTGCAGAGTCAAAAGCACCGAATGTTGAAACTCACTCACACGAGGTGGTTATCAAGAGGGCACCTTATTTTCCGAATATTAGAACAATGAGATGGCCTTGTGCTGTTCTTTCAAGACAAAGTAAAACAGAGTCAGTGAAGTTTGATGGAGCCAGAGAAATAGTAGGTATATCAAATAATGATGAACCAGGGAACACAGCATATACTTCTTTTTTTTTTAATATGTTTTAGGCATAGATAAATAAGATGAACATTGAATTTCAGTCGGAATATTTTGGACTCAGCACCCTGTACGCTTCTATTGCTGATGAATACAGAAGCCTTCTAAGCAAGTTCATTTGGGAAGTTCTTCTCTCCTAAACTCTTGCTAGCATTGATCCCTGTGACAAATCACTCTACAAGAAACTTGAGCCCATTAATTTAAGTGGGTGATTTGAAGCTCCTACTGAGCAAGGAAGCAGAGAAAAGATTTCTGCTAAGAATGTCAGAAATTTCCCGTGGAACTCTGTAGTCAAATTAAAATGATATTTCCCATTGAAGAAAATTGTGTACTTGTAAATCTGAAAGTTATCGAACCCAAAGAAGCACTTCTTATTACATTTTTGTAAGGAATACTGCATACAATATTGTTAGAATTGGGCAGGCTATTTTTAATTAGTTTATTTCTCAAAATATCATGTTTGAATACTAAATAAAATTCAATAGTTTTTTAAAATAGGTACAGCAGGAAAGAAATGGTAAGCAGAGAACATTCTTAAGTTCTTTCTTGATACTGGTTGGATTGTAATGTCTTTTTAGCTTTATTTTTATAAAGTTCCAAATCAGGATTTACATTTTCTTTCATAATACAAAAACAATCATTTACATATGGTGATTTCTTGCATACAAATAATAATCTTGTACCATCCATAAAGTTCACAATATAATATGAAGAAAATAACTGTATATCATTTTTGGATGTCTTGGTTATTAGAAATCACAACAATTTTTGTTTACAGAATACAGGAAACCCCCGAACAACTTGCCATATATTCATTTTAGCTCTAATCATGTTAAACAAATTAAGATGTCAACTTTTTCCAGTAGGTATCTCAAGAGCTCTTGGACTTTGTAGTCCTGAACTTATAAGATGAGTTTAAAATTATTGATTAATAGGAGTCATTCTGTTACCCTCCATATTTTTTTGGAAACTTTGTAAAAAATTAAAACATAAATGACATTACAATCTAACCAGTAACTAACAAAGAACTTGAGAATACTGTTGTTGTTGAAGAATAAGCCAGCCTTGTGCTGGCACGGGCTCTTGCTCCTAGAGCAGCCCGTAACTGAGAATATTCCCTGCTTACCACTTTATTCCTACTGCACCCATTATAAAAACTATTCATATTAACTTAGTATGTAAATTTAATATTTTGAGAAATAAACTAATTAAAAACAACCTGCCCAATTTGAACAATATTGTATATAGTATTCCTTACAAAGAATGTAATAAGATGTACATGGATCTAACATCGAAAGGAATAAAAATGCAACACTCATAGCACAAATATGCAATTTCACGAGGCTTAAGAATTAATGGCACTGTGGATCATTGGCTTAAGACAGGCCATGCCATTAACTGGAATAAGGCATTGATAATCCACATGGTCAATGATCAAAGGAAAAAAAGTCTGTTGGAATCCATTTTTATTGAAGCCATGTAAACAACGACGAATATAAATCTATACCCTGGTTTAACTCTTGATCCTCTTTCCATATCTTTTTTGCTTAAAGGACACTCTGCTAAGATTAAAAAAACTACTATAACCCAGCCCTCCCTTTGTATAAATATGTCTACTCAACATCTCTTGGATTCAGTGTGAACTTGAGTGTAGAAATAAACTACTAAAGTTATTCTTCTTCAAAGTCCCAGTTTCACTCATCTTCTACCGTGGATTGAAGGATATTTTCAAGCATGTGTTCGTTCATGGTACATTGGATAAATCTGTATCAGTACCTAAAACTTAAAATCATTCCAGTATGATTATTCACTGTCGATGTAATATTCATGTATAGTCTCTATCCAAACAGAAATCCATGGAGATAGTGTATAGTCATACTTGTGGTCATTCATGTACAAAAGCCGGCATGAATCTTGGAGAGAGAAAAAAAAAAAAAAAAAAAAAAAAAAAGAGGTTTCGTTTAGTTCCTGTCTGAGCTTGTCATTCGTACATTTTCTTTCCATGTTCAGACTTGTGTAGGGTATGTAGAGTATATGACCTGAACTATGATGGTGTAATCGACAAAGAAAAAAGAAAGAAAAAAATATCTATATATATATATATATATATATATATATATATATATATATATATTTACATACATAGAATACTAGAATTTGCAAGTGAGGTATTATACGAATACGCTAGAAATTCACTAAGAAATTATTGCTCTACTCCAGATTTTACGCTAGGTGCTATGAGCCAAATTTTTACGCTAGTTCTTAAGTTGCTATTCTAGATATAGTGTAAATGCTTCAAACTGGCAGCAGAAGTACACAGAAAGCTTGTTATCCACAAAAGTGGCCAAATCAATATCTACTGCTGAAAGTTTCTGTAATAGATTTTGATTAGGACCTGTGTTGCAGAATATGCAAGAGTTAGGTCAGGAATAAAAAGAAGTGTTGAAATGCATGCTAAATCTCAAAAGTTTACAAAATTGGCTGAAGACGTAAGAGTTACCCCTAATGTCACTCTGTATTTTGGTTCTAGTTCAAAAATAATGAAAATATTTTATATTAGGTGGAATATTGCAATTGCATATGTCATGCAGCAATTAGGGCAACTGACTACCTTGGGGAGATAATACAGGAATCTTCTTGCAAAAGTGACTCATTGCACAGCATGAAAATTTATAGAACTAACTGTTCAAGTATTTCAAAAAATGTTGTACACCCTTGTCTGTTAGACGATGTAATTAATTTAAGATATACATAATGCTCCATTCTCTCTCATAATTGATGAGGCCACAGATGTATCAGCCATAAAGCATTTGTTTTTGTGTATAAGATTTTTCAAGGAGGAAAATGCAGATGATATTACAACATCTCTGACTCTCTTGCCAGTTACCTCCACCACATCTCTTGCACTCTTTACAGATATCAGGTGATTTTTGGACCAACATTCAGACCCCCTTAAGTAATATAATTGGTTAAGGCACAGATGGCGCTTCTAATTTATGTAGTGCTCATACCTCAGTCTTCACCAAAATAAAAAACATTCCCCTCATTATATTTTAGTGAAATCCATTTGCCACAGTTTAAGTTTGTGTGCAAAATATGCTTTTACAGAACTTCCCTCATTACCTTGGTTTTCTGTTAATCGAAATATCAAAGTGGTTTAAATTTAGTTCTGAGAGACGAACTGAATATGATAAGCTATTCTATGTTATGAATGCCAATATTCCTAACTTACATCCTAGCAAATTCATCAGCCCATCACACGATGGCATGAGCTTACTGCATATTTCAGGTCAATTACCTATGTAAAAAATTATATGTATAGAGTTCTTTTGGATATGCTAAATGATATGGCAAACTATTTCCTAGTTTTTACAAATTGTAAGGACTACGCTTTTTCTATATTTTTATTGTATCGCATCATCAAGCCGCGTTATTCCTTTAACCATTCTATAGAGCATTCCACGGCCTTTCCGCAGATGTATAATTCATGTAATTGTTCGTCAGCTCAGTTTGTCTGTAATATATCATCAGTACCTAGCTACCTGTCTTACTTTCTGGTCCTCATAATATCACACAGACCGCTGCAACCACTAACAATAGGAGCTGAGCCCATAGAATGAGTAGACAGCTACATGTACTTGGGAGTTGTCATAGACCAGCAGCTAACTTTCAAGGAGGAAATCAAGTACTGGAGAGAAAGAACAAATGCAAGACTGGCCGCCATGAGATAAATGTCATCCCTGGAGCAGGGAGCAAATGAACACATACAAAGGAAATATGTACTACCTAGCATGCACCAGAACACTGGTGGACTATGCTGCCCCCACTCTGATGAGGCTGACAGAGGCTCAAAAAGAATCACTGGAGGTCATTCAAAACAATGCAATGAGACTCATGCTAGGAGCATCCACATGGACAAGGCTGTGCAACCTCAGGCTTGAAACTAACTTGCCAAAACTAGAGGATAGGATTGCACAGCAAAATGCAAGCACAATGGCCAAGATGTTCCTCTCAGAAAGAGACTCTCGAGGAAAAGAGCCAGAGAGGAACTTGCTAAACACCCAGATATTCAAAGTCCGAGTTCCTATGGTAAGGACCAAAGTGAAAAAATGAAGAGTCTAGGCATGGCAGAGGTACTGTTACAGCTAGGTCCAGACACATCGCAGGGCACACAACATCTACCACCCTAGATGAAGGGCACTGCAATATATAAATACACAAGCCAGCCAAGAGCAAATTAAAGATGACAGCACAAGAGAAGAGCTAAGAGCTGCAGCCTATGAGGCAATCAGAAACACCGAGACCATAGGGGCACAAACATACTACACCGATGGCAACGTAGATCCGGAGAATCAAACTACGGGAGCTGCAGTATATTCAAGAAACTTCACAGCCTGCAGGAGGACCTCCAACCACGCCTCCACTATGCAGACAGAATTAACAGCAATAATACAGGCACTGCTGTACTCACTGCAGAATGAAGAAGGGCCTGTAATCATCCACACCGACTCCAAGTCCTCAATGCAAGCCTTGCAACAAAAGTAAAATAAAGAGAACAAGGCACTGCTGGCTGGAATTAAAACACTGCTGCACCAGCACAGCGAAAGAGGAAGACCGATGAGCTGGCCAAAAGTACAAAACACATTGACAGAGTGCAAATACATATACAACCTGCACTGCAACAAATCAAGAATGCAATGAAACCACTCTGCAAAGAAAACTTGCTAAAAGACCATCGTGAGTGGGTAGAAAAGAACTCACCGTCTGCCAGATGCTATAAGACGTCGACTGACCTAGTGCCTCCTCCCATAGACATGCACACCAAGAAAACTTGCTGTGATCATCCACAGACTCAGGCTAGGATATAAAGCCTGCTGGGAAATCGTGAAAAACAGTGTCAGACCATGTGAACACTGTCAAGAAGAAACACAGCAACCCCTCCTTCACTACCAGCTGGAATGCAGAGAAACAGCATAGCTAAGAGGTGCAGCACAAATTGAATTACTTGCACAAGATGCTGAGCATGCAGCTGCCACAGTCACAAAAACGATCATTGAAAACTTAGAAGAGCATGCCAAGATGCTCTACGACCTACCTCCACCAAGGTAAATAAGCTAAAAGTAACATCATTCACTCACATCACATCCCTTCACTATAAGGCTCTATCCACATCATCCACTATCATTCTTTTAAACTTTTAAATCCTTTCAACGGGACCCAAGGGAGTAAAGGGTTCGACAACCCCACCTGCACAGCTTCTCTAATATTCAAAAGCCTTACATTTTTTCAAACTTCTACTACAATATGACATGAAGGCCCTCTCATACTGACACCATCATCCTTCCCCTGTTCACTCCTATCTCTACAACTAAAAATATTTCCAATTTCACAAGACTAACCATGAACCTAAGGAATCTTTTCAGATCACCTATGGGCCGAACAAGGGAAAGGCCCGTGCCAACAAGAAGTGTTGGCTTAATACAACAACAACAACAAGAACCTCACAATATTCACTTATCAATGAATTTGAGCAGAAGAATACATCTTTTCAGCACACAAATGAAAACCAATGCCAACTGTTTAGTGACCTCAACATGTTTTATTTATCACTAAGAAGTAGAGTGTATAAGGGTGATCTTGTCAAAAAGTACGTATGTAATTGTTGAAGAGTCGCATATACGTTCCATTAACGATATGGATTTAAGAGTGAAATTCTACAAGGAGCTAGAGGAATCAAACCTAACACGGAAACAGAATCATAAGATAAATAGTAGATGTGTCAAGTTTCTGGTCACAGCAGTGAATCAGGTAACAAGACAACTTCCAGAAAAACGAGGTTTTTATACCCTCTTGAAGTGTTTTCACCCGGATATGCTGCTTTCTCGAAGCTACTATTTAAAATTCCATTTCTTAAATCTAGAGGAATTTGGCTTCTTCAATACTGACCTGAAGAAGCTAGAAACTCGGTAGGTATACCTTGATCAGACTGGTTGAAAAGACATTTTCACAGGTGGACCTTAAAGACATGAAAAATTTTTGGTGTCATATGTATTGTTTCAAGAACTCTGTTGGGAACTTTGTTTTAGAGAGTTAGCTACTTTTGTTTTGAATGCTTTAAGTTTACCAACCTCTAATGTCTATGTAGAAAGAGTTTTCAGCCAGGTCTCATTGATCAAATCAAAGTTCAGAAACAAAACAGCTTTTCAATTTCTTAGTAGCATTTAGATGATAAGATATCGCACTGTGATGAATAATTCATATTGTAAAAAATTTCAAGTAACAGATGACAAGCTCTAGAGATAATGCCATGCATGAAAGGCCAGATTGTAATACTGTTAACAAGAATGATGAGGGAGGTGATAATGAAATGCAAGAACTTGCTGCTATTTGAGAAAACCTCATTGTTGAAATAGATTGGTTGGTTATTATTCAGTGAAATTCGCTAACATTTTGTTTCATGTGTCTTTCTTGTAACTACATTACGTACTTTATAACTTCCAACTTTTTCATATTTTGATATAAATTTATATTAATTTGCTTTAGATTCTGTATGTCTAAGAAATGCCTTCTTCCTATTTCGGTGTTTAACTAGAGAGAAAACCGCTTTGGTTCAAAGTTACTAAAAAAGATCCCATGTATTTACTTACTTTTTTATTATTAAAATCTGTTAAAGAAACGTAAGATTTTTTTTTTACCTTGGCTTAATATTGATAAAAAATGACAAAATTATTGCCACTTTTGGTTATATTTATTGCCAAAAGCTGCCAAATTCTTATACTTGTGCCAAACAGAACACAAGGGATCTAAGGAGCCTCATTGAAACTTATTTTAATCATGGAATAATTAGAGGGAAAGCGCGAACGCAGTCCCTCGCTACCAAAAATTGCGCACCCGAGTTGACCACATTTGGGTCAATCGCAAGGGTCAGCACCACCGGAGTGCAATGGTGAGCCTCACCTTGGGGGAACCACCTTCGTGATCATGGTGTCCCCTGTGCCAGGTAAGTATGCTCCTTCCACCATCATCACAACACAACACTAAACTGACTGAATACATTCTACAAAGAAACAAAGAATAATGGTCAAAACCTCTTAATTTTGAAGCCACAACTAGCAAAGACCATAAATACACTTTATAATACAGAATGTGTTTGGTGACAAAAATTTAAATTATAAAAGAAAATTATTTACTAAGTAATAAGGACAAAAAGGTCTGTCTATATCGGACCAGCATAAACTCTTGCTACTGGTAGCCCTTGGGTACCAAAAAGAACAAGCATTATTTGAGCCTCGATTCCACCTTGGTTATTTTTTCATTATAATTTTTATATTACCGAATTAGAACTGATTTTATTCAGTATTATAATAATCAAATATTGGTGAGTTGTGAATAGTATATAATCTGAATAAAAGGTCAAAAACATTAATGGTAGCTTGGAGAAATTCTTCTGTCCTATGGTCAAGGGAGCGCTTACAGTTTAGTTGCCCACGGGTTTCGTCTGCTAGGAAATCGGCGGAGCAATACAAACAAGATGGCGGACGGTTTGTTTTGGCGCAAGGTTTGAAAACATGCATATTGTCAGAAAACCCTAAAACCTATAAAAACGGTGGGGGGACCCTTTTGGGAAGCGGGGTTTTTGGGTGGGGGGAGAACACACGAGTTTTGGTTAAAAGTTAATGAAAACGGTAAGGGGGGACCTATTGGGAAAACTCGGGCAAGGTCCGTTCCAGGTACTAGTTATTTTGGCGGACAGATTAAGGGCCAAGTAGACGGAAAATAAATATCGAAGAATGTAAAAAAATGAAGGTCCTACAGATTAGTTGGCCAAGGATAAAAATATCAAAGAATGTAAAAAAAAAATGTATCTCCTACAGATTAGGTGGGCAAGGCTAAAAATTTAGATTAATGTAAAAAAAAAAAAGTGGAGCTCCTACACATTAGTTGAGCAAGGGTAAAAATATCGAATAATGTAAAACAAAAGTGGAGCTCCTACAGATTTGTTGGGCAAGGGTAAAAATATCGAATAATTTAAAAATATCGAATAACGTAAAATAAAGTGGAGCTCCCAAAGATTAGTTGGGCAAGGGACTAATACCAACAGGATGGCTGCCGTTTGTTTTGGCTTTCATGTTGTTGCATGTTCGGGTTCGGGCCGGCTGCGGGACGTCTGCGAGAACTACTTACCTTGGCGGAGTGATTAAAGACCGGGCAAAATGGTGTTACGCGGCCCGGGCAACTAAACTGTAATCAACCCAAAAAAATTCTAAGAATATTTTTGAATGCTGTAAATATTGTGTATTAATTTCCATTAGACATCAGATTTAATCTATGTAAGATTATGTTATTCATTGTAAGGCACTGCTTATGCAATTGCTATATGAAGTAAACTACCAGTGTTTGTCCACCAACCTTTCAACAGGAAACCGTTGTCCCTCATTTATCGTGTACCCCTAGTGGCACTTAGTCTTAATTAATAAACTGTCTTGCAGACAAAAGCCCCATATATCATTACCATCCTACATAGCAGTGATCCGGACTGATCTATGACACGTGTAAGGACAACGTTTTTTCCCTATTTTCATTGTATCCAATCATCAAGTCGCGTTGTTCTTACTTCCATCCAATAGAGCGTTCCGCGGCCTTTCCGCCGATGTACAACACATGCAATTCCATTATTCGTACGCCTTAATATATCTAAATGTATGTCTGTAAGAAAAAAAAATCTACTGTCTCCGTCATTTCTGTTCGCGGTGCAAGTCTGTACTACTTATCTGTCCGTACCTGTCTATGTCAACCCAGTTTGTCTGTGAATAAATCATCAGTATCCCAGTTACCTGTCTTAATCTCTGGTCCTCACATCTGGTGACCTCCCGGAGTTGGTGACACAGCGGTTTAGGCCCAGCCTTTAACGGACTAATACGGCCGCTCACCTTCAGAGAACCTTTAACGGACTCAATACGGCGCCACAGTTTAAGGTCTCTGAAAACTCCATTGCGAGGACGACACCAACGCCATTAACGGACTAATCACGGCACTGCTTCCCAGCGTGTTTTGGCGTTTATTTTTCGAGGACGGGTAGCTGGGTGCTGGTCAGCCAACACAAAAATCAGGCAGCGGTTCAGAAACATCCATCCGACGTCACGGCCTCCTTTGCCTCACCTGGGGGAGGCCAGATATCTTTTCGACCCGCCGAACCTGCGGGCCTCCTCGGTTCTTCCCCCGGCGCCATTGCTGCACTTGCGAGTCCCCAGGCAACCTCCCCTGCCTGCCGGCACAGCTGCTACACCCAGGGATGTGCTTTACCCACCCGAAATCACTACCACACATGTGGGCCTCCCCTAACTGCTGACGCCGTTGCTACACCGGGGGACCTGAACCCTCAATGCTGCCGTTGCTCCTGGGGCTCGCTCAGCCTTCCTGACGTCAATGCTACACCTGTGGACCTGCTCACCCTTTCCGACTGCTGTGTGTAGTCCTCCTCGGCCCACCAACACCGCTGCCACGCCTGTCGGCCTCCCCTGAGACCGACGCCGCTACCTGTGGGTTTCCTCGACCTGCTGACGCCGCTGTTCACCTGTGGTTCCGCTCTGCCCGTGGTACGGCGCTGCCGCGCTGGGGGCTTCCTAGCCCAACCTACACCGTTGCCGCACCTGGGGATCCCCACGGCCCGTCCCACTCCACCACCACACACAATGCAGCTCTCTATCTCGCAGTCTTGGTCGCCCCGGCGTACAGTAGAACCCACCAGGCTACCGCCAGGGAAGGCATCCTGTCAGTAAGCAAAACCAAAGGACTCTACACTCGATGACGCCCCACAACAAGTGTCACAAGGACACGGGGTCGCCCCCTGCCTCCAAGATTGTCATCCAATAATTACTCCATAATCATTGTCTTGGGGCGGAGTATTTGTAAGGACAACGCCTTTCCCCTATTTTCATTGTATCCAATCATCAAGTCGCGTTGTTCTTACTTCCATACGATAAAAGCGTTTCGTGGCCTTTCCGCCAATGTATAACACATGCAATTCTATTATTCGTACACCTTAATATATCTAAATGTATGTCTGTGAGAAAACACAAATCTACTGTCTCAAGAGTCATTTCTGTTTGTGGTGCGAGTCTGTACTACTTAACCGTCTGCACCTGTCTATGTCAACCCAGTTTGTCTGTAAATAAATCATCAGTATCCCAGCTACCTGTCTTAATCTCTAGTCCTCACAATACAATACACAGATTTGCAAGGCATTCACCTGGGGTTACCTGGAGAATAGCAAGGGCCACCCACCCCAGTTTGGCAACTCCTGAGGGACTTGGGACTGAATCCAGGGCAATTCTTCAGGGCAATTACAGAGGCAATTAATTGGAAGACTATATCCTGTACAACATGGGAAACACACCATGCAGATGAACACATGGAACACCTATTTCCCCGAGAATGCAAATATTTCATGACAATGGATGCCTTCAAAGAATGGAGAAGACTGGTGGAAGATTGGCTGAACCTCAGTTAAGAAGCATCATTGATAACCAGTTTTCCAAAGAATGATGGGCATCTCTAAAAGTAGATGATGCATTTAAGGCTATTTAGAACATTACTATGAACAATGTGAACAAGGCCGTTTTACGGGACAGGTTCTTTTGTAGGAATCAAGCAGATGAATCTGCAAAGGATTACATTCACCTGTGTCAGCAAGATACAATAGACTGTGAGTTAATTTGTTCTACTTATGAAAATGATTTGTGGGAGTATATATATTACTATATAAAATAGTGAGTGACCTACACAATGCAAGGTTGAAACAAGACATTCTAAGCAACTCTGGAAAATATGAAAATCTCTGCAAGCTTATGGTGAAGTACCAACCATTCGAGGAGACAGCATGAGTGTGTGGCAGGCTGCCCTCATTCTATAGGCAAGGGGAGCCAAATGTTTTCGACGAAGTAGAAGTACCTGATGACACATAAGGGATTGGGTACATGCCGATGCCACCGCTCAATGGCATGGCAGCAGTGACAACCACATATACTGTACAAGAAAAAGAAAGATGAAACATTCAGGAGAAATGTAAGTCTCAAGCAAAGGTGTTAATTTTGTGCTTTCATGCACATTCAAGGCAGACAGAATTGTCCAGCAGGTAATGTTAAATGTCATAACTGTTGGAAAAGCGGTCAGTTTGCTACCTGCTGCAAACGTTTTGTCGACCGAGAAATTGTTAAATCAACTTGTGCATCTGGCAAAGGTGTCCCAGAAACAACGATATTGCATGTCAGAGATACGAGTAAACATCATTCAAGACATGTGCAACCTGCTTTATTTGAGGTGGTAAAAGGGCAGGAATGGATACTTCATAATGGAGTTGCATCAACCAGTGTCAAAAGGTCATGTGTTATGTAGTAGTGTGAATAAATCCCATGCATTGGAAGCCATTGCAGATACTGGGCCAGATGTATGTATTACTGGGTCACAGTAAACAAGTTATGTAATTCGAGCATATGATTGCAGCAAACAGCAGGGGGATAGATGAAGGTGTTTGGGAGTTGTAAGGTCGCTATCCACTGTGGGGGCAAGTCAACAGATAAGACTATGTATTTTGTTGAGAAACGCAGAAATTATTCTTATCATTGGGTGCATGTAAGGCATTAAGGCTGGTTGATCCTAATTTTCCTAATCATGTGGTTAATAATGTTCATCAGGTTGAGTGTTCCAAATGAGTAGTAGAGTATGCCACCTCGGGAAATACCACATCCCTACACAGAAGATATTTGTCTTGTGGTGCCAAGTGATTTCAAGAGGTAAAGTGGTGAGCATTCTGCACTCAGGGCACCAATGTGTGCATTTGATGCTACATAAGGCATGGCAGTCTGTGTATTGCCCTGGGATACAAGGGAACTTAAATTTTCAAAGAACTAAATGTGACACACTCAATGTTCATGCACCCTCCCAACAACAAGAATCTTTTCTGCCGAACCTAACAAGCGCTCAGGTATTAGATTTTTACAGACGGGGATGAAACTTCATATCTCATCAGCACACTGCCCTCAGTCAAATGGACAAGCAGAAGTGGCAGTTCACTCTCCCAAACATAATCAGGGATAATGTGAAAGGAGAGATGGAAGTCTTGATACAGATACAGCAACCAGAGCTCTCATGCAGCAGAGGAACATACACTCTTTAGGGACACTGACAAATTGCCAGCACAGCGTTAGGGAGACAACTACAGGATTCTGTCCACATGACAGAGGAATACTATCTGCTGGATAGCTACTGGATGACGACATTAAGAGAACAAGAGAAAGCAATGGTAAGTATGGAGAGAGAGAAACAATTAATGTATGACCGGCACAATAACCAACTACCATATTTACGTGTAGGATAATAAGGGTCTTATGCAGGGCACAGAAAGCAAAACATGGGATTGTTCAGCAATTGTAATAGAAAAATATCCAATAGGCAATATCTTATTTGGGTACATGGTAGCAGTAGAATAACTAAAAGGAATCGCCATCACCTGAAGTACATACCAACACCATGTCAGCATGCCACCCCTACCCTTAACATGGGGCACATTCCTGACCCACTAGTGAAACCTGATGCCATCCACCTGGCATCTCTGCCCAGGTGCAATTCACACACCTCCAAGTGTCAAATATGGAGGAATGACATATACACATATACATGATGGGAGTTGTTATCAATTTATACCTCACTTAAGTTGGCCTGTTTGGTTGGGGCCTCACTACAGTTCTGATTTCTTCTTTTTACACTGGTTCGAATCGACTAGACAAAATTATCATCAACGAAAAAATTCCCTATCAATTAACATATATGAAAATATATTATTTTCGAGGTAGAGAGAATTAGATTATTAATAAAGAACATTTGCAGTTTAATGCTTGTATATGAATCATAGTGATGTGATCAAAATGAAGGATGGGATTTGGACAAGATGGAGAGAGGGGACGAACACTCTCTCTCTAAAAGTGCTCATCAAACTGTTAAAATTACTTGGCATACAGGAGGCAAAAGAGAAACTGAACTATTTAATGTTAATATACGGGGAAGTAAAACCAAATGACTGGAAGGAAATGCTGATGGTAAATGTCTATATCAGATATTCATTCATGGTAATTACAATAGAAACAAACTAACAGTGCATTTGTTGAAATTTTTCTTCATCAGATATTACAAACAACTATTATGACTGGTGAACAGCATTTGCTTTAATGGGAGGGAGGGGTTCAGTCAATGCTGCATTACAATAGAAAGTTACAGAAAAATACACTTGAAGATAACTGGACATGCTCAATGGTCCAATTCAGTTATTCCATAATCCGTTAGTATAGTCGGATATTCTCAATAATCCAGAATTGGTCCAATATATCTGTGTTTGCTGGTACAATGCTTTTATAGACCTTGAGAAGGCATTCAATAAAATACCTGCTATGTATGCAAGACGTTATGTAATGAGCTCGGGAAATTTTAGCTCCGTAGACACGTTCAGTTCAGAGCTATTGCACTGTGTTGCTTCGATCTTATAAATTCTACCTCATGTATGCAGGATATGATTCCTTATTGTGTATAGAGCTCCGATGCTCATATGTTTGTTATGATTCTATTATATACGCTTATTGTATTTTGTATATTCAACTACCCGCCTTCTTCAATGTAGTTTTTAGCCAATAAACACAAGCAAGAAGATATTGCTTTATATCGCCCCTTCATCCCGAACCTCGGCGACGAGAAATGGAATATTACCTCCAATACTAAAACACCATCTTTCCCTCTACCTACAGGTAAGAGTGAAGAATTGTCGTATGGGTCATATAACTAAAGCAGACCCAAAATAATGACGAAAAACATTGGCAACGAGAAATGGAATATTACCTCCAATACTAAAACACCATCTTTCCCTCTACCTACAGGTAAGAGTGAAGAATTGTCATATGGGTCATATAACTAAAGCAGACCCAAAATAATGACACAAAACATTGGCAACGCAGGTGACGAACTCGTAGCAGCCAAATGGAGCCTATAGCCTACGCCTAATCTCCTAGCCAAGAAGACAACGACCCCAATCGGACAAGTCTACACGAAAATGAAGAATCTCAATTACCTAGGCTAGATGCCTTCATCACACTCAAACCAAGCAGCGCTGTGCCAAGTCAGGAGCGTCAACACAATAAAAAAAAAAGGTTTGGTTTAGAGAGTAAAAGTGCAAAAGGTATGTCTATGCAAGTGTAGCCTACATGGTAGAAAAAAAAAAATTCCAAATTCCTAGCCTAGCATAAACTTCTTAGTATCACAGCAAACATGCCGATAGATGTCCAAAGGTTAGACAGCTTTAGCATCGGTGATGATCCTAAATCAGTGGGTACAAGATGGAAAAAGTGGATAGGCAGCTTCCAAATTTATTTAGAAGCACTAGGGAAAATAAACGAAAAGCAGCAGAAGGCTTTGTTACTTCATACTGCAGGTTTAGAAGTTCAGGATGTATTCAGTACTTTGAATCTAACAGGTGATTCATTGCAGGACGCAATTGAAGGGCTTGCAAATTATTTTGCTCCTCAAGCAAATAAATACTTTGAATGTTATCAGTTCATAGAAGCATCACAGGAATCAGGTGAGGCAATAGATTCTTTTGTAACGAGGTTAAAGAAATTAGCTTCAACTTGTGAATTTGGAGATCTAGAAGACAGGTTAATAGAGCAAATTATAGTAAGGAGTAACTCGCAAGAGCTTAGAAAGAAGTTGCTGCAAGAAAAGAAGTTAAACTTGCAAAAAGTTCTGGAAATAGCAAGAGCAATAGAAACAGCTAATTACCAGTCCAATGTCATTGTAGGTAAGACTCATAATAACAGCAGTAGTCAGGTAAATCATCTAGCCTATAAAAGGAGTTACCAACATGCAAAGAAAGGGCAAACAAATGAAATGAGTAAGCCTAGCCCAGGTATATCCAAGTATAACAAGGTTAAACCTAATGCCTACTCACAGAAAAGTCAAAGTAACATAGGGACACAAAAACCTCAAATGAAATCGTGCTTTAGATGTGGTAAACAAGGTCAGACGTGCAATAACTGCAGGAAGCGTGGTCATTTAACAAGTCAGTGTAAACTTGCTAAGCAAAAGACCGCAAAACAGATCAATAGAACCGTAAATTCAAATGATGGCTCTAGCTCAAATGAAGAAAGTGTACATAAGACCACAGAAGTAGAACAATTTGCATTTCCCATTAATTCTGTGAACAAAGATGCACAAGAACGTCTTATGGCTCAGATAGAAATAAATGGGAAACTCACACCCATGCAAATAGACACAGCTGCAGATGTGACAATAATTTCTGAAAGAGTAGCACAAACAATACCTAACCTAGTGATTAGACCTTCAGACAAAGTGCTCAATAGTTATAATGGTACTAACATAGAAGTAGTTGGTTCATCACAGGTGAAAGTTCAGTACAAAGATCAAGAGATAGGTAAGTTACCACTGACAGTAATCAAGGGTCAAGGACAGACATTATTAGGATTAGATTGGTTAAGATGCATAAAATTAGATTGGCCTAGTATTCTAAGGGTTACAGGTACAAAACAAGAACCAGCAGAAAAAATTTCATTAACTAATCTTCTATCAGATTACAGGGGAGTATTTGAAAAAAGAGTAGGAAGAGTAAAGAATGCACAAGCAGTCTTAGTTTTAAAGGAGAATGCTACTCCTAGATTTTCTGCTCCAAGACCAGTTCCATATGCATTGAAAACAGCTGTGGAAACTGAAATTAGAAGGTTAAAAAGTGAAGGTTCATGGGAAAAGGTAGATTATTCAGATTGGTCTACACCATTCACCATTAGTTCCAATTGTCAAGGACAACGGTCAAGTTAGGTTTTGTGGAGATTACAAGGTGACATTAAATCCACAATTGCAAGTAGCACAACATCCATTGCCAAATCCTAAAGATATGTTCGCAACTTTGTCAGGATGCTCAGTATTTTCTAAGATAGATCTTAGACAAGCATTTCAACAACTATCCATGGATGAAAATTCCCAAAAGCTATGTACTGTAAACACACATTTAGTGCTGTATCGTCCAAAAAGACTTCCCTATGGTGTTAATAGCAGTCCAGCAATATGGCAGCAAACAATGGACAAAATATTTGCAGGTATGGCAGGAGTATTCATTTTCATTGATGACATAGTAGCTGGCAAAAACAAAAATGAACATAGAGAAAGGTTACGTGCAGTTCTAAAGAAACTAAAGGAACACAATATCAAGGTCAACCAGAGTAAATGTATTTTAGAAGTTGACTCGGTAGAGTATTTAGGCTTTATCGTAAATGGTAAAGGTATTCATAAGACTCAAGATAAGGTAAATGCAGTGCAGTCAGCAAAATTACCAGAAAATGTCAAGGAATTACAATAATTTTTAGGTTTAGTAACATTCTATGGTAGTTTCATTCAAAACTTAGCAACAATTGCTCACCCATTATACAATTTGCTGAACAAAGATGTAAAATGGAATTGGACAAAGGAATGTCAAAATTCTTTTGAAAGAATCAAAGCAGAAGTGACATCACCCACATTCTTAGTACATTATCAAATGGATTTGCCAGTAAAGTTGGTTTGTGACGCCTCAAACATAGGATTAGGTGCAGTACTAGCACATGTAATGCCAGATGGTACAGAAAAACCAATAGCTTTTGCCTCTAGAGTATTGAACAAAGCAGAGAGAAACTATTCACAAATAGAAAAGGAAGCATTAGCACTAGTGTATGGAGTGAAAAAGTTCCATATGTATCTGTATGGCAGGATAAGGTTCACATTAGTTACAGACCACAAACCACTATTGATGATTTTAGTTCAAAACGCAAGTTTACCGACATTAGTAGCAGCAAGATTACAACGTTGGGCAATCATATTAGCGGCATATGATTACAACATAGAATATAGACCAACATCTAAGATGGGTAATGCAGACGCTTTGTCGAGATTGCCTGTAGACAAAGCACCAGAACAACATGAGGAAAGTATTCTTTTGATTTCTGCATATAATTTACCTATTACAGCTAAGGATATAGCACAAGGTACAAAGAAAGACCCAGTACTTTCAAAAGTAGTGCGGAGTCTAATAACCGGCAGAGATATTTGTGCAGAAGATCCCACTTGTAAACCATACAAAGAAATTTGGAATAAATTGAGTGTAACGCAAGAATGTATTTTGAGAGGATCAAGAGTAGTGATTCCAAATGCATTAAGAAATAGAGTTCTATCAGAAATACATGCAGACCACCAAGGTATTGTCAGATCAAAGTCAATTGCTAGAACTTATGTTTGGTGGCCAGGTGTTGATAGGGACATTGAAAATTTGGTTAAAAAGTGTATGAATTGTGCATTGCAACAAAATAATCCAAAACCAACACGAATGCACCCATGGGAATTACCCAGATACCCGTGGCAACGTGTACATGTAGATTTTGCAGGTCCATTTTTAGGATACTCATATCTAATATTAGTAGATGCATATAGTAAGTGGCCAGAAGTTATACCAATGCAAACAACATCGGTAGCAACTATAAGATCACTCATGCAAATCGTTGCAATGCATAGTTTGCCGGAATGAATAGTGACAGACAATGGCCCACAGTTTACTTCACAGGAGTTTAAGGAATTTCTGAATGTAAATGGTATACAACATACATTATCAGCAACTTATCATCCATCCACGAATGGTGAAGCAGAAAGATTTGCTCAAACTTTCAAACATAATATGAAGTGTAGACAAGCAAATTCTGGTAATGTAGCATCTCACATTGCTAAGTTCCTATTATCCTATAGAACAACCGTACATAACACTACGGGTGTAACACCATCTTATTTGTTGATTGGGAGGAGGATCAGAAATAAGTTAGATCTAATGTATCCAAGCTTGCAGAGTCAGTTAGAACAGAAAGGTTATGATCAAGTAAAAAAACTTCCCAATGTACGACATTTCGCTCCTTCAGGTTATGTCATGGTAAGGTCATACAATACACCAGAAAAATGGGTACAAGGAGAAATTGTCAGGAAGATAGGTAATTTACATTATGATGTTAATGTCGGTGGAAAGATTGTAAAACGTCATGTTGATCAGTTGCAGTCATTTAGTACAAATCATACAGAAGTACAAGTTTCAAATACCTCAAACTTAAATAACTCAGATGTGCAAACTGCTCACCAAGATGTTCAACCACCAACCAAAAGCTCAGAACACACCTATAGTACTCCCTAACAGAATGAGTAGAGGAAAACCTCCTGAAAGATTAGATTTGTAAATGTGAGGAACAGTTGTTTCTTAGTCACAGGTAAAGGGGGAGAAGACTGTTATGTATGCAAGACGTTATGTAACGAGCGCGGGAAATCTTAGCTCCGCAGACACGTTCAGTTCAGAGCTATTGCACTGTGTTGCAAAATGCGTAAATGATATAAGTATAACCAATTATTATTGTGTTAGTATCGAGTCCGACACAGAGGCATCGATCTTATAAAATCTACCTCATGTATGCAGGATATGATTCCTTATTGTGTATAGAGCTCCGATGCTCATATGTTTGTTATGATTCTATTATATACGCTTATTGTATTTTGTATATTCAACTACCCGCCTTCTTCAATGTAGTTTTTAGCCAATAAACACAAGCAAGAAGATATTGCTTTATTATCGACCTTCATCCCGGAACCTCGGCGACGAGAAATGGAATATTACCTCCAATACTAAAACACCACTTTCCCTCTACCTACAGGTAAGAGTGAAGAATTGTCGTATGGGTCATATAACTAAAGCAGACCTAATATAATGACGACAAAACAATACCAAAGGAAGTAGTGTTTTGATATTTGAGAAAAATTTAAAGTGCCACTAAGTTGGTTGGTTGGTGTATAAAAGAAGCTATTAATTCGTTTACAACAAGAACAAAAATCTGAATATAGGTTATGGAGGAATAGAAAGAAAAGGTTAGGAATGAAATTTTGTGAATTGTTATAATGAAGATGATCTGATAATTACAGTAGAAACAAAAGAACAATTATACTAGGTTATTTTGACTGATAAATGAAATTTAGGCTGTCAAAACTAAGCCCTTGGGCAATTTTGACCATTCACCACTAAGAAAGAAGGAATGTTGGGCAGGAAGAGTATCAGGTAACAGTAAAGCTGTTGAACAGTAAGAGCGGAGACATGAAACAGGAATTGAGGTAATGTAACTGGCTAAAATTTGGGTGCAGCTATAAACAGAAGGGATGAATCCTGGTAAAAAAAAAAGTCACGAGAAATAATCCCATTAATCTGTCCTAGATAGTGACCTCCACGAGTTTTAACTTGCAGCATGTTTAGTACAAGAGGTTGGGGAGTACTGTAAAAACCTGTAAAGAAATATAAGTATTACATAACGAACACCCCCCCCCCCCACCAAACCCTTGGGGGTCACTATATCTAAGAAAGATAAAAAACATTTTCTGTTTTATTATTTTAACTGCCACCACATAAATTAATGAGACTTTTTCCTGTGGCTGTTGATTGACTGATTGATTATGAAATTTAGGTCTTGAGGGCCAAATTATGACTTTTTCTAAAAAAAATTTCTTATGACTTTATTATTGGCCACCAAAGGGATGCTGCAAACACCCTTTACTAATGCCTACAGTAAACAACGTGTGCAGTGAGCAGTATGGATCACTTTAATGGGGAGCTACGAAGATAAATGAGGGTAAAAGTGAGATTACAGAATCCAGCAAGTAATTTGGAAGCGATTTTACAAGCACATAGAAGATTTTTAGTCCTTAGTAAGCTCAACTATTATCACAAGGGGGGCATCAGGGGGCCTGCTATCTTCTAAAATATGCTGAAGGGTTATGAAAGTATTCCCACCTGGCCAATTTCACATATTAGATATATGTTATTTTTGAGCAGCTCTTTCATGTACGCATACTTATTAACCTCTTTGCTGACCTGAATTACACCACGGGTGTGGGACCCTGGAAAATCTTGGCCATGTTTGACTGACTTTAGACTGCTAATGAAGGAAGAACAGCAAACTCTTGCAATGAAATTAGGTTGAGAGTCCAAGACTTTTCCTTCCCTGAGAGGTCCATAACAGCTTTTCTGCTGAATACCAGGAAAGTAATTGATTTACAATTTTAGTAGTATATTGAAATTCATAATGGGGACATAAACTATTCAAGAAGTATAATACATTTTGCACTTAAATTTTCTCAGTAATTTATTTATTTACAAAGACTGTTTTGATCTTATTTTTATATACTAGCTTTAAGGTTATATCTTAAACTGATTTGAGAGCTTTTATGAAGAATGAAATTTCATGAGATTAGTTTATTAGTAAGTGTGTGGTGGGCTTCATCTAAATTATTTATTTTGGTTTTGCTATCAAGTAACGTTGTTTAATCAGAGAGCAGTCACCTATGGTGTTAAAACTTCATTTGCAAATAAGAGGCTAAATGAGTTGATGATATGAATGAAAGCTACGAATGTCTGTGAATAAATATCCATCAGGTTGCATAGAAAGAAGGAAAAGTGGCATTTCAATTTCTTAATAATAAAAAAATAACTTACCGGCATCCAGTCTTACTATTCTTATATATTTGGTGGCTTTTTTAAGACATAGTGAAGATTATACAAGTTAGTGAGGAGAGATTGATGTTTGATAGTTTATTTTTATATATATGAGTATTTTTCTCCCCTGGGGGAGTGGACCGATCCCGGAGGTACTGCAATACCGGGACGATCCGCGGCAAAGGTGGAGCAAGCCCCTAGCACTTCGCCAAGACACAAAAATCAGTTTAATATCGTAGATCCCACATGGGGATCGTATCAGATATTAAGCTGATAAGAACAGATACTACACTTTGATCTTAGCCAAAAGGCCGAGAAGCGATACCAGGCTCCAAAAGGTCTCCAAACCAGCACACACTCTGCACAAAGCTAAGGATCGCTAGTGAGGGTAAGAAGGGAGCATCCAATAAAACTGAGTATCAAATAACGTAGAATTTCCAAATAATGATAGAGAACTTTTAAATACCTACTAATACGAGACAAATGAAAGTTTTAAATAATCAATTTTAGAACTATGATAAAGCATTATTTTTTCTCAAATATGCAGTCACATGCATCTCAAATAGAGCCACTTAAATTGTACTCCTTGCATTTCATGATATCTTTATGAATAATATCTCTGATAACAACGATGAAGAGAATAACTTTACTGCGAAAATAATGAAGTACAAAGAATGGCAGAAAATTAAATGGAAAACATTCTTGTGGTAAATAAATGGTATGGGACTAAAAGTGAGACGAAAAGTGCATGCAGCCAAGGCCTGAAAAAAATCCAAAAAAATCATTTTCAAAACCAAATAAAGTCGTCTTACTTGTGGACAATTAATATTATTCTAAGAAAATCTGCCCAATTGTAAAGCAATGGACCAAATGTTTGTTTTGCACTCTAAGAGAACATTTAGCCCTAAATACCAGTTTGTTTTGTCAGAATGTGGTTAATCCTGTCATTATTAATTTGATCATATGGATTGTACCTGTGGGGAACTTCCAATTCATGTGAAGAGAGAGAGAATGATAATCAATGAAATTTGTGTATATGTATGTATGTATATACATATATATATATATATATATATATATATATATATATATACACACAAAATTTCATTGATTGTCATTCTCTCTCTCTTCACATGAATTGGAAGTTCCCCACAGGTACAATCCATATGATCAAATTTAATAATGACAGGATTAACCACATTGAGACAAAACAAATTGGTATTGAGGGCTAAATGTTCTCTTGCATATATATATAGATATATATATATATATATATATATATATATGACTGGTAAAAATGTTCTTTTACAACAGAATTCCATCTAATAAAAGGAGCCCATTAAAACACCAAAATATAGAGAGAAAATTACTATATTTCAGAGACTGCTGTCTCCCTCTTCAGATAGATGAATGAGAAAAGTTTACAGAAAAGGTGGTATTTATACCAAGAGGTCCATCCACAGGCAAGCCAATTTAGGTCACCCCTGCTTATAATCTTCCTTTAATCTTCTTAAGCATTGGTTGAATGAAAATCTTGTCGATCGTATCTGAAATCCATGCTCCTTTTGAGATGTTCATTACCTGCCTCTCTTTTATTAAGGCTGATTCCATCATTTGACTCTTGTACCGGCAGTTGCTGCTATAAATTTGTGTTGTATTAATCTTTGGGAAGTGATTTACCTGTAAATCCGATGTAAGATTGGTCACAGTCCTGGCATGGGATTTGATATACCCGAGTGTCCTTGGCAGATGTCTTTTGTTGGACGTTAATCAGGGATTTGGCTAAGGTGTTTGAGTAAGTAAATGCAAAAGGGTTAGATTTTTCGAGGGTCCGAGTCACCTTCTTAATTGTGTCCAAGTAAGGAATTTTTATTTTATTGTTGGGTGTATCTCTGGTCTTGTCTTTAGGGGGTCGGTAGAAAATTACGTTTGCTTTGTGAATTGCTTTCTCAATTATATGGTAAGGATACTTTAAAGACGAAAGTTGCTTACGAATTAGTTCAAACTATTTTTCCAGGAAATCTGGGGAACAAATTCGTAAGGCTGTTAAGAACAGGTTGCTGGCTACACCTATCTTGATAGCTCTTGGTATAAATAACACCTTTTCTGTAAACTTTTCTCATTCATCTGCCTGAAGAGGGAGATAGCAGTCTCTGAAATATAGTACTTTTCTCTCTATATTTTGGTGTTTTTATGGGCTTCTTTTATTAATATATATATATATATATATATATATATATATATATATATATATATATATATATATATATATATATATATATATATATATATATATATATATATATATATATATATATATATATATATATATATATATATATATATTATATTATGTATATATATATATATATATATATATATATATATATATATATATATATATATATATATATATATATATATATATATATATATATATATATATATATATATATATATATATATATTACCAGTATCAAAACTACACAAGTGGCAACTCTTACCTTTCAGCAGCTCGCCGCCTCTCTCTGCAAGCAATATCAAACTAGGCTAATGAATTCACGTAAATACAAAATTATGCTATTTATTTCCCAAACTAGATGATCATAAAATGGAACAAAGTGACTAAAAAAGGTCATGTTAAGAATTAAGTCTGACCCACAAAAATTATCATTCTAATCTCTTGAATTAGTCTAAGTAATCACCCCAAACTCTAAAATTGTCAACCACTACATTTCGATAGTCAAGTCTTAGAGAATCCCATCTCTAAAATAATGACGTGGGACCCATCTGAAACAAAGACATATCCATTATATTTCCCACCACACAACTAATGTTAAATAAATGTATACACTTCACACTTTTCTCTTTTCAAAGGCAACTGTTCCTAAGTCATTTAAATATGCCATACTTCTTCGATGGGTCTGTACCAACACCTGGTGTCCTCTGAACCGCCTTCTGCCTTGCCTCCAGAGAGTGTGACTTTCTCACTAAAAGTATTGGGCGATCGAACCCATCATTACACTCACAAACGCATGTAATCTTCAGCCACACCTTAGAGCCCCATAGCAACTGGCTGTAGAGGCCTCGACCTCACAAATGCATACTCAACAATTCCTTCTTTGATGCAGGATGTTACATAAGGTATACATTTGGTGTTTCTATTTCTTCCTTCTTTTATCTCTCTCGCTCTCAGCAAAAGAATTGATAGACAGACAAACATAATTCCACAGTCCTCTCTTTCTCTCTTCTCTGGTGAAATATATGTATTTATAGGAGGGGGAAAAAGTTGCCTACATACCTTCATTTCAATCTATTGAAATCGTAAGGAGTTATTCTCTCTCTCTCTCTCTCTCTCTCTCTCTCTCTCTCTCTCTCTCTCTCTCTCTCTCTCTCTCTCCTATTGGCTGTTTATATATTTCTAATGGTAAAATGTTTAAGATGACTTTAAAATTATATTAATAATACCAATTCCATGGTATATTTGATGTAGGATAATACTTTAAGTAGACATTTGGTATTTGTGATTTCACATACAATTGTATCCCTTGTAAAAAGAAAATGGATGTCTCAAATAGTAACAGTATGAAAGAAAACGTGCATACTGAATGCTTTTGGGGCTACTGAGTTATTTTCACATACGTAACTAAGTCATGCAGTACGTACATAGTATGTATTTATGTATAACCATAAAATGTAAGATTTACTTTAAAACAGTATTAATAATATTTAAAATATTAATATGAACCATAATAGGATATTTTATGTATATTTGATGAAGGATGGTATTTTTAGGGATACTTTGGTGTTTGCATGTTCAGGATAGGAGTTTATGAACATTTTTAGAGGGGGTTCCAAACATTCGTGGATTCTAACTATTCGCGGGGGGGTCTGGTACACATCCCCCGCAAATACGGGGGGACCACTGTATACAATCCAATGATTTCCCCATAGACACAGTATATATCATTAAGGAATTTGCTACCGCAACAATCTCATCGACTAGGAACGACCCCTTACATACATCTCTGTGGAATGTCATAATCAACATCTCCGAAAATAGTTCAAATCTCCGAGAAATCAACTCCAAAAGGAAAAAATCAGCAACCGGACTCATCACAGCATTATCAGCAAAAATCCACCTGTGAACACCTCATGTGCTCGAATCGCACTATAGATTTGTCTACTCAGCTTGCAACCTCAGAAAGCATTATTCTCCAAATCGCCCCAAAAATTCTATACTAACACTATAAAATCACATTTCACAAAATTATCTCTAGGATATCACCAAAGGTGCCCCCCCCAAAAAAAAAATAAATTGTCCTTAAAAACATAACTCCCCAATGATACTACCCAAGTATATAGAACCAAATTACCACCTATTCGGGATATAAACACAGTAAACCACAATCCAACAATTATATACCGCCAGATATAACCAATGGTGAATATAAAAATACAACACCTCCATAAAACCACAATGCAGTAGTATAACCCCCCCCCCCCCCCCTTGCCACAACACCAAAAGGAGACCCATTAACCCCCTCTTTGGCTCGTAAAACCGCAGATCGCCATCAAAAATCATAACCATGAAAAAAAAAAACTCGCCACTAAAGACTATAGCCACACAAAAAAAAATCCACCATCCAAAAAACCCACAGAAATTCAGCTCCAAAACCCCATACACACAGGAATTATCACGTATCCTCACGTTTCTCAGCTAAAACAGAAATTCGGCATATTTCCAAACAACTTTCCACGTAAAATATTGATCTCTGAATCTTACGCCAAAACGTCGCAGTTTGCGCATAATAAGAAAAAAAACAGTAGAAGAAAATGAGAGAAAAAAAACATTAAAAACATTTCACCACCAAATTGCAAAAACTAGACAACAATAACGAAAAAATGCAATTGCGCGACAATATATTAATCACCACAACCAATTCTTTTCAATTTTGAGATATGTGTTAATTTCGAACAACCTGTTTTTTCCTCTAAGACAATAAATCTGTTTTCAATTTTTTCCTCAATGACTCTAAAAGAACCTTCAAATTTCGGGCCTAATTTGTAGTTCTGCTCGTTCCTCAAGCTGATTCTTAAAAATACCTTGTCTCAGACATTGATCTTGGGATCAGATGTTTTACTAATACTTTTCTTTACCATCCCTCTGTTTGCGGTCTCAAGGTTATGGGTGAGACAAGCATGTCTCTCTCACGCTGTGGATATCAACGACTTAATCATATCTTCCCCATTATGAGGTATAGTTAGCAAAGGGAAAAAAAGGAAGCAATAAAATTGCACTCACATCTTCATATGACTGGAACCCAAACTTGTATACGCATTGCAAAATATGCGTAACTTATTCACCACACCAAATAAACACGTTAATATGCCAAAAATTAAACTTTTTCCCCATAACTTCGGAACACTAGTTTTCACGAATCACTAACCAGCTAAACTGTCTGGATGCAGAGAGAGGAGGAGGAGAGGATGACGAGAGAGAGAGAGAGAGAGGAGAGAGAGAGATGAGAGAGCCACGCGAACACAAAACTCTTGGATCAGCAAAGAAAACCTTGAGTTGCCTGTGGCATAATCATAACCTTTTTCCTTCCCAAAAACATATGTCTAACTAGCCACCAGTCTCTTCGTTAGCGTACCTACAGCCTATAAAATGTAAAAAGCTTTTTAGACGCTGCCACCAAAACTATTACCCTTATCAAAACTACACAAGTGGCAACTTTTACCTTTCAGCAGCTGGCCACCTCTCTCTGCAAGCAATAGCAAACTAGGCTACATAAAATGGAACAAAGTGACTAAAAAAGGTCATGTTAGGAACTAAGTCTGACCCAAAAAAAGAACTGTAAATTATCATTCTACTCTCCTGAATTAGCCTAAGTAATCACCCCAAACTCTAAAATTGTCAACCACTACATTTCGATAGTCAAGTCTTAGAGAATCCCATCTCTAGAATAATGACATGGGACCCATCTGAAACAAAGAGATATATCCATTATATTTCCCACCACACAACTAATGTTAAATAAATGAATACACTTCACACTTTTCTCTTTTCAAAGGCAACTGTTCCTACGTCATTTAAATATATCATACCTCTTCGATGGGTTTGTACCAACACCTGGTGTCCTCCGAACCGCCTTTTGCCTTGCCTCCGGAGCGTGTGACTTTCTCACTAAAAGTATCGGGCGATCGCACCCATCATTACACGCACAAACGCACGTAATCCTTAGCCACACCTTAGAGACCCATAGCAACTGGCTGTAGAGGCCTCGACCTCACAAATGTATACTCAGCATTTCCTTCTTTGAGGAATATTGTCGCTAGGTTCTCTCTGTCTCCAAGCCAAGAAAGCTGATACATCGCAATTCACTGACACATTCCCTTTCTTCTTTTAATACATATATATAAGTAAACCAAAACAGGAAACAAGGTGCCCACTATCAAGCTCCTCTTAAGATGCTGACAGAAACAGCTATTAAAATGGATAAATAGAAAAGCGTAGGAAATACAGTACAATTTTTGCAGGAAAATAGGACACTGTATTACCCGTGCATCCATATTTTGACACTTATTAATGTAATTACTAACCAATTTCACTGCTTAACCCTTAAACGCCTACTGGATGTATTTTACGTTAACTAACATTGTCTGTCGTGTGCTTAATTGACGTATTTTAAATCAACTAAAAAAGTTTTTTAAATATTGGCTGAAAAATAGTTATAGGCCTACTTGGCGAAAAATTTTGAATCACGCACCTTGAGGGATGCTGGGAGTTCACGGATCAAGCTGTTGTTTTGTTCAAAAGCGTTACCCAGGCGCGCATGCGCGAATTTCTTTCTTCTTGCACTAAAAAGCATCACGACACATCAAAGAAATTCTTTCGTCACTGTCATAATTTTTGCACCATTTTATATTAGCCGTTACATAGAGTTTTATATATGAAATGTGCGCATTTTCATGTAGAATAAAACAAAAACAACCCATTGTTGTAGCTTTCATCAGTTTTGAAATATTTTCATATAAATAATGATGTGCCAAAATTTCAACCTTTGGTCAACTTTGACTCCACTGAAATGGTCGAAAAACGCAATTGTAAGCTAAAACTCTTACAATCTAGTAATATTCAATCATTTATCTTCATTTTGCAACAAATTGGAAGTCTCTAGCACAATATTTTGATTTATGGTGAATTTTTTAATAAAAACTTTTTCCTTACGTCCCCGCGGTAACTCTGCCGAAAAAATAAAAAATTCTTTCATCATTGTGTCGTAATGTTTGCACAGTTTCATATTAGCCGTTACATAAAGTTTTATATATGAAAATGTTCGAAATTTCATGTAGAATTCAACAATAAACAACCCATGGTTGTAGCTTTAATCAGTTTTGAAATATTTTCATATAAATAACAATAAGTGCCAAAATTTCAACCTTCGGTCAAATTTGACTCGACCGATATGGTCAAAAACGCAATTGTATGTTAAACTCTTACATTCTAGTAATATTCAATCATTTACCTTCATTTTGCAACAAACTGGAAGTCTCTAGCACAATATTTCGATTTATGGTAAAATTTTGAAAAAACCTTTTCCTTACCTCCGCGCGGTAACTCTGCCTGCCGAAAAAATCAGAAATTCTCGTCATTTTGTCGTAATGTTTGCACCGTTTCATATTAGCCGTTACATAAAGTTTTATATATGAAAATGTGCGGAATTTCATGTTGAATACAACAATAAAACAACCCATGGTTGTAGCTTTCATCAGTTTAGAAATATTTTCATGTAAATAACAATAAGTGCCAAAATTTCAACCTTAGGTCAAATTTGACTCGACCGAAATGGCCGTAAACCGCAATTGTAAGGTAAACTCTTACATTCTAGTAATATTCAATCATTTACCTTCATTTTGCAAGAAATTGGAAGTCTCTAGCACAATACTGTGATTTATGGTGAATTTTTGAAAAATACTTTTTCCTTACGTCTGCTCGATAACTGCCGAAAAAATCAGAAATTCTTTCGTCAGTTTGTCGTAATGTTTGCACCATTTTATATTAGCCATTACATAAAGTTTTATACATGAAAATTTGCACAATTTAATGTAGAATACAACAAAAAGTAACTCATGTTGTAGCTTTTGTCAGTTTTGAAATATTTTTATATAAATCACGATAAATAGAAAAAATTCGACCTTCGGTCAACTTTAACTCCACTGAAATGGTCGAAAACTGCAATTGTAAGCTACAACACTTACAGTCTAGTAATATTCAATCAATTACCTTCATTTTGCAACAAATGGGAAGTCTCTAGCACGATATTTCGATTTATGCCGAGTTTTTTAAAACAACTTTTTTTTACGTCCCCTCGTTATGAATTCATGCATCATATGAGATAATATTTTCTCTGTGTTGCTTTGATCGTTTTACAATTTGTTATATACCAAAATCATCGCAACTTAGTGTACAATACAAAGAAAAAAATTAACTCAATAGCTTTGACCGTTTTGCTCACAGCGCGCTTTGTATACAATTATATATGAAATTTTTTTTCATGCTATCATATATTCCAATATTTATATATGATAATGATATTTTTTTTTCATTTCTGATGGTTGCATACTAAACTTCAGGCAATGACAATAAAGGAGCCAAAAATTAACTCTTAATCTTGAAAACTAAGCATGCTGTGATTTTTTGAAAAAAAAAAAAAAAAAAAAAATTCTGCTTCGGTGCTCACTCCCGAACCCGCCGGCATATGGGAGACACTTTTGGAAATATCGGCTCGGCGTTTAGGTTAATGTTGATCATGCATATAGTAATTAACTTAAAACCATGGCACTTTACCATCAACTGGGAATAATTCGTGAACAGTGGCCCTATTGTTTAACCCTTCGAACCCAGTAGGTGTATGACTAACCTAATTTTGGCAAGGAGTAGACGATTATAATTGGTTTCTTGCCCAATTTTTCATAATAGGGGAGTCATAAATTGTCTCTACTTACTGGTTTGGTATGGTAGTGTAGTGTCTGATTACTGTATTCCTTCTAATTCTAGAACACAAATTAGATAACAATGAGTGACAGTGAAGAAGCTCCAAGTGGTAGTGGGGCGTCTATACCTTCAAAAAAGAAATCAAAAGTGTGGTATCAGCACTCAGCAGTCATTCTGGCAGGAATGGTTAAATGATTATGAATTTAAAGACTGGCTTACAGTGGACCCAAAGGACAAATACATAGCTATTTATGTTGCATGTGGCACAAAGATGAAGAGCTGCAATAGACCTAAGCTTTTGAACACTAAGTCTTCCCTTAAGCATGTGAAAAATTTGGCTGCAAAGAAAAGTTCCACGGTGACTGACCAGTTTATTAAGAAAAAAACCTGAACAAGATCTCCATAGCAAAGAAAGCAAAGCCGAAGTTTTGATGTTAGGGTTTATGGCAGAGCATGGGACACCATTTAAACAAGCAGACCATTTGGTACAAGTAGTCAAGATGTTTCCAGACATTGAAATAGCACCAAAGATGACCTTGAAAAAAACTAAAGCAGCATTTGCGATAAGAGATACAATTACACAGAAGGAACGTGAGGAAGTAGCCAAAATATGCAGGGAAAACCTTTTCTCATTGCTTATTGATGAGAACACCAATATATCTGTACCTCAAATCCTTGCAGTTATGTCAAGATTTTTTAATCAAAGGAAAGGAAAAGTGACCAATGCATTATTTGACATTGTTGAGGTAGAGTATACGACTGGTGAAGGTCTCTTATAAAAGTTGTAAAAGACCTACTTACTAGAACAAGGATATCCTCTCCATAATATTACAAGGTTTGCAAGCGACAACTGTTCAACAATGCTTGGCAAAAACAATGGATTACAGGCATTTTTGAAAAGAGATGTGCCATCAGTCTCTATATTAGGATGTGCATGTCATTCATTTTCCCACTGTGCCAGTCATGCTTCTTTTGCATTACCTGCTTTTTTAGAGCAGTTTTTAAGAGACATTTGCTGCTACTTTGCTCGGGGTGGCAAGCATCAATATTAATTTCACTTAATTCAAGATGTTGTGCAGAGTCAAAAGCACCGAATGTTGAAACTCACACGAGGTGGTTATCAAGAGGGCACCTTATTTTCCGAATATTAGAACAGTGAGATGCCCTTGTGCTGTTTCTTTCAAGACAAAGTGAAACAGAGTCAGTGAAGTTTGATGGAGCCAGAGAAATAGTAGGTATATGAAATAATAATGATGAGCCAGGGAACACAGCATATACTTTTTTTTTTTTTTTTAATTTGTTTTAGGCATAGATAAATAAGATGAACATTGAATTTCAGTCGGAATATTTTAGACTCAGCACCCTGTACGCTACTATTGCTGATGAATACAGAAGTCTTCTAAGCAAGTTCATTTGAGAAGTTGTTCTCTCCTAAACTCTTGCTAGCATTGATCCCTGTGACAAATCACTCTACAAGAAACTTGGGGCCATTAACCCTCTTACGCCGGAGCCCTAAAAATCAAAACATCTCCCGTATGCCGGGCCTGGTTTGGAGTGAGCGCGGAAGTGGAAAAAATAATTTTTTCAAAAAATTACAGCGCGCGTACTTTTGAAGATTAAGAGTTCATTTTTGGCTCCTTTTTTTGTCATTGCCTGAAGTTTAGAATGCAACCATCAGAAATGAAAAATAATATCATTATCATATGTAAATAATGCGATATATGGTAGCGAAAAAAAAAAAATTCATACATAATTGTAATTCAAATCACGCTGTGCAGAAAACGGTCAAAGCTAACCAGTTACTTTTTTTTGCGTTGTATTGTACACTAAATTGCGATCATTTTGATATATAATACATTGTAAAACAATAAAAGCAACACCGGAAAAATATTATCACAAAATGATGTACGAATTCGTAACGAGCGGACGTAAAAAAAATGTTATTTTCAAAAAATTAAAATCACCGTAATTCTAAATAATGTTCTAGAGACTTCCAATTTGTTTCAAAATAAGAAAAATGATTGAATATTACGATACTGTAAGAGTTTTAGATTAGAATTGCAGATTTCGACCATTTCGGACGAGTTAAATTTGACCGAATGTCGAAATTTTAATATATATATTTTTTTATATGGACATATTTCGAAGATGGAAAAGGAAAAAGCTACAACCTTCAATTATTTTTTATTGTATTCTTCATGAATTTGCGCACATTTTGATATATGAAACTCTATAAAAAGGCTAATATGAAAAAGGAGCAAATATTAGAATAATGCCATGTACGTATTTCGGAGACTTGCGGCCGCGAATCGGCGCGCGGAGTGAAGGTAAATATATTTTTCAAAATTCACCATAAATCACAATATTGTTTTAGAGACTTCAAATTTGTTTCAAAATGAAGAAAAAATGACAGAATATTACTAGGCCGTAAGAGTTTTAGCTTACAATTGCGTTTTTCAACTATTTCGGTAGAGTCAAATTTGACCGAACGTGGTTTTTTTTCTATTTATCGTGATTTATATGCAAATATTTCGAAAAAAGAGAAAAGCTACAACCTTCAATCATTTTTAGTTGTATTCTACATGAAATTACGCACATTTTCATATATAAAACTTTATGTAACAGCTAATTTTAAATGGTGCAAACATTTCGACAATCGCACAAAAAAATTCTGATTTTTTCGGAAGTTACCGCGCGAACGTAATGTTTTTTTTTTTTCATAAATTCACCATAAATCGAAATATTGTGCTAGAGACTTCCAAGTCGTTGCAAAATGAAGGTAAATGATTGAATATTACTAGAATATAAGAGTTTTAGCTTACAATTGCGTTTTTCGACCATTTTCGGTAGAGTCAAGTTGACCGAAAGTTGAAATTTTTGCACTTAACGTTATTTGGTATTGAAAATATTTCAAAACTCGGATAAAAGCTACAACCATGGGTTGTTTTTTTGTTGTATTGTGCAGGAAATTGCGCACATTTCCATATATAAAAACTTTATGTAACGGCAAATTTAAAAGGGTGCAAACATTAGGACAATCGCACGAAAAAATTTATCGGAAGAGTTATCGCACGAACGTAAGGAAAAAGTTTTTTCATAAATTCACCATAAATCGAAATATTGTGCTAGAGACGTCCAATTTGTTGCAAAATGAAGGCAATCATTTGAATATTACTATAATGTAAGAGTTTTAGCTTACAATTGCGTTTCTCGACCATTTCTGTAGAGTCAAAGTTGACCGAAGGTTGAAATTTTTGCACTTATCGTTATTTATATGAAAATATTTCAAAACTGATAAAAGCTACAATCATGAGTATTTTTTAGTTGTATTGTGCACGAAATTGCGCACATTTTCATATATAATACTTCATGTAAAGGATAATTTAAAATGGTGCAATAATTATGTCAAAGTGACGAAATAATTTCCGAGATGTGTCACTGATACTTTTTTAGTGCGATAAGAAAGAAATTCGCGCTTGCGCGCCTGCGTAGCGATTGTAAACAAAACAACGCCTTGATCCGTGAACTCCCAGCATCCCCCAAGGCGCGTGATACAAAAGTTTTCGGCTGGTAGGCCTATAAGTATTTTTCCGCGAATTTTTAAAAAAACTTTTTTGAGCCGACGTATGATACGTCCAATCGGCATACCGGAGACATTTTGACTCGACGTTTAATACGTCCAATCGGCGTAAGAGGGTTAATTTGGGTGGGTGATTTGAAGCACTGCAATGGAGAGAACCACTACTGAGCAAGGACGCAGAGAGAAGATTTCTGCTAAGAATGTCAGAAACTTACCATGAAACTCTGTAGTCAAATGAAAAAGATATTTCCCATTGAAGAAAATTGTGTACTTGTAAATCTGAAAGTTATCGAACCCAAAGAAGCACTGAATCCTAAAAGAAGTGTAAAGTTAATTGTTAATCTTGCAATGTTTTCCAACTCTAGTCAGTGAAGAACACTATGATTTACTTCATGCAAAAGAAAGATTAAAAGTTTGAGCCACAATACAACCTCATTCTGGCAAGAAATACTGGCTGTTAAACATAACGACTGTGTAAAATTTGATGTGATTTCCAAATTAATGTGTGGCCTTCTATCCTTACCCCATTCTTCTGTTTGCGGCAAAAGAATATTTTCTTTGGTTAACAACATTAAAACAAAACAAGCAAACTGACACAAGCAAGAACAGTTGCACCCCAACTACTTGCTATGCAAGCCATTTCTCGTAAATTAGTAACCTGTTATGACTGGAGACCTTCCTCTGTGCTCATCAGTGATGTAAAAACTGGCAAGGGTCACAAACGTTACACAGAGAGAACTAGCTACAGAGGGTGAACAAGTAATACTATATTCCTGAGAGCCGGATAATGATCCAGAAGAACCCCTAAATTATCTTCTGTAACTTTATACATCAGAAATATAGGTGAGAAACCATGAGATGTGTTTTAGTCTGCTTCAATAAATGTTGAGAATGTTTGTTACCAAAGACACCAGAATAAGAATGTTTAAGAGTTATGCAGATTTATATAAGGAAGGCAATACATGGAGGAGATTCATTTAGGCCATTCTTACAGGAATTGGGGTGTTAGATAATCAAGATATAGATCTTGATTATCTAAACTAAAAAAAAAAAAAAAAAAAAAACCTTCGTGAGGGTTTTGTTGGGACGAAAGTCATTTACATGCAATGCCAAAAGGAAAATTTTATGGAATATAGGTCGTGGTTATATAACAAAACTGACGGGAATTACTCTAAAATATTTACTAAACCTGGTTTCTAGGTATACAATTGTTAATAATTAATATCATAAACATTAATATCAATATCATCTTTGAGAAAAGAACAGATTGCTAAAATAAATTAAAAAAAGTCAGTGAGAATGGACGAAATGTAATTTATTTGGATGAGACTTGACTTATAATTCTGCATACTGGCTCTGCAGAAGGCTTCATTCCAAATGGTGAGCTTAAATCCACTGTACAAAATTATGGTGATTATCACTGTCAATTGAATCAGAAGTGTTTGAAGAATGGATTCGTTGCCAGTTGCTCCCGAACATACCACCAACTTCAATTATTGTGATGGATAATGCTCCTTATCATTAAAGGAAACTACTATGGGTTTCAGAGGCAGTGCAAGCACGTTTTTGGGCAATAACTCTGTAACGAACACTCGTATCAGAACGAGATTTTGCTTTAGTATATTACACCCAGTGCCGTAATTTATAAGGGTACCGTGAATCACTAATTGTTAAGAATAAAGACACTTGCCCTGTACCAAGAGGCAAAAACTCCCTTAGCCAGAAATGGATACAAACACAACAGTAAAAAAAGGTAGGCTCCGCCTACTTTCTCCCCCCACCTCCACTGCCACCCATGTCCTTCCTCCTTCCCTCCTCTCTCTCTGAAAGTTGTTTCAGTTTAAATTTTGTATGATTTTTCTATCTATCTATTTATCTAATAATATACATAGTTGTATATATCTAACAATCCAGTTGGTTGTTAGACGCCAGTTGACTGATTTATAAGGGTAGGCTCCATTTTCGATCGTCCTACCCCACTTTGTAGGGGGGCCGATCGTAAAAATATTTGCCAAAAATACACTAATCAAGACAGGCTAATGAAATTATCTGGCATTATTAGCACTATAATAACGCATATTCTCTGTGAGTTTTATCATCCTACAGGGAAAATAAATGATTTTATGAAAAAAATGTGAAATTCAGTGTCCTTTGTACTAAGCTTATATTTGGTGGTCGGTGAGAAACTACAGCCTTGAATAGAAATTCGGTCAGAATGTTGGTATATCCACCTGGAACATGCACATGAAGTATTATCAAAATAGAACAGTAAATAAGCACGTAATAACAAAAAAAAAAAAAGAGGAACAACTTCAGCGAAAGCCCCGCCGATAAATGAGATAATAGCTAGGAAGAAATATTCAGAAAAAATTCAAACCTTGATTTAGGGACAAAACCTTCTGAGAGTTTGTAGTTCTTATGTCACTTGATAGCCCAAAACATCTAAAAATTATATTATTTAGGACAATCAAAGAAATACCTCGGCCCCTTTCCCGAAAAAAACCAAACCAGAGAAAAAGCGAAAAAGCTATTTTTTCTGAGGACAAGAAACTTGAAAAATTAGTTAGTTACCCCTAAAGGTTTTCTGTGATGAAACTAATCTTAGAAAACGTAGAAAATGACGTCGACTAATTTTTGAGAGATATACTTTAAACATTGTGATTCGCATATTTATCGGCGGGGCTTTCGCTGAAGTTGTTGCTCTTTTTTTTTTTTATTACATGCTTATTTACTGTTCTATTTTGATAATACTTATGTGCATGTTCCAGGTGGATATACCAACATTCTGTCAGACCGAATTTCTATTCAAGACTGTAGTTTCTCACCGACCACCAAATAAACTCTTGTACAGGGACACTGAATTTCACATTTTTTTTCATAAAATCATTTATTTTCCCTGTAGGATGATAAAACTCACAGAGAATATGCGTTATTATAGTGCTAATAATACCTGATAATTTCGTTACCCTGTCTTGATTAGTGTATTTTCGGCAAATATTTTTACGATCGGCACCCCTCCAAAGTGGAGCCTACTTAATCCACTGATCCGCTCATCTGTGTGTGTGTGTGTGTGTGGTAGTGGTACCTACCTGTAAATGGTTAGTAAAGTGAAGATATGTGAATGTATGGTGGAGCAGTAAAACGATAGCCACTATGATTTATGGTAAAGCGACTATTATATGTGCATCACTGAAATCAAGGGTTTAACTCTAATAAATGTTCGGCAGAAAGGCTTTATTTTTATTTGTAACACAAAGTAACTAAAACCAGTTATTCAAACCAATCTGAAGGTAATTGGCGACTTTTTCATGGCTAAAAAGGTTGAAAAGTTGCGTGAGAAACGAATTACTGCAACCGTGCCGACAGTAAAGTTCTTTGGTGGCCATATATTCTTCACCTTCGTAATACAAGTACTATATTGCTGATACCCTGAGTCCACATGAGGATTACGAAGAAGGTAACCTACCACAAGTATAACAGTTGACTGTTATATGTGCATCACTAAAATCAAGGGTTTAACTCTAATAAATGTTCGGTAGAAAGACTTTATTTTTATTTGTAACACAAAGTAACTAAAACCAGTTACCTATCCAAACCAATCTGAAGGCAATTGGCGACTTTTTCATGGCCAAAAAAGTTGAAAAGTTGCGTGAGAAACGAATTACTGCAACCGTGCCGACAGTTAAGTTCCGTAGTGGCCATATCTTCTTCACCTTCGTAATACAAGTACTATATTGCTGATACCCTGAGTCCACATGAGGATTACGAAGAAGGTAACCTACCACAAGTATAACAGTCGCTTTACCATAAATCATAGTGTCTATCGTTTTACTGCTCCACCATACATTCAGATATCTCTCACTCTAATAACCATTTACAATAGGCACCACTACCACACACACACACAGAGAGAGAGAGAGAGAGAGAGAGAGAGAGAGAGAGAGAGAGATGAGTGGATCAGTGTATAAATATATCAGTCAATAGGCAGATAACAACCGAGTGAATGGTTAGATATATCCACCAATGTAAATTATTATTAGATACATAGATAGAAAAAAATCGTACGAAATATGTTTAAACTGAAGTAACTTTCAGAGAGAGAGATGAGCGGATCTATGCATAAATAAATCAGTCAACTGGCAGCTAACAACCGACTGGATCGTTAGATATATACAATGTATATTATTAGATAGATAGATAGATAGGTAGATAGATAGATAGATAGAAAAATCATAGAAAATAAGTTTAAACTGAATCACCTTTCAGAGAGAGAGAGAGAGAGACCTTACCTTACAGACCTTACATCTTATTCGGGTTGCCCCAGGTCCCTCAGTGTGAGGCACCTCTAATGTCTACCAAGGAGTTGCTAGTACATCTTCCGGTATATTTTGCATCTTCCAATCTTGGATGGTCTGGGATGCAGCTTACATATTTGTCGAGCTTATTCTTAAACACATCTACGCTCACTCCTGATATATTCCTCAGATGAGCTGGCAACACATTGAATAGAAGCTGCATTATCGATGCTGGTGCGTAGTGGATAAATGTTCTGTGTGCTTTCCTTATTCTTCCTGGTATAGTTTTGGGCACTATTAACCTACCTCTGCTTGATCTTTCTGATATTTTTAGCTCCTTGATGTTTTCGGCTATTCCTTCTATCTAGACTATATAATCTTAAGGATTGTAGTCTTTCCCAGTAGTCAAGATCCTTAACTTCTTCTATTCTAGCTGTAAAGGACCTTTTGTACGCTCTCTATTTTGTGCAAATCTCCTTTGATAGTGTGGGTATCATATCATATTGCAATATTCAAGTGGACTACGAACATATGTTTTATAAAGCATAATCATGTGTTCAGCTTTTCTTGTTTTGAAGTGCCGTAACAACATTCCCATTTTTGCTTTACATTTTGCATATAGAATTGATATTTGATCATTACATAACATGTTCCTATTCATCATCACACCAAGGTCTTTAACTGCTTCCTTATTTGTGATTGTCTCATGATTAGGTCCCCTATATGCATATAGCTTTCCTTCTCTGTCTCCATAATTTATTGATTCAAATTTATCAGAGTTAAATACCATCCTATTTACCTCTGCCCAATCATATACTTTGTTAAGGTCTCTTTGTAGCGCGTTCCTATCTTCATCACAAGTAATTTCTCTACTTATTCTTGTGTCATCGGCAAAACTACTCACTACCGAGTCCTTAACATTAATGTCTATGTCTGCAATCACAATAACAAACAGTAATGCAGCTAACACCGTACCTTGTGGCACACCGGATATTACCTTACCTTCATCCAATTTCTCATCGTTTCCAATAACTATCTGTTTTTCTGTTGTGTTAAAATTCTTTTAACCATCTTCCTACTTTATCCACTATATTATGTTTTCTAATTTTCTTCGCTAATATATTATGATCTACCTTGTCAAAAGCTTTTGCAAAAGTCTAGATAAACCACATCTGTTACATTTCCGCTTTTCATATTTTTGTATATGTTCTCACGGTAGACTAACAGTTGGGTTTGTGTACTTTTTCCGGGTACGAAACCATGTTGTCCTATATTAAACTAATTATTTTTTTATTAACCCTCTTACGCCGAAGCCCTAAAAATCAAAACCTCTCCCGTATGCCGGCGCCAGTTTGGAGTGAGCGCGGAAGCGGAAAAAATCATTTTTTCAAAAAATCACAGCGCGCTTAGTTTTGAAGATTAAGAGTTCATTTTTGGCTCATTTTTTTGTCATTGCCTGAAGTTTAGTATGCAATCATCAGAAATGAAAAATAATATCATTATCATATGTAAATAATGTGATATATGGTAGCAAAAAAAAAAATTCATAGATAATTGTATTCAAATCACGCTGTGCAAAAAACGGTCAAAGCTGAGTTACTTTTTTTTCGTTGTATTGTACACTAAATTGCAATCATTTTGATATATAATACATAGTAAAACAATAAAAGCAACACCGGAAAAATATTATCACAAAATGATGTACGAATTCGTAACGCGCGGACGTAAAAAAAATGTTATTTTCAAAAATTCACCGTAATTCTAGATATTGTTCTAGAGACTTCCAATTTGTTTCAAAATTAAGACAAATGATTGAATATTACGATACTGTAAGATTTTTAGATTAGAATTGCAGATTTCGACCATTTCGGACGAGTTAAATTTGACCGAATGTCGAAATTTTTATATATATATTTTTTTATATGCACATATTTCGGAGATGGAAAAAGCTAAAACCTTCAATTATTTTTTATTGTATTCTTCATGAATTTGCGCACATTTTGATATATGAAACTCTATAAAATGGCTAATATGAAAAGAAGCAAATATTAGGATAATGCGATGTACGTATTTCGGAGACTTGCGGCCGCGAATCGCGTGCTCGGAGTGAAAGGTAAATATATTTTTCAAAAATTCACCATAAATCACAATATTGCTCTAGAGACTTCAAATTTGTTTCAAAATGAAGAAAAATGACGGAATATTACTAGGCCGTAAGAGTTTTAGCTTACAATTGCGTTTTTCAACTATTTTGGATAGAGTCAAATTTGATCTATGAACGTGGTTTTTTTTCTATTTATCGTGATTTATATGCAAATATTTCGAAAAAAGAGAAAAGCTACAACCTTCAATCATTTTTAGTTGTATTCTACATGAAATTGCGCACATTTTCATATATAAAACTTTATGTAACAGCTAATTTTAAATGGTGCAAACATTTTGACAATCGCACAAAAAAAAATCCTGATTTTTTCGGAAGAGTTACCGCGCGGACGTAAGGAAAATTTTTTTTTTTTTTTTTCACAAATTCACCATAAATCGATATTGTGCTAGAGACTTCCAAGTCATTGCAAAATGAAGGTAAATGATTGAATATTACTAGAATATAAGAGTTTTAGCTTACAATTGCGTTTTTCGACCATTTCGGTAGAGTCAAAGTTGACCGAAAGTTGAAATTTTTGCACTTAACGTTATTTATATGAAAATATTTCGAAACTGATAAAAGCTACAACCATGGGTTGTTTTTTTGTTGTATTGTGCATGAAATTGCGCACATTTCCATATATAAAACTTTATGTAACGGCAAATTTAAAAGGGTGCAAACATTAGGACAATCGCACGAAAAAATTTATCGGAAAAGTTATCGCACAAATTCACCATAAATCGAAATATTGTGCTAGAGACGTCCAATTTGTTGCAAAATGAAGGCAAATGATTGAATATTACTATAATATAAGAATTTTAGCTTACAATTGCGTTTCTCGACCATTTCGGTAGAGTCAAAGTTGACCAAAGGTTGAAATTTTTGCACTTATCGTTATTTATTTGAAAATATTTCAAAACTGATAAAAGCTATAATCATGAGTATTTTTCCGTTGTATTTTACATGAAATTGCGCACATTTTTATATATAATACTTCATGTAAAGGATAATTTAAAATGGTGCAAAAATTATGTCAAAGTGACGAAATAATTTTTGAGATGTGTCACTGATACTTCTTAGTGCAATAAGAAAGAAATTCGCGCTTGCGCGCCTGCGTAGCGATTGTAAACAAAACAACGCCTTGATCCGTGAACTCCCAGCATCCCCCAAGGCGCGTGATTCAAAAGTTTTTGGCTGGTAGGCCTATAAGTATTTTTCCACGAATTTTTAAAAAAACTTTTTTGAGCCGACGTATGATACGTCCAATCGGCATACGGGAGACATTTTGACTCGACGTTTAATACGTCCAATCGGCGTAAGAGGGTTAAACGTTTCATAATATTTTTCTTCATTACCCTTTAATACTTTTTCATAATATGTGATGTTTAGACTCACAGGCCTATAATTACTTGCCTCTATTCTTGATCCACTTTTGAAAGTAGGAGTAATATATGCTAATTTGTGCTCATCATAAATCTTGCCTGTATCTACACTTTGTCTTAATAATATTGCAAGTGGCTTTGCGATAGAATGAACTACTTTCTTTAACAAAATAGCAGGGACACCATCAGGCCCTGCTGCAGCTCCATTTTAAATTTCATTAATAGCCTGAACAATATCAGCTTCATTAATATCTATGTCTGCTAAATATTCACTATTTTCATCCCTAACTTCTATATCATTAAGGGTGAATTCTCTCTTATATCATTCTGCCAATATGTTGCATATTTCCTTTTTTTTTATTCGTTAATCTCCCTTCAATTCTGAGAGGGCCTATTTCTATTCTTTTATTCATCTTTTTTGCATACGACTATAATAGTTTGGGGTTCTACTTGATATTTACTAGGGTTTTTTCTTCCAAGTCTCGTTTTTCATTTTCTTTTGATTGTATAATCTTTTGTTCTGCATTTTCTATCTTACTTTTTAGTTCGATCAATTTCCATGCATTTCTTCTTTTGCAAGACCTTTTTTCCACTTTCTGATTTTCTGGAACAAGATCCTTCTGTCTTTTGGTATGCATGACTGATGTTTACATTTCTTCTTCGGTATATACTTATCCATTATTTTCTCTAATATTTTATATAATATCTCCGTATTACCTTTATATCATCACTTACGAAAATGTTATCCCAATCTTTGTTTAATTCTTCATTTATTTCTGACCATTTCATATTTTTACTGTATAAGTTGTACTTTCCATATCCTTCCCACTTTTTCATTTCTTGCTTATCTCTGTTTTCACTTGCTTTGGAATAGATTGTTAATTCTATGACATTATGGTCTGAAATACTCGCATTATAAATTATTATTATTTCTTTAACATAATTCACCTCGTTCACAAATACTAGGTCTAAAGTACTTTCCTTTCTTGTTGGCAGGTGATTTATTTGTTGAATGTTGTATTCTAGTAGCATATCTAATAGCTTTTCGAATTGCCTTTTATCTTCTGCAATACTATTACTAAATACAACCACAATCTCCTATTCGTTCTTTCTAGTCTACGAAAGGAAAGTCTCCAGATAGGAGAATAGTCCAGTCCTTGTGATTTCTACATATATCATCCAATTTTTCTATTATTATGTCAAACTCTTTAGTATTAAGGGGTCTATATATTACTATGTTCATTAATTTTTCAGATTAAAATTCTACCGCTATTAGTTCTCATTCTGAATTACTATATTTCTCATATATTTATCCTTGTTTTTTGTCTTTCCCATATATTGTGGTTCCCCCTTGATTCCTATTTTTTCTATCTGATCTATTAGTTTGGAACCCTTTATTTGATCGTCATTCCCAGTCTCTTGGGAATACCAGGTTTTACTTATATTCATTATATCTATTTTCTTTTCAATTTGGGTTAGTTCTTCTAAGTACTCTATTTTTCTTTTTGAGTTACTCGTAACTAAACCCTGCGCATTCATCACTACGATGGTTTGTGTGTTTTCTCCTTCATTTTATATGGGTAATAATGAGAGAGAGAGAGAGAGAGAGAGAGAGAGAGAGAGAGAGAGAGAGAGGAAGGACGGGGATGGCGGTGGAGCTTTTTTACTGCTGTGTTCGTATCCATTTCTGGATAATGGAGTTTTTGTCCCTTGGTACAAGGACAAGTGTCGTTATTCTTTACGATTAGTGATTCACGTTACCCTTATAAATTACAGCACTGGGTGTAATACACTATAGCAAAATCTCGTTCTGATATAAGTGTTCGTTACAGAAATATTGCCAAAAAACGTGCTTTCACTGTCTCTGAATCCCATATATAGTAGATAGACTACCAACGATGTCAAGCAAAAAGGCAGTAATTACAGAGTGGCTCATCTCTAAAGGTGCGAAAGCAACAAAGAGAAAATGCTCAAAAGTCAACTTTTAGAGATGGTAAAGGAGTACTCCGTTAAAATAAAACACATTTATGTCGTTGATAAAATTGAAGCAGAAATTGGGCGTTAAATTATTCGGCTTCCTCCCTGCCACTGCCAATAAGACCTGACAGAACTAATTTGGGGCCAAATGAAAAGTTTCAAACAAAAACGAAACAATTTTAAGATGGCAAATCTATCGGAACTTACGAAAGAAGCTCTGGATACTGACACCTGAAAATTGGGTGAAGGCTGTAGGACATGTTTTGTCTTTTTACGCTGTTCTGTATTGTTCTCTTTAAACTATCGTAAATGCATGTGATCACGAGCTTAAATAAAGTGTATCATTATCATTATTATATATTAAATATAATGTATTTATTACTTGAATGTTCCTAAAAAATAAAGAAATTATCAATGTATGAAATTTGTTTACCATATCCGTGATTTCCCATTAGTTTTCTCTCTTTTGTAGATAGTTAATAAATAAGTTAATTGAAGAAAAAAAAAGAACTGTTACATAACTCTGACGTTTTAATGCCAATACACATTATATGATAAATATCTGAACAAATGAAAATAAACTTATACCAACGAACCCTACTAAGACAATTGGAGTGGGCATTCCCCTCTCACCAGACTCTGAAAGGAGGACAATCCGTAAAGGAGATAGGTTTTGACTTGGGGGATTAGTAAGAAATACAGATTTCACTTTGGCCGCCTCAACAAAGAAATTGAAGATATAGCGACGTGTGTTTGCGTTGTCAGACAACCCAAACCCTCACCACAGATTGGTACCACTTAAATAACACTAGTACTGAAAGACTGTTGGTTGATCAACTATAAATCCTTATCCTTATATCCACAGTAGATGTTGAGTGAAACTGGGATTTTGAACAGGTACTTTCCTAGTCTATTTCTACATTTTGAAGTTCACACTGAATCCAGGAGAGGTTGCCTAAACTTATTCTACAAAGGGAGGGTGGGGTTATACTTCGTTAATCTTAGCAGTGTTCTATAAGCAAAAGAGACATGGAAAGAGGATCAAGAACTAATCCATGGTGGAGATTTATATTCATCATTGATGTGGCTTCAATAAAAAAGGACTCCAACAGATTCCTTTTCCTATGGTCATTGACCATGTGGTTTATTGATGACTTATTCCAGGAATGGGCATGGCTTGATTTAGGCAAATGATCCACAATGCCATTACAAGCAGTCTGTAGTTATTGGCATGGGTTCTGTTCTCACAGAGGGGCTGATAAATGAAAACCGCCATTAACCAAAACTCTGCAATTTATGGTGCTTATGGCGCTGTTAGGTATGTTATGGCACCATAATTCTATTATTGGCGTCTTATAGCACCGATAACAGGTACTCGGCATGTTATGAATCAATAAATCGCCGATTTTATGGCACTAGACAATCACTATAAAGCCAGGTTGCAGCTAACCCAGTCCGCCAATAACTGGGGACTGCCTGTATTCCTTAAGTCTCTTGAAGTGGTATATTTGCTCTGTGAACATCACATTTATATTCCTTTCGAAGTTTGACTAATATAAATCTTATTACATTCTTTGTAAGGAATACTGCATACAATATTGTTAGAATTGGGCAGGCTATTTTTAATTAGTTTATTTCTCAAAATATCATGTTTGAATACTAAATAAAATTCAATAGTTTTTTAAAATAGGTACAGCAGGAATGAAATGGTAAGCAGAGAACATTCTTAAGTTCGTTCTTAATACTGGTTGGATTGTAATGTCTTTTTAGCTTTATTTTTATAAAGTTCCAAATCAGGATTATTTACATTTTCTTTCATAATACAAAAGCAATCATTTACATATGGTGATTTCTTGCATACAAATAATAATCTTGTACCATCCATAAAGTTCACAATAAAATATGAAGAAAATAACTGTATACCATTTTTGGATGTCTTGGTTATTAGAAATCACAACAATTTTTGTTTACAGAATACAGGAAACCCACGAACAACTTGCCATATATTCATTTTAGCTCTAATCATGTTAAACAAATTAAGATGTTAACTTTTTCCAGTAGGTATCTCAAGAGCTCTTGGACTTTGTAGTCCTGAATTTTTATATGACGAGTTTAAAATTATTGATAAATAGGAGTCATTCTGTTACCCTCCATATTTTTTGGATACTTTGTAAAAAATAAAACATAAATGACATTACAATCTAACCAGTAACTAACAAAGAACTTGAGAATACTGTTGTTGTTGAAGAATAAGCCAGCCTTGTGCTGGCACGGGCTCTTGCTCCTAGAGCAGCCCGTAACTGAGAATATTCCCTGCTTACCACTTCACTCCTACTGCACCCATTATAAACACTATTCATATTAACTTAGAATGTAAATTTAATATTTTGAGAAATAAACTAATTAAAAACAACCTGCCCAATTTGAACAATATTGTATATAGTATTCCTTACAAAGAATGTAATAAGATGTACATGGATCTAACATCGAAAGGAATAAAAATGCAACACTCATAGCACAATTATGAAATTTTACGAGGTTTAACAATTAATGGCATTGTGGATCATTGGCTTAAGACAGGCCATGCCATTAACTGGAATAAGGCATTGATAATCCACACGGTCAATGATCAAAGGAAAAAAAAGTCTGTTAGAATACATTTTTATTGAAGCCATGTAAACAACGACGAATATAAATCTATACCCTGGTTTAACTCTTGATCCTCTTTCCATATCTTTTTTGCTTAAAGGACACTCTGCTAAGATTAAAAAAACTACTATAACCCAGCCCTCCCTTTGTATAAATATGTCTACTCAACATCTCTTGGATTCAGTGTGAACTTGAGTGTAGAAATAAACTACTAAAGTTATTCTTCTTCAAAGTCCCAGTTTCACTCATCTTCTACCGTGGATTGAAGGATATTTTCAAGCATGTGTTCGTTCATGGTACATTGGATAAATCTGTATCAGTACCTAAAACTTAAAATCATTCCAGTATGATTATTCACTGTCGATGTAATATTCATGTATAGTCTCTATCCAAACAGAAATCCATGGAGATAGTGGAGAGTCATACTTGAGGTCATTCATGTACAAAAGCCGGCATGAATCTTGTTTAAAAAAAAAAATCGATCAGTTCCTGTCTGAGCTTGTCATTCGTACATTTTCTTTCCATGTTCAGACTTGTGTAGGGTATGTAGAGTATATGACCTGAACTATGATGGTGTAATTGACAGAGAAAAAAGAAAGTAAGAAAGAAAGAAAAAAATATTATATATATATATATATAGAATTTGAAAGTATAGTATTTATATGAATACGCTAGAAATTCAGTAAGAAATTATTGCTCTACTCCAGATTTTATGCTAGGCGCTATGAGCCAAATTTTTACGCTAGTTCTTAAGGTGCTATTCTAGATATAGTGTAAATGCTCCAAACTGGCAGCAGTAGTACACAGAAAGCTTGTTATCCACAAAAGTGGCCAAATCAATATCTACTGCTGAAAGTTTCAATAATAGATTTTGATTAGGACCTGTGTTGCAGAATATGCAAGAGTTAGGTCAGGAATAAAAAAAAAAAAAAAAAAAAAAAAAAAAAAAAAAAAAAAAAAAAAAAAACCGTGTTGAAATGCATGCTAAATCTCAAAAGTATAAAAAATTGGCTGAAGACGTAAGAGTTTCCCCTTATGTCACTATGTATTTTGGTTCTAATTCAAAAATAATGAAAATATTTTATATTAGGTGGAATATTGCAATTGCATATGTCATGCAGCAATTAGGGCAACTGACTACCTTGGGGAGATAAAACAGGAATCTTCTGGCAAAAGTGACTCATTGCACAGCATGAAAATTCATAGAACTAACTGTTCAAGTATTTCAAAGAATGTTGTACACCCTTGTCTGCTAGACGATGTAATTAATTTAAGATATACAGAATGCTCCATTCTCTCTCATAATTGATGAGGCCACAGATGTATCAGTCACAAAGCATTTGTTTTTGTGTCTCAAGTATTTCAAGGAGGAAAATGCAGATGATATTACAACATTTCTGACTCTCTTGCCAGTTACCTCCACCACATCTCTGGCATTCTTTACAGATATCAGATGATTTTTAGACCAACATTCAGTCCCTTAAGTAATATAATTGGTTTAGGCACAAATGGCGCTTCTAATTTATGTGGTGCTCATACCCCAGTCTTCACCAAAATAAAGAACATTCCCCTCATTATGTTTTAGTGAAATGTATTTGCCACAGTTTAAGTTTGTGTGCAAAATATGCTTTTACAGAACTTCCCTCTTACCTTGGTCTTCTGTTAATCGAAATATCAAAGTGGTTTAAATTTAGTTCTGAGAGACGAACTAGATATGATAAGCTATTTTATGTTATGAATGCCAATATTCCTAACTTATATCCTAGCAAATTCATCAGCCCATCGGAAACTAGATGGCTTGTGACTGGAAATTATTTTTTTAGTCATCACACGATGGCATGAGCTTACTGCATATATTAGGTCAATTAACTATGTAAAAAATTATATGTGCAGAGTTCTTTTGGATATGCTAAATGATATGGCAAACTATTTATACATAGTTTTTACCTATTGTAAGGGCAACACTTTTTCTATATTTTTATTGTATCTCATCATCAAGCCACGTTGTTCCTTTAACCATTCTATAAAGCATTCCACGGCCTTTCCGCAGATGTATAACTTATGTATATAATTTCATTATTTGCATCTCTTATTATCTTTAGATGTATGTCTCAGAGTCATTTCTGCTCTCGGCGTGAGTCGGTGCTACTTATCTGTCCGCATCTGTTCATCAGCTCAGTTCGTCTGTAATAAATCATCAGTACCCAGTTACCTGTCTTACTCTCTGGTCCTCACAATATCCACTTATCAGTGAATTTGAGCCGATGAATGCATCTTTTCAGCACACAAATGCAGACCCATGCCAACTGTTATGTGACCTCAACATGTTTTATTTATCACTCAGAAGTAGAGTGCATAAGGGTGATCTTTTGAAAAAGTAAGTATGTAATTGTTGAAGATTTGTATATCAGGTCCATTAATGATATGGATTTAGGAGCGAAATTCTACAAGGCGCTAGAGGAATCAAACCTAACAATATGTATTGTTTCAAGAACTCTGTAGGGGAACTTTGTTTGAGAGAGTTAGCTACTTTTGTTTTGATGGTTTAAGTTTGCCAATCTGTAATGCCTATGTAGAAAATTTTCAGCCAGGTCTCATTCATCAAACCAAAGATCAGAAACAAAACAGCTTTTCATCTTCTTAGTAGCATTTAGATGATGAATAATTCATGTTGTGAAAACATTTTAAGTATCAGATGACAAGCTCTAGAGATTTAAAATGCCAGCATGTATGAAAATGATGAGGGAGGTGATAATGAAATGGAAGAACTTGCTGCTATGTGAGAAAACCTCATTGTTGAAATAGATTGGTTGGTTATTATTCAGTGAAATTTGGCAACATTTTGTTTCATGTTTCTTTCTTCTAACTTCATACTTTATAACTTCCAACTTTTTCATATTTTGATATGAATTTATATTAATTTGCTTTAGAGTCTGTATACCGAACTGATATAGTATGTCTAGAAATGCCTTCTTCCAAAATTTTTCGGTGTTTTACAAAAGAGATAACCGCATTGGTTCAGAGTTATTAAAAAAGATGCCATGTATTTATTGACTTTTTTTTTATTAAAATTTGTTTAAGAAATTTTTTGTCTTTGACTTAATGTTGATAAAAAATGCCAAACATATTGCCAATTTTGGATATATTTATTTTTTGTCCTTGACTTAATGTTGATAAAAAATGCCAAACATATTGCCAATTTTGGATATATTTATTACCAAAAGCTGCCAAATTTTTATACTACTTGTGCCAAATGGAACACAAGGCATCTGATGTGATGACCCTAATTGAATCACTTATTATAATCATGGAATTATTAGAGGGAAAGCGCGAACGCAGTCCCTCACTACCAAAAATTGCGCACCCGAGTTGACCACATTTGGGTCAATCGCAAGGGTCAGCACCACCGGAGTGCAATGGTGAGCCTCACCTTGGGGGAACCACCTTCGTGATCATGGTGTCCCCTGTGCCAGGTAAGTATGCTCCTTCCACCATCATCGCAACACATCACTCAACAGACTGAATACATTCAATAAAGAAGCAAAGATTAATGGTCATAACATCTTAATTCCAAAGCCACAACTAGCAAAGACCATAAATACACTTTATAATACAGAATGTGTTTGGTCACAAAACTTTAAATTATAAAAAAAATTATTTAGTAAGTAATAATGACAAAAGGTCTGTCTATATCGGACCAGCATGAGTTCTTGCTACTGGCAGCTCTTGGGTACCAAAAGGAACAAGCATTATGTGAGCCTCGGTTCCACCTTGGTTGTTATTTTTTCATTACAATTTGTATATTACCGAATTAAAACTGATTGTATTCAGTATTATAACATAATATTCAAATATCGGTGAGTTGTGAATAGTATATAATCTAAATAAAAGATTGGACACATTAATGATAGCTTGGAGAAAATCTTCGGTGTTATGGTCAAGTTGTTCATTACAGCTTTTAAACTGCAATTGCTTTTCTTTCGTTTAAATCAATTAATGGAGACAATAAAAAATATTCTAAGAATTTTACTGAATGCTGTAGATGCATTGTGTAATAATTTCCATTAGACATCAGCTCTATATGTAAGATTATGTTATTCCTTGTAAGGTACTGCTTATGCAATTGCTCAATGGAGTACACTATCAGCGTTTGCCCACCAACCTTTTGACAGGACACTGTTGTCCCTCATTCACCGTGTACCCCCAGTGGCAATCGGAAAAGTCATCCTGTACAACATGGGGAACACACCACGCAGATGAACACATGGAAAGCCTATTTCCCCATAGAAATGCAATTATGTCATGACATCGGATGCTTTCAGAGAATGGGTAGTTTACAGTTTAGTTGCCTAGGCCGCGTAACACCATTTTGCCTGGTCCATAATCACTCCGCCACGGTAAGCAGTTCACAGACCCGACGGTCACCCTGCCCGAACATGCTTCGACCAGTCAGACTTTCAAAACTTTCGCCAAAACAAACGGCCGCAATCTTCTGTGTTTGACCGCCGATTACCTAGCAGACATTCCCCTTGGCCAACTAAACTGTAGGAGCTCCATTATTTATTATCATTTTTTATAAGAATCTTACTGACTGTTGATTATATGCTAGGCCCCTTTTATTCATTTCTACCACCTTTACCGTGACGATACCCTTGGCCAGGCCGCGCAACACTTTCTGCTCGACCCTTAATTGCTCCGCCGAGGTAAGTAGTTCCCTGACCTGACCCTGCCCAACCATGATTCAACCTCAGTAAGTTCCTTTGTGTCAGCATATAAACATTCATCATGTCTGCTTCTTCCACGTCGTATCCCGCGCACGTGCAATTTGCTGCCGCCATTCCAGTTACTATACCGGACCTTGTGATTCTTTGCCGTGATGAATGATCCCAGCCAGAAAGAAAAGAAGAGTCGTGTGCCTTGAAGACTCTGATGATTCCGATTTCCAACTAAGCTTGACTTTATTTCTGGGGGGGACTCGGGCCAAGCACGGATTTGACGCCTCCCAATATTAAGGTCAGTTAATCGATGTATCTGTAAGATATGTTCATTTGTTATGGTTGAAACCAAGTAGGTAATATATAGCAGGTCAATGTTTTTATTGGCAAGCGGAAGTCAGGGCTGCTCACCATATCCGAACATTCACGTGCGCTAGCAGTCCACGTGTTCAAACTATGATCTCAGACGTGACTTTAATCCATGTATTCTAGCAAATATTAAGTGTGTTTACATATCCGTAAGAAGTTGCCAGTGCCAGTCATGTCCAAACGTATAAGTAACGGCACATGTTAATGAAATGATCGCTAAAATGGTAGCATTACAATGCTTACTTACAGAACTCGCCATAGGTTAGGGTGGTTCATTTGGTTAGGTTACAATCACTTTGTTCATTCCATACTGGGGGCGCCCCCCGGCCAGGTAAGGGCACGCGCCCTAAGTCTGGTTAAGTCGGTTCCTTTGGTTAGGTCGCAATCACTGTTACCATATTATACTGGGGGGTCCCGGCCAGGTAAGGGCACGCGGCCTAAGTTTGGTTAGGTTGGTTCGTTTGGTTACGATCAGTTCAGTTGGCCAGGTACCGCATTTCATGCATGAACGTTCTATTAGGCTAATAGCCCATATGTTCGGTCTACGAATGTTGAGTAGGGGGACAGTTTAGTAACCTAGGCCACACATCTCATGAACCGATTAACTAGTAGGCGATAACCTTGGCCAACTAAACTGAGTAGGGGGGACAGTTTAGTTAGCCTGACCGAACGCGGAACTAATGTAGAGTAGGGATACAGTTTCATTACCTAGGCTACTCATCTCATGAACCAACCAACTAGTAGACGTTAAACGTGGCCAACTAAACTGAGTATGGGGAACAGTTTGGTTAGCCTAACCGAATGGGGAACGAATGTAGAGGAAGCTGCTACAGTTTAGTTGGCCACTGGTTTCGTCTGCTAGGGTCTCTTGGTTTTCCGTGTTCATTGTCGTCATCTGTGTCTCCCCCCAACCCAAAAAACCCCGGTTTCCCAATAGGTCCCCCCTTACCGTTTTCATTAGCTTTTAACCAAAACTCGTGTGTTCTCCCCCCACCCAAAAACCACAGTTCCCAATAGGGTCCCACAGTTTTTTTTAGGTTTTGGGGTTTTCTAACACTACACAGGTTTTCAAAATTAGTGCCAAAACAAACAGCCGCCATCTTGTATGTATTAGTCTGCCGATTCCGCAGCAGACGAAACCCAGGGACAACTAAACTGTAGACGCTCCCAGAGAATGGCGAAGACTGATGGAAGATTGGCTAAACCTCAGTAGGATACTTAGGGGAGAGGCAGTTCTGAACATCAGATTACACAGTGAAAAAAGTTAATAAGTGCCATTGATTACCAGTTTTCCACTGACCGATGGGCATCTCTAAAAGTAAATAGTGCATTTAGCCTATTTTGAACATTACTATGAACAATGGGAACAGGGCTGTTTTACAGGATAGGTTCTTTAGTAGGAATCAAGCATATGAATCAGCAAAGGATTACATTCACCTGTGTCAGCAAGATGCAATGGACTGTGGGAGCAAAATGTTTTCAAAACAGCAGGAGTAGCTGATGATTCATAAGCCAGTGGGCACATGTCGATACCACCACTCGATGGCATGGCAGCAGTGACCACATATACTGTACAAGAAACAGAAAGATGAAGCAATCAGGAGAAATGTAAGTCTCAAGCAAAGCTGTTATTTTTTTGCTTTCGTGCACATTCAAGGCAGACAGAATTGTCCAGCAAGTAATATCAAATGTCATGATTATTGGAAAATCGGTCAGTTTGCCACCTGCTGCAAAGGTTTTGTCGACCGAGAAATTGTTAAATCAACTTGTGCATATGACAAAGGTGTCCCAGATACAACGATATTGCATGTCAGAGATACTAGTAAACATCATTCAAGACAGATGTAACCTGCTTTATCTAAGGTGGTAGAAGGGTGGGAATGGATACTTCATAATGGAGTTGCATTACCCAGTGTCATTAGTTCATGTGTTATATATAGTAGTGTGAATAAATCCGGTGCATTGGAAGCCATTGTAGATATTGGGCCAGATGTATGTATTACTGGGTCATGGCAGGCTAAAGGCCTGCTATTGATGTAAACAAGTTATGTAATTCAGGCGTACGATTACAGCACACAGCAGGGGTATGAATGAAGGTGTTCGGGAGATGTAAGGTCACTATCCACTGTGGGAGAAAGTCAACAGACGAGACTATGTATTTTGTTGAGGAACACAGAAATTGTTCTTATCATTGGGTGTGTGTAAGGCATTAAAGCTGGTTGAACCTAATTTTCCTCATCATGTGGTTAATAATGTTCATCAGGTTAAGTGTTCCAAATGAGTAGTAGAGAGTAAGGAAATACCATATCCCTCCACAGAAGATATTCATCTTGTGGTGCCAAGCGACTTAACCTGTTAAGCGTCACCCATGTAATAATACGTTTACCGCGATCTACTCGGTAGCGCCTTCAACGGGATATTACGTTCAAGACTTTATCTGTGCTTGTCAAGCCGTCAGCCCCGTAATAATACGTTTACTCATATAGAAAGTGTAGGAACATCATTTGGTAACACTCTCAGCACACGGGAAACTTATTTCCAGCCTGGCAACTCTTTCCTGGTGGTCGCTTATGCTAGAAAACTGCCTGTCCCTGTTGGATTTCTTTCAATACGCTTCGGGCGTTTATCGAGACAAATTGGATTTCACGTCTTTCACAATGAATGTCCCAAAGAGGAGGCGTATTTCTTCAGGTGAAATCAATCAAATACTAGATGAGGAGTCTGATATTGATAACCTATTTGATGATGAGAGCTCTAGTTCTGAATCCTCCAGTGATGATACAAACTTTTCTTCCAATAGCGGGAGTGAAAATGACTTTTCTTTGCCGAGTGACTGGACTCCGAGAGAGAGAGAGAGAGAGAGAGAGAGAGAGAGAGAGAGAGAGAGAGAGAGAGAGAGAGAGAGAGAGAGAGAGAGAGAGAATTTCCTACACTTAATTACAGTATGAATAATAAGCATAAAAATCAATATTAACTTTGAAAAACTATCATCAGTGCTATGATCGCTGATTACAAAAAAAGCGTGACGGTACGTTAGCAGCGAGCTCATCCGGGGCGGACGCTTAACAGGTTAAAGTGGTGAGCAGTCTGCACTCAGGGCACCAATGTGTGTATTCAGTCTGTGTATTGCCCTGGGATAGAAGGGAACATAAATTTTCAAACTAAATGTGACAAACTCAATGTCAACGCACCCTCCCAACAACAAGAATCATTTCTGCCCACCCAGCCACCAGAGTATCTTTTTCAAAAGACTGGCTGGCTTTTTTTCAATTAGTAAACAAACCTTATTTAGCTTATGTTGACAGGTTGATTGTCTGGCTATAGGTGTCGAACTTTGCTAGTGGCGTGACATCATCAAAACTTATCCATGTGATGAGATGTTGTTTTGCTGGCGGGGCACTCCGGGCGATATACCCACTAATACGGGTACGAACCTAACGAGCATTCAGGTATTAGATTTTTACAGACACAGGGTGAAACTTCATATCTCATCAGCATATTCCTCTCAGTCAAATGTACAAGCGGAAGTGGCTGTTCGCTCTGCCAAACATAATCAGGTATAAAGTGAAAGGAAAGATGGCAGTCTTGATACAGATGCAGCAGCCAGAGATCTCATGCAGTAGAGGAACATACACTCTTTAGAGGCATTGACAAATTGCCTACACAGCCTTAAGGAGAAAACTACAGGATTCTGTCAACATGACAGAAGAATACCATCTGCTGAATAGCCACTGGATGATGACATTAAGAGAACAAAAGAAAGCAATGGTAAGTATGGAGAGAGACAAAGTTATCTTTAGAGAACACCTGTTGAAAAGATAGTGTGTATTTCTGTTTTCTGGTTTGATGTTAGCCCTTTGAGAAGGGTCGTAACACATTTTGCGACCTTATTGCCAGGATTTCCTGATCCTGTAAGGTGTTCTCAGTGTGTGGTATTAATTGTGAGGGTTGTTGGCATAGGTCTAGCACATCTAGGTATTATGCATTTGGCTTTTAAGTATCTTTATTCTTCCTAATGGAGACTGCTGCATTTTGGATGTAATCAGTGGAGAGGGCTGGCAAGAGAGGTTGGCCGATCTAAATAGGAATGAAAATTCAAAATAACGTGGAGGAAGAAAACTTAAAACTCTGATGGGGATACTATGGTAAACGGCAAAATAGGGTAAACTAAAGATAATTAATCTAAACCAAAACAAAAAAGAAAAACACAAAGTTCTAACAATGGTAGCACTCGAAAATGAAAAATGTGGCCATTATGGCTTCTTTCTCCTATCCTCAGACTAGTTCTAGCCAAGTGCAGTCTTCGACAACAGCATGTGGAGGAGGGCATCACCCAGAGATGATACATATGGCAGCATATGGGGACACATCATCAATGCTGCATGAGGGGTTATCATGGAAGTAGGACACAGCCCTACAACTGACAGGAAGTAAAGTCATCACAGTCACAGTTGCAGTAGGTACCGAAGGTCCTTCATAGCCTAAGAATGATCAATAAGTTCAGACACACTCAGCAACCCCCAGGAGCCCTAGAGAGGGTCATACCTCCTCAAGTCCCTTGGCTTCCACAACACTGAAATACAAGCCAGGTTAGGTTGTTTTGCTTATGCTCATGTTTATGGCACAACACACAGAAAGAGTAAAGGTCAACCTCAACAGAGAAGAGAAACTGATTGCATGGCCTGTCCTACTCTGGACAGCGCCTGAACACTGCTGTTTCTTCTCCAAAAAAAGTTTGAGTAACTGAGGGGTTCGCAGTATCGAAACAAACAACAATCACACACAAAATATATTTAAAGCAAAAATCAAACCAGAAAGTAAATGCCAACCAGAGGAGAAGGGCAGAAATGTCTTCATACAACAGTGACTGGAAATAAAGTGAAATGCAAACCAATGAGTGGGCAGGGCTTCCCCGTCGGCCCCCCCCCCTCCCCTATTGTCGGTAGTTCACATCATTGTCTTAAAGTTAAACAGCCTTTCCAGCTAGTGTTTGCAAGCTAAACCCTATGTAATGAATATAGGTTTGTATTTTTGTGTAGGAACAAAAATTTTTAACTATACAAAAGTAATGTATGTATTAACACTTACCAAACCTGGAACAGTGCAGAGCTCCTGAAAATGTAATATATAAATAGATTAATAAATGAAAATAATTAACATTACAATAAACTTTGATCAGAGTTATTAATGCAAGTCATTAAGTCTACATTATAATTTACTTTTACTCGTTCTTAAAACAGTATAAGAATGTGATAAAAGAGACTTAGTTGTTTCCATGTTCCTTGACAAAGTAAAGGATCCAAATGAGAGAGGGAGGATTAACAAGACTCAAAGTGACCTTGGACTAATCCAAGAGGTCATCTCAAGGGTCCGTGTCCAAGGGTTCATTATGTCGGGTTCCCTTTGACCCTGTCAATCATAACTATATACTGACTAGCAATAAGGCCTTCATGCTGGAAATATGGTAGAGTTGCTAGACCCTTTACATTCTTCTGTGCAAGCACTTGTTTGGATATTCTGGACGCATGCTGTAAAGGAATTCACTGAACACAAAGCTCGCAGCACTTTTGGGGACAAAATACTCATCACTGATGACCTGATTGTACTGTATATTATAAACTTGAGTTTGCATTTGTAGTATACAACACTAACGCTTGTGAATATTTGTTGCAGACCCACTGCAATCAACTTTATAATATGGAGGAGTAAAATGATAGTTTAAATTTGACGTCTTCAAGAGAGAGAGAGAGAGAGAGAGAGAGAGAGAGAGAGAGAGAGAGAGAGAGAGAGAGAGAGAGAGAGAGAGAGAGAGAGAGAGATAGTTGTTTTGGTTGCTGGCTCATTAGTATTTGTGTTCGTGTGAATGGTTAACAACCAAATTGCTTGTTTGGTGAGCGGTTGTTGTGTCTGTTGGGTCGGTCATGGGTTCAATCTGTATTTTGAGTGAGTCTGAGATCAGAGCCTGTGATGGTCAGGTATGGTCGGCAGCAGTCTTGGAAGATAGCATTGGATGGTCAGTTATACTGTGTGTTCTCTGAAGTTGTTTTGATTTGCTGGTGGTGATGTATGTTAGCAGTTTGTCATGCCTATATTGTTGAAGTTTATTGTTTGTGCATTAAGGTTGTTAAGCTTGAGTTTCTGTTGTGTTGTGTGTGAGTTGTTGGGGTTGTTGTTGGTGAGCTGTTGTAATTTCTTGATGTTATTTGTGGTTGGTTGTATATGGACTTACAGTGTTGTTGATTTGATGTTGTTGGTGTTTGTCTGCGCAGTAATTTGTTGTGATGTTGAGTTATTGTATGGTTGTAGTATTCGGTTGTTTGTTTTGTGTTGCAATTCTTGGTGGTTGCCATCTCGACGACTGTACCCAGTGGACAGTACAGCTTCTCACCCAGAAGTCAGTCATTGATGGTGAGTATGAGTGTGAGAATTTCATTTGTGTCTGTAGGTGAACCAATTGTCCTGTCGAGTAAAAGTAATTTAAAGGGGAAAGTGTGGCCGAGGGCCTTTTTTGAGAGTCGGTAAGATTACCTTAACTGTGGGGAACTTTGCTCGCTTTGTCGTTAGCTTTGATTCCGTCACAAAAAATTTGAATGGCAGTGGTATGTACTCAGCTAAAATTGATACTCAGATCTTCACAGGTTATGTATGATTACAGGTATTCCTCATCTAACGACGTACTCGTTTAATGACGTACTCGTTTAACGACTTACTCGTTTTACAACAACTCGGAGTTACAACAACAACATGGAGAGAAAAAACCATAAAATGAAAATAAAAACATTGCCAATGGTGGCCAAGGAAATTGCTATTCAGTTATGGAGGAGTAATTTAATGGTTGCATTTGACATTGTTCTCAAGGGTTGCTTGTAATAGAGAGAGAGAGAGAGAGAGAGAGAGAGAGAGAGAGAGAGAGAGAGAGAGAGAGAGAGAGAGAGAGTGGCTGGTTGTTGTCTTGTTTAGGTTCCAATAGGAAGGGTTTGGATGTTTTGTGTATTTGCTATATCGTGTTTTGTGTTTGTTTGTTGTTGTTAAGACAGTGTGGGGAAGGTCTGTGTCTGTGGTTTTCTGTTTTGAGAGAGAGAGAGAGAGAGAGAGAGAGAGAGAGAGAGAGAGAGAGAGAGAGAGAGTAGTTAATGAGTGGACTGCTTGTTTTGGCAGGCGTTTTGGGTTTGCCTGCTGGCTCGGTCGCCGAGCCTCGGGTAACTCTGTCGAGACAGTATATTTGAAGGCAATTATTGGTGGTCAG
>NC_087200.1:34158284-34285784 GCF_015104395.2 Macrobrachium nipponense
ATAATTATATTATGGAGAATTATTACAATGAATTATGGGAGAAGTTTTGTGGTTAATTATTTATTGAGTTTCTGTGACTTTAGAGAACATGTCAGTAGTTCATGAGTGATGAATTGTGCTGAACTTTTGGTGAATTTTGTGCTGAATTTTTGGTGAATGGGCAAGCATTAACATTGGTGATGTTTTTTATACTAATACTGGTGATTTTGATGATAGCAATTTTGGTGATACTGCTGATAATGATACTTCTAATACTAGTGATTTTTTTTATATACTAATATATGGGTGCTGTAATGCTGTCAAGGGTGGTGGTGTTTTATTTTTATTTGGGAGGAACTAATGACACATTTTTTTTTCTTTTTTTATGAGTTCAGCAGATAATTGCTTGACATCTACGCGAGTCACGGAGATAGTTAACAGTGCCGTTGATTTTTCTTTTTTTGGAAGTTGGCCATCACTGACAAGTTTATCATGGGTGAATTTGAATTTATTTCATCTCTCCAATTTGTGAGAATTTTTTAATATCTTAGTTCGTGACAGAGTCATTATTCGGGAACGTATTTGTGTTTTCAGCCGTTTGATGCTGCAAAGAGTTTTATGGGAGAATTTTTGCATTTTTTTTAATGCATACGTAATTGCACTACATTTTTTTTTTCTGGATATTTATGTTCCAGAAGTTGTGGGGTTTCTTGCACAATACCTTTGTTGTATTTGTGACAACTTTGACAGAGATAGGAAAATTGGCTAAGTTTCTAGTGTCTTATGTTGTAGTGCATATGGAGAAGTCTTTGCTTAGACACTTTGAATTTGGAGTTTTGTTATAATGAGTTATGTGGCACATTGGTAATTTTTTCTAGAATTTCCTAGACAATTTTATTTGCCGAGTTTCTGGCCTTTTTCAGCAGTTATGCTAAGCAGAGAGTTTATAGTTTTTAACTATAACATTGAGTTATTCTCTGGAGAATTGGAGGTATATTATTTTGGAGATATAATTTGAGATATAATATATTGGAGATATATTTTTGGCCATTTGATATTTGCCTATGGTGGTGAGAGCTATGTTTAGTTCAATTATTTTGCAGCCATCTTTGTTGCAAATGGAGACACCTTTTCAAGGAGATATGAGGCAATATTTTTTTAGTGTGTCAGCTGGATGCTTTGAGTGCATATTTTTTGGAGATGGGATTTCATTTTTGATTATCCTGCTTGGAGATAGATTTCTTGGAGACTTATTTTATTCCACATGGAGTTATTGGTGAAATAGAGGTAAGTATTTTTTATTTGCCGAAACAGAGGTGAATATTTTTTATTCCTGGAGTGGTGGTTTTTATTAACACGTGGTTATTGGGGAAATAAGAGGGAATATGGAGTGGTGTGGTTATTGATTAAATGGAGGAAATATTTTTATCACTGGAGTGGTGTTATTATTAAGATGGTGACTTATATTTATATATATGGAGATGGCATTGATCTTTGGCGGGTGACCTTTTTTGTGGTTATGATTTTTTGAGTTGTATTCCTGGGAGTTTTTCAAGCCAAGAGAAGAGTTCTGTGGTTCTTTCTTTTTGGTTTCGTGACTAATTGGAGGCGAGTGGTATTACTGCATTGTGGTCTTATGGAGATGTTATTTTTGGAGGCATATAATTGCTGAATTGTGATTTTACAGCAGTTTTTTTTTTTTTTTTTAATCCCGAATTGGTGATAATTTTTTATATAATTGGGCAGTAACATGTGAGAGATATGTCTTCGAGACAATCTTTGGGCACCTTGGTCATATCCTGGAGATAATTTAGTGAAATGTGCTTACTTAGTTTCAGTATAGACCTTTTTCTGAGAATCATGAGTTTCTGAACTTGTGAGTCTGACTAGACATTTTTATGCTGCAGTTCGAGCACACGTGACTGCAGGTGGATTTTCTGCCGACAGTGCTGTGATGAGTCTGGTGTGCGGACTCTCTTCCTCTAGTGGTGATTGCTCAGAATTTTGCAATATCTGAAAATGTTGACCATAGCATTTCATGAAAGTGCATGTGTAAGAGTTTGCTTTCTGGCCATGTTTGGTCGCTTGATAGGTGCGATGGGCAAATTCCGTTACTATGCATATTGCATTTCTTGGGGGAAACGCAGGGTTATGTATATCATGCATATATTATGTGCTTTGTGATGGGGAAGTTTACTTGTGATTATCTTTTTATTTTTCTTCCTTTTCTTATGAGAGATGTAGTTGGGGATTCAGCTTTAAATAGCATTTCTTTTGGGACGAGAGATGTAATTTATCGGGGTTGTGATTTACATAAATAGGCGTTTGACATCAAGTCTCATTGTAATTAATTATGTGAGCAGTAAAGGGTTTTTGCTGTTAAACACTGGAGATTTTTACTGATTTTGTGGGTTGTTGAAATGTCAGAGCTTGAGAGAACATTTTTGATTTTTGGGTCTGGGCTTGTTACATAATTTTTTTTCTTGGTCTCATTGTCTTTTTTCTTTTTTTACTTGTGAGAACTTTCGAGTTTGAAATGTGAGTGCAGAAGTCTGTGGAGTTACTGTGAGTTCTGGATTGTGTGTTGGTGTGTGAATTTGGCGAATTAGTTAGAGAACTTAATGTTTTCTTTTTTTTTGCCGAGTTGTGATAATGACTTATGATTTAGTGGTCATATTAAATGGAGTTAATTTGGAGACGTTCAGTTAGTATTTCTGAATTTTTGAAGTCATTATTTGATAGAAGTAGTATGTCTGGGGTTAATTTTCTTTTTTGATTGACCGATGACTTGACTGACATACTTACACACACCATAATTGTCGATCCCCGACGCTAGCACGACAAACCACCAGTGCAGAGATGTTGCTGTCGTTTATCCAGGGTACTTACGAGAGTTTCTACGAGTCTACAGAGTTCTACAGCGCTTTTGGGTCTACAGAATCCGTTAGATGTTTCCACTTGGAGGCCTTTCACCTTCCTACAGCTTGCTACAGCCTGTGCAGGAAGTTGCAGACAAAGAGGGATATTCAAAAATCCAAAATGAGAACATTTATACACCAAGTGTTGTTTGAGATGAAGCGTGAGACATATGAAGCGTGCCAGAGACGTGTAGTCATTACTTTTTGTGTTTTGAGCCGGCCAATGTTTTTTATATATTGAGCTGTTTTATGTGACCTATGGCTAGGCAGGGGCTAGCCAGGGTAGTGGCCGAGCTACTGTCATAAATAAAGACTGATAATATGTTCGTTGTGACATTTCTAGGAATTTACAGATTCATCATATTTAACTTCCCATAAAGACAGAGTTCGAAGCGATGACCTGAGAAAGCCGATAAATCATTTCTGGGATGGTGTGATACAAAGATGCTTACTTAAGCGGGTCAATGTTTGTTCTGTAGATGTGTGAGTGATTGAGGGCTTGTTTAAGGTGCCTTTGACCAGTTACTGAAGAGTGTGAGTTCGTGTTTACGTGTACTAACTATGTCTGTTCATAATGGGTAGTTTTAGGCAGAAAACTAGGGAGACATCTACGGGAGAAAAGGCAGAATGCTGGGATAGCTCTGCGAAAGTCTATTTGTTTCAGTGTTAAAGTTCCAGGCTGCAATGGGTGAGTTATTATAATTTAGCCAAAGGGATGGCTTGTTTTGATATCTTGTAAAAATGTTCCATTTTTTTGCTTTGTCTTTACAATTGTGTGTGTGCTCACTAGTGTGTTCTCCTGTCTTTTAAACAGGCGGCTCTAGTGAGGGGGCCGAGTGTCCTAGGGACCGAGTGTCCTAGTGAGGGGACTGTATTTGGAGAAGAGATAATTGGTGTGACTACTTACTGATTAAGACATTTAAATATCGGGGGGTTATCTGAGTTGGTTTGTCTGTGAGACTTGAACTATTTTCATTACTTTGATGATCTTGTAAGAACTTGAGTTATTCAACTAGTGCTGTACTTTGAATAAACGTTATATTTATTGTAACCCCGACTCTGATTTGATGACCTGATGGAATGAAGAGTTAGGGAGAGAGAGAGAGAGAGAGAGAGAGACTAAGGGTTACCAGTTTGCCTTACGCAATGGCTAAACGCATACCAAAATATTAAATACCGGGGGGCCGACGCCCTTCACTGGTAAGAGTTTGGTGGGCAGCGGATAGGTAACACACACACATACATATATATATATATATGAGTATGGATGAGTGTTATGTATATAATTAGATTTATAGTACACACAGAAACACTGTATACAATATGGATATCATTAGCTACATTTCCAAACTTCTCCCTGACTATAATATGACTACAGATAATCTGCATTCCACAGTTTGGGGTTCTTTAATCAAGTCATAAAATCCTAATTATCCGACTAGATTTGGGCGTTAGTATGATTTATTTAGGCGACTAGAAACTATCTTCACCTTCCTTTTGATCAAAGCCATTTACTTAATGATTTTAATTCTTCATATTTCAGTTCATTTTACGTCTTTAGTTAATTTTATGTCTTCATGGTTAGATGGCAGAACAAGTGTCAAGCAGTTTTCATTTTCAGACCTAGCATGGTAAGGAGTGGCGAAGTATTACCACATCTACATGACACTCAATCTTAGGTCAAGGTTTTATGAATCAAATCTAGGAAAAGTGGCAACGTCTAAAATGCACTACATGCCCAAGGTCATTTTGGTTTGACTATGATAAAGTTACAGGCCAATCAAGAAAAAAGGAGAACTATAAAGTTTGATGTGGATAAGTTGAGAAATGAAAGAGTTAAACAACAGTATGAGGTGAAGGTAGGAGGCAAATTTGCGGCATTAATTGGTATGGAAAATATGGATATGGATTCAGAGGAATCCTGGGCAATATTAAGTTCAGATACTAAGACGTAGCAACAGAGGTGTTGGTTATAAAGAGAAGTAACAGCAAACCTTGGTTTAGTGATGAAGCAAAAGTTTTAAGTGAAGAGCAACAAAGGTTGAGAGTTCAAATGGACGATGAACAAGACCTAGAGAAGAAACAACAACTAAAAAGACGAAGAAATAGAAAGTTGAGAGAACTAAGTGATAGGATGAAGCATGACCAAAACATGTTTTGGAAAGAAAGAGCTACCGAAGTTGAAGAAGCTATGGAAATTGGCGAGAGCAGGGCTATGTTTGCAGCTGTGAGATTCTTGAGGAACGCAAGCCAGAAAAAGTTTGGAGGGAGTGATGGCATGTTGGATGAAGTTGGGAACTTGGTCACAGACGAAATGGAGAAAAGGAATCTGTTTGCAAGGTATTTTGAAAGACTCCTAAATGTTGATACTACCGGTAGGGATGAGTGCATTGCAGATTTAAACGAGGCTCTGGAGGTACAAGAAGAAGACATTAGTGCAGAAGAGGTGAAAGAGGCCTTAAAATCTGTAAAAAATGGAAAAACTGCTGGCGTGTGCGGGATAACTGCAGAGATGCTAAAAGCAGGAGGACGAAGGATGATAGAGGCATTAAGAGTTGTTTTTAGCATAGTTTGGAAAGCCGAGGTGGTACCAAGTGATTGGAAAAAGGCAATTATGATACCAATATATAAAAATAAGGGAAGCAAAAGGGTGTGTGGTAACTATCGGGGCATAAGTTTACTGTCAGTCCCAGGGAAGAGATATTCATGAGAGTAATACTTAACAGAATAAGACCTATAGTAGAAGAGAAACTTAGAGAACAGCAGTGTGGTTTTAGAAGTGGAAGGTCAACAGTGGATCAAATTTTCACCTTAAGACAGATAATTGAGAAGAGATGGGAGTATGCAAAGCCAATATTCTGTGCTTTTATAGACTTGGAGAAAGCGTATGATTCAGTATGGAGAGATGGAATGTGGAGAGTGGCAGAACACTATGGTATACCACTGAAAGTGATAAGGATACTAAAGAACTGGTACCAAGGAGTGTGCAGCTGTGTACAGCTGGATGGACAGCAAAGTGACTGGTTCCCAGTTGGAAGTGGGCTAAGACAGGGATGTGTTATGTCACCCACCTTGTTTAATGTATATATTGACCATATAATGAGAAGAGTGATGGAGAATGAAAACAGGGGCTAGTATTGGTGGAGAAGTTTTTATGGATTTGGACTTTGCTGATGATGTTGCGTTGGTTGCTGATACATGGCTGGTGCTGGTAGGTATGGTAATGAGGATGGAGACAGAGACACAGAATTTTGGCTTGAACATCAGCACAAAGAAGAGCGAGATCATGGTTGTGAGTAAGGATGATGATTGGGTGCACATGGAGGATATGACAATCAGAGGACAGGAACTCAAGCAAGTTGAGAAGTTTGTTTACTTGGGAAGTGTGGTAACAGCAGACGGGAGGCAAATTGAAGATATACAAAGAAGAAAACTAGGAGCAGCAAGAGCTTTTGAGGTTCTGAGAAAAAACGTTTGGTTGAGGCATGAAATCAGCTTGAGAACTAAGATGAGAATATTCAATACAGTAGTACTACCAGTCCTGATGTATGGCTCGTCCACCTGGGCACTGACCAGAACAGAGGAGAAAAGGTTGGATGCTTTTGAGATGAAGCTGCTGAGAAGAATACTTGGCATTAAATGGGATGATTATGTTAGAAATGAAGACATCAGGGTGAGATTGAGGCAAAGGCCAGTCAGTACCAGGTTGAAGAGGGGAAGGCTGAAATGGTTTGGACATGTTGAGAGGATGGAAGAGAATAGAGACCCCAGGAGAGCACTGAGAGCAGTACAAATAGGAAGAAGACCGCTGGGTAGACCAAGAACGAGGTGGATAGACATAATTGTCAGGGATCTTGAGGATGAAATCCAAAACTTAGAGGAAGCGAGGGAAATGGCTCGGGATAGAGACAGATGGAGAGGAACTGTATCAGCCTTATGCCACTGGCCAGTGGCGGGAAGATAAATCTAAAAAATCTAAAAAATCTATGATATGGATAACTGGTGAATACAATAATATGTAGATAGCAAGGTAGTTGAATGAAATGATCAATTGTAGTTGTTTACAGCTCCAGTTACCTCCCACCCGTGATGAAATTGATGCACTTGGTACTAAGGTCTGGAATTATAAAGTGTCCTTTTGAAAGATTCCAGTTCCTTCTTTCACTGATGATGGTCAGTTCGGAATTCCCTTGTCAACAGTCAAAAGTCACGGGGAAAGTAAAATTTGTTTGCCTGTACAGAAGGGAGATCACTAAATCTGCTATTGCCCATGAAACAAAGAATCTGAATCGGTTAAAAGGACGGGATAATTCGAGGCACCATTCTCTAACTAATGTTGGGGTGGTTCCACCTACCAAACTCGATGCAGGTGGAGGGAAACGAGAGATGAAAAAAAACAAAAACAACAACAGATCATTACCTTGGATATGCTTCTCTCTCTCTCTATCTTTGACATATATATAAACAGGGTAAAAGACCCCATTTTGGCTCAACTTCAACACCCAACCCCAAATTAGCACACAGGCGATAAACCCCATAAGGTCGCCTTTATCTTAACCTCATGTACTGACCATTAATAACCCATGGGAAAAACAACAAATATTTCACTCTAGTTCAGAAAAGAACCCCAAATTGGCTTATGAAAAACTCTAAGGATAGGAGAACCATGGTTTTGCAAACCTTACTTATAAATATCTGACCCCAAAGTGGCTCAAGATAAACGAAAGGTCACGAAAAAAATGTCTAAGTATCTTAACTTAACCTAACTGAAAATATGATAGTATGAATGCGAAGAGATTTCTAAACTCTATTCAAATTCAGATAAGCAACTGATAAGCACCCACAACAGTCACCGTTTCTCCACGACTCACTGCCAGGTGCACAACGTGTCATATCACGTGATAGTATGAATGCGAAAAGATTTCTAAACTCCATAACCTAACATGATGAAACTCTATGGAAGGTTGAACAATAAAGAATGAGGGTAATAAAAACCAATTGTGACCATTCACATATCTTTATTGTATAAACAGGTACACATTAACAAGTGTCAGATTCATGCTTTTCTCCCGAGACGCATTCACAAATAATACCGTCACGACTCACCAACCTCAAACTTCTACACAATTTTACAATAAAAACCACAATCATCTAAATTCATTATCTTGTACCGCTCAACGTTCGTTCTCCGCCTGTGCCCAGTGCAGAACAACCCCTCCTTTCCCACTCATCCTAAGGAAGAGAAATAACGGGACTTAGAAGAACTGAACACTTGCAAGAAATAAAATATAATTATATGATGTATATCAACAACATCAAAAACGATTATTACCTTTTATTTAACGATTGCAAACACCCCTTGTATGTGACAGCCCGTTTACCTCCACTCCAATGAGAACATTTCACCCTTTTGAAATAATTGAAATAGTATTCCATCACCCACCAGTCATTACTTTCCAAATGTCATGGCAAGAAGACAATGTTCATTAACGACAAAACTGATTTCAACCCTCTATGATTTGTACAATGAACAAAGAAAAGTGTAAAGACCACTCTTGTATGAATTATCTGGCTGTATTTGCCATACGGACTGGCGAAGGGCAAATCCCGAATAAGTGCGGAGAAAAGTCGAGAAGCCGCCCAAATAAATTTTTGGGTTTATACCATAACCGTCAAAAAAGAAGATTGTATCCCTAGGTAAACAATCAATATAAAAACACACCTAGTGCCCAACAACCTCAACACTAGAAGTTGAAGGCAGAGCATTAGATATAAAAAATTATATTGTTAAGATACAATAAAGTTTGTTCATACTTACCTGGCAGATATCTATATAGCTGTATTTCTCCGAAGTCGACAGAATTTCAAAACTCCCGGCACACGCAGTGGTCGGCCAGGTGGTTAGTACCCATTCCCGCCGCTGGGAGGCGGGTATCAGGAACCATTCCCATTTTCTATCAGATTTTCTATTCCCACTGTCTCCTGAGGGGAGGTGGGTGGGTACATTGATTATATATATCTGCCAGGAAAGTATGAACAAACTTTATTGTATCTTAACAATATCATTTTGTTCATGAAACTTACCCGGCATATATATATATATATATATATATATATATATATATATATATATATATATATATATATATATATATATAGCTGAATCCCACCTTTGGAGGTAGGGAGATACAGAAAAGGATTTTAGGAAACACATTGCATGCAGATGATAGACATCTTGGTTCCTTACCTGTCAGCATAGCTGACTTCGTGATTACTGTCACCCAAGTCGGCTTTTGCTTTACTAGAGTCACCAGCAAGGTAGTGACCTGTATAGCTGGTGAGTTCTAGATGATCTGTCAATGGGGGCGTGACCACAATGTGACTAGACCATATTGACCATACCATGAGGGCTAAGAAGTAATATATATCACCACTTGACCAACCTAGACAAAGTTAAGGATATTTAACTAAGGCTTAAGGATTGAGAAGTCCGCCACTGGCGGCCGACCCAACAACTATAATTAACAGCTCTTCCTAACCATTTTCTATAGGATAGGATGAGTGGTACTTCTTGCCCCCAAGATTGTATCTGTAGACACGTATGGCCCTAGCGAGCAGCAAATCTTATATGTCGTCTTCACATCCCGCAGGTATTGTGAAGCGAACACAAAGTTGCTTCGCTAAAACGTGGCACTCAGGATGTTACTGAGTGCCATGCTCTGTTGAAATGCTTCCGAGGCCGCGCCCTCACCTCGTGAACATTCAGTTTAAAAGATTTCAAATCTTTGTCCAAACATGACGAATGAGCCTCTTTGAAAGAACTCCTTAACAATAACGCCAGGGTCTTTTTACGGAACACCGCGGATTGTCCGAAGGACCTCGACTTTCTTTAGTTTTATCTAGATAAAACTTGAGAGCCCTGACAGGTCACAGGACTCTCTCTGGCTCTTGCCCAATAATCTATGCCATCCACTTGATTTCCAAGCTTCTTGGCCAAGGGTTAGACAGGTTTTCATTCTTAGCAAGAAAAGAAGGCTTAGAAAACACACCGCATTATGTCCTCTAAAGCCAAAACCTCTGATGATGGCTTAAACCTCACTAACCCTCTTTGCCTTATCTAGAGTGGTTAGAAAATTAGTCTTTCTGGTCACGTGCAACAAGTTTACAGAAAGGAGATGTTTGAAATGCTTTGACATCAGGAACTTCAGACTACGCCTAAGTTCCATGCCGGAAGCTTCGATCTAGACAGTTTCCAGATTTCCACAGACCTCAAAGATCGTGAAGGGCTTAGTTGTTCGACAGATCCAAATCTCTTAGCCTAAAGGCCGTCAACAACCTACTTCCATATTCTACAATAGTTGAGACTGCTAGCTTATCCCATTCTTCAGACGGAAAGGGAAGATGGTAATGTAATTCACAGATGTCGAGGTGAAGGAAAAGTCATTCTTCCTGCACTATGTCTAGAAACGGCCCACTCCGATTGGTACACTGCAAGATAGGAAGAACTGCTTTGCCTTGGTAATGACACTAGCCATTAGCCTTGAAAATCCTCTTATTCCGGTCAACTTCCCGACAGTCTGAACGCAGTCAGACTCAGAGCGGAGAGGTTTTGAGGTACCTCTCAAAGTGAGGCTATTAGAGTAGACCGACTTCTCGGGAAGGGTCCTTGGAAAGTGCACTAGGAAAGACGTGACCTCTGTGAATCCAGCCTCTCGAAGGCCAACATGGGGATATCAGCGTCATTCTCTCTCTTTTTGACGCCAACAATCATCTTATTACATCTCTTAAAAGTTTGAATAGGGGAAACGAGACTAAACATCTATCCCCATTCCATAATATAGGATGGCGTCTATTACTACCGATCTCGGTTCGAGAATAAGGGAGCAGCCTAGAGGAAGCTTCTTCGTCTTCAATCTTGCGAAGGGATCTATGAAAGTACGTCCCTAAAGTCTCCACAACTTTCGACATACTTCTAAGCAAAGATTACTCAGACGTCAGTAGTTGCTGCCGTCGATCGAGAAGCTCCGCACGGACGTGCTGCAATCGTGCAGCGAACCTCTTGAGGATCGTTACGTTCCGTGCCTGTGCCCACCACCGGCTCTCTCTTCTTGAGATGTGAGAGAGCTGTGGAATTGTCCGAGTTGATCTGGACCACTCGGCCAAAAACTCGTTCTTCGAGGAACTGGAAAGTCAACCAAATTGCTTCCAATTCTTTTAGATTATGTGCCAGGACATCTGTACCTCTGTCCGGATGCCTGGCACCCTCTCGCTATCACCTGAGGTGATCCTTAAACTACTGAGAGATGTTAAGAATCATTGCTAGATCTTTGATGTTATTTCAGTTTTCCGGCAGGAAAAAACAGTAGAGGTCTGAATTGCAGTCCATTCAGGGAAACAAGCTTCTTCAGCGAGGAAATGGTCCCCAGCAGACTCATCCATTCCCTCACTAAGCATGCTTCCTTCCCTAATAAGGCTGCGCTTTTCATAAGCAGGAGAGCATTATTATAGTGCTATGCCGCGGTAGACTCGTACAGAATTCTGTTATAGTGCGGTAAACAGCACCGAAAAAGTCTAAGAGATATCTCTGTTGAAACTTTTTTAGCAAAACGAAGGCGATGTTCATTCATGCTTGCTAGAATTCCCCTCAACCCGAGGCTAAAGTCCGTGATTGCAGGGCAGAGATACGGTTAGTCAGTCAGTCCCGCAGGAGAAAGAGACGTAACCGACCGCGCATGGCAGAGAGCTAGCTGGTACTGCATTTATCTACAGTGACAGCCGCCTACATTCATCGTCTCGCACTTATCTGCCTGAGTTGCCAGCTACTCCATTCTACGAAGGAATATGATATTGTAATGATACAATAAAGTTTGTTCATACTTACCTGGCAGATATATATATATATCTGGCGGGTAAGTGTCATGAACAAAAGGTTTGTTATTATTATCGAGCAAAAGGAAACTCTCAAGCAGACATATTTAAGCGAAACAGAATCAGAATCCGTTAAATACAGAAGCTGAGTTGATGTTGTCTTAACAATACCTTTAAGCATAAATCTTACACCGGAAACTCCTGGAAGGTTGCAGGGAGTACCGATTAAATGCACTTAGAATAATAGTCCTTTTGGTTGCCATCTGTAGAGGTAACTACAGTATGCGTATATGACTTGAACCATACAGTAGTAATATAACGCAAATGTAAATTACGTAAAGTATTGTAGTCACTTGGACAGCTAATTCTCTACTACATTCTTTCCTCGACGAGGAAGAAAGAGAATGGAAAGCGACTGTCTTCGTTCTCTTCGCCAAGAGAACAAATTAGTATTAGTCGAAGGAGATCCTCAAGTGAGAACCAAGGACCGAAGAGGACAGCTCAAGCTTCTTCTTATGTTATTGGACATAAGACTTCATGGCCATAGTCTACAAGTCTTTTCCCTGACCAATAGAGCTCTTCGAATCTTGTCAATGAGAGCTTATCCGTTTACACGATAAAATGTTATTGAGATCTTTGTCAATGAGAACTAACCCATTTACGAGACAAAGATTCTATTTTTTGTCAATGAGGGGTTACCCACTTACTTGACAAAACGTTTAGTATTTTGTCAATGGGGGAAACCCACTTACTTGACAAAACATTTAGTTTCTTGATAATGGGGGAAACCCACTTACATAACAGAAAATAATCCAGGAATTCGAGCATATAGTTTTCCCGATTCCCGCATAAATCGAGGAAGGGGCAGGATTCCTGGTCCAAGACTGGGCTTACGGTAGGTAGGACCCTAATGTTCCCCTTCTGCAGCGCAGTCCCGAACGTAGAAGAGGCGTTTTATGACACCGAAATCTGCTTAAAGTTTTTCTGGAGTTCATCAAGTCATAGATTCTATTGAACGCTCCCTTCATAGAAAGCGAAGTGGACATCTTTACGAGACCAAGCTATTTCCTCTTCTTCGACGACGCCCACTGAGAGAGAGGAGTGCAAGGGATCCTCTATCTGTGGGAGGGTTCGAAGAAGAAATTCGGGCATCCTCACCGCCAACTCCGAATCTTTACTAAGTTCCTGTAAAGGAACGTCCTGTAGAGCGTCCTGAAGAGCGTCCTCTTGACGAGCGTTCTTGCAGGAATCCTGCCAAACGTCTTGATGCGTAAGACGCCTATCGTTCTGAAGAACGTCTTGGCAAGTGCTCTGCCGAGCGTCATGACATGTAGGATCGATAGCGTCTTCAAAAGTGTCCTCGCTAGCGTCCTAGCAAGCGTCCAGATGTGTAAGACATCGGGCGTCTTCAAAAGCGTCCTGGCGAGCGTCCTGGAAAGCGTCTCGATGTTTATGACGTCAAGCGTCTTCCAGAGCGTCCTGGCGAGTGTCTCGACGTGTAGGACGTCGAGCATCTTCAAAAGCTTTCTCGCGAGCGTCCTGGTGAGCGTCTTAATGCATAGAATGTCGAGCGTCTTCAAAAGGCGTCCTCGCGAGAGTCTTGCCGAGCATATTGGTGCATATAACACCAAGTGTTCTGAACGGCATCTCAGAGAGGATCTTGCCCAGCGTCCTGATGCATGAAAGGTCACCTGAGAGAAGTCTTGGAGAGCCGCATGCTGCTCTTGATTCTTGAACGCAGAAGAGGAGTTCTATGACACCGAAAACTGCTTTAATTAGATATTCGAAATTAAAAATATCCATCGTCCTGAACAGCTGTTCAGATGGTGGAAACCAACAACGAGAGAGGAGAGCAAGGAACCGAGGGCCGAAACTTGTCAGCAAACATGATATTGTTAGAATACAATAAAGTTTTGTACATACTTACCTGGCAGATATATACTTAGCTTATGTCTCTGACGTCCGACAGAAATTCAAATTTCGTGGCACACGCTGCAGGTAGGTCAGGTGATCTACCCCCCTGCCACTGGGTGGCAGGAATAGGAACCATTCCCGTTCTAGAACCAGATTTTCTCTTCCACCTGTCTCCTGAGGGGAGGCTGGGTGGGCCATTCATCGTATATATCTGCCGGGTAAGTATGTACAAAACTTTATTGTATTCTAACAATATCATTTTTGTACATGCAACTTCCCCGGCAGATATATACTTAGCTGATTGACACCCTTGGTGGTGGGTAAGAGACAACTATTTACTGAATAGACAGGTAAACAACATACGTTGTAGGTAATAAATAAATAAAACCTTGGTTCCTACTTGTTCAGGCGGAAGATTCCATGGCTAATGCCTAGGAATCTGCTTCGCCTCAAGAGCCTCAGCGAGGATGTGACCTATGGCTAAGAGTTCTTGTGGGTCTGTCGATGGGGTCTTATCCATTTACTCAACAGAGCCTCTTACATGACAATATGCCTATGCTTAGTGGCATAATTAAGGAGCACAACACCGATCCCGATCACCTGGTCCTAACACGAGGGTTAGTGCTTAAGTTGAAAAGAGTTATCCCCAAACTCCTTTCAAACAACCCAAAGAAAAAACACGACGTTAAATAAAATTTAACTCACTAGTTAAGGATCAGTATCGGCTCCCTATCCCAGCAATGTATCCGCAGACACGTATCAACCAAGAGAGAAGGACCTCTCGTAGGTTATCTTGACATCCTTCGGATATGGGAAGTCAACACAGAGTTGCATCTCCCATATGTGACAGCTAATATGTCCTTATGACATATTGTTAAGGAAAGAACAAGAATTCGGAAAAGCTCGCACTTCATGCGCTTTTAATTCTCAGCTGTTTGAAGGAATCATCAATGCACTTGTCAAGTGTTTAGGAGATCACATTGTCTCAAAGAAGGCCAGGGCATTCTTTGATATAGATCTCTTCTGGGTGAAGCCTGGAGCCTGGCTAGCGCTTCGTGCCTGGCAGGCGCCTAGCGCCTGTCTAGCGCCTCGCGCCTGGCTGGAGCCTTGCGCCTGAATGGCGCCTAGAGCCTGGCTGGAGCCTCACACCTGGCTGGCACCTGATTGGCTCCTCCCTCCTGGCTAGCGCCTCGCGCCTGGCTGGAGCCTTGCGTCTGGCTGGCGCCTTGCGCCTGGAGCTTGGCAGAAGACTTCATGATTACTGTCTATGAGTCTGCATGCCTCAAGAGTTTCAGCGAGGTAGGGACCTATGACTGACAAACCCTTCTGGATCATGTCAATGGGGGCTAGCCAGCTTACACGACAGAGCCTTCTCGGATCGTGCCAATGGGGGCTGACCCACTTACATGGCAGAGCCTTACCTGTATCATATCAATGGGGACTAGCCCTCTTACATGACAGAGCTTTAGGTTTCTCTTTACTGGAAGGAGCCTTGCGCCTGGATGGATCCTCAATCCTGACTGGAGCCTAGACTTGAAGGAGCCTGGCACCTGGATGGCGCCTGGCTGGCTTCTAGAGCCTGGCTGGCTCCTAGAGCCTGGCTGGCGCCTCGCGCCTGGCTTGGCTCCTCCACACTTGCTGGAGCTTCGAGCTTGGAAGAGTCTCTAGGCTGTCTGGCAATGTCCACATCGGACACTCTTATATCTGTCCGATTTGTTCGCCTCTGGCGCATTTGCGCCAGGTTGGAGGCCCGCTCCTTCTCAGTATCCGACCATGACAGAGTTCCTTGGAACTGTCCGCCTCTGGCGTTTTTCGCCTGTATTGGCATTTGGCGCCTGGCTGGCGCTACATTGTCCGAGAGTCCTGAACAACCACATAGTCTATCAGGAGACTGGAGAAGGGTGGAAGAAATTCTTCCCCTTTGAGCTTTTGGCCCCTGGCAAGGGGAGGTGATTGTAGTCAGCTACATCCAGTAGACGACAGGATATCTAACAATACGAGAGAGAAGAGTCTTCCTCCGAGGAGGATCCTTCGTGAATACTTCCTTTGCTAACGAGATCTCTTCTTACATGTTGATGTTCCTCTTTGCAGAATCTTCCCTATCCTTGCCCGAAGGAAGGGAAGGAGTCTGGAAGTCGAAGGAGACTCCGAGCTGAAATTGGGCGGAACCCTGATTTCTAGCTCTTATTGTATCCTTCTGAATACCTTCTGGGAAGCATTTCGAGCCCTCATCGCACCCCGAAGACTCTGTAGGCAAACGTTTAAACCATCTCTTCTTCTGTAGATGAAAAAGTAAGTACCCTGCCTGGGCAACGAAACTTCTATCTGAAAGCGTTGCGTCAGGAATAGAGGGTTTTAGTTCTTTTGCCAGACATACTATGCTGGCAAGAACCCATTGCCGAGTCTCCATTGAATCTGATGCGAGATTCCAATGCACAAAAAATTCACTTGTCTTCTTGGTCGTTTAGGGCTAAGAGAAACAAAGAATTCCTTCATAAACTTTCTCAAAGAAGTTTGATGAGGAGCAGTTCCATTTTGTCAGAACACGGAATCTGTGGCCACAAAAAGATCCCATTCGAAGTACATGATATCCTACTCTTGTTGTATTGCGGTATCGTATAAGATCCCGAAGATCTTAATCTTCTGTTATCTCTAATTCTGAAAGTGAAGAAAGAACCTCGCTATGTGGTTCACAGAGGTATCGGAAGAGGACAGTTTCCTCATTCCATCTAGCACAATCTGCAGCAATTCTGTCTTAGCCATGACTATTGTCATTTACCTTGAAAAATCCTCTCATTCATGTCCACTTCTGGTCAGTCTGCACGCGGACAGACTCAGAGTGGAGAGGTTTTTCAGGTCTATTTATAATAGATTCTGATAGAATATCCAGATACTCTTGGAAAAGCCTTACGAAACATGCTGTGAGAAGAACGTGACTTCTGTGAATCCAACCTCTCTAAGGCAAAAATGAGGCATTCATCCTCTCTTCCTTTGATGCCCATTTATCTGTTAAGAATTTATAACTAGGGGAAAAAAGACTAAAGTTTATTCCCCTTCTTTAAATTAAAGATGTCATATATTGCTACCTCTCTTGGTTCGAGGAAAAGGAAGCAGTCTATAGGAAGCATGTTCGTCTTCTACCTTACGAAGAGATCTATGAAGAAGACTTTCCGCAGGTTCTCAAAACTCTTTTCAATAAATGTTAGACATACGTTAACAGTTATTATCTTCGATCGAGAAGGTTCTCACGGACATGCAAAATCTTGCATCGAACCTCTTAAGGATCGTTACGTTCCGTGTCTGTTCCCAAATAGGTTCTCTTTTGTTAACGCGAACAGGGGCGAAAAAAGAGATTCTCAATGCTCTTTGCGATATGAGTGTCTCGTGGAATTGCCCTTGATTAAAATAAATCATTTCATCATTCCTTGTAAGCGACCCCTTTCCGATTAAATGGGTAACGAAATCAGGAACGAATCTTGCCGTTACCGAGCCTCCAAGAGGCTACTGGTTTGTTTGTTTGTTTGTATGGTGTTTTTACATGACTTCCGAACCACGTCGAGAGTGAACTTCTATCACCAGAAATCCACATCTCTCACTCCTCAATGGAATGGCCGATAATCGAACCCGCGACCACCGAGGAGAGAAGCAAACACCAAACCAACCACTACTGGACTCTTAGGTTTAATACTCGCTAAAACAAAACGAGAAAATATCTTGGATGGTGCTTCTGGCGCATTGCGCCAGGCTGGCGCTTCTGACGCTTTGCGCCAGGCTGGCGCTTCCTTCTAGTTCTTTTAAGGTTATGTGCCAGAACATCTGTGCCTTTATGGTACCCGACATCCTTCACGTGTTAATTCCGTTCTTAGTAGGAAAAAACTTTTATATACGTAGTATAGTCCATTCAGGGAAACAACTTCTGCCACTAAGAGAATGTTTCCCATCCGACTCACCCATCTTCTCTTGAGCAATATCCGATTCTAAAAAGGTTGTGTGCGTTTCTCAAAAGGATGAGAGAATTATATTATATCGTGCTCTGCCGTATTAGAATCCTTTATAATACTGTCACATTGTGGTAAACAGCATTAATCTAGGAAACCTTTGTAAGGATACTAGGAATTCTGTTGTTAACCTCGGTATGTGCATAAGACTTGACCATACCGTAGTCTTAAAGTTAATTCTCTTCTACTACATTCATCTTCTCACTAAGCATGTACTCTAAAAAGCCATGCTTTCGTAAGCATGAGAGCATCATATAATATAGAGTTCCGCTGCGTTAGAATCCTTTAATAATGTTACCTACGGTAAACAGCATTGAAATGTTGTAATATCTTTCTTATTGAAAGCTTCTTAGCAAAAGGCAGACAATATTTTATTTATGTTTGCTTAACTATCCCCTCAATCCGAGGCTAAAACCGTGATTGTAGGGGAGAGACACGGTTAGTTATTCCATCCCGCAGGAGAGAGACATGTAACCGACCACTCATGACCGACACCTACATGGTACTGCGTTGGTCTAAGCGATAGCAGTCTCCGTTAGCCGTCTGGCCTTACTCTTCCAGAGTTGCCAGCTACTCCATTAAATAAAGGAATCTTATAAAATTATTATCGAACTTCAGGAAGTTCTTATTAATGCATATTTAAGCGAAACAAGACTTCGATAAATCTAGAAGCTAAGTAGGTGTTGTCTTAACAATCCTTAAAGAGTAGTCCTTCCTAGGAAATCCTGGCCTAAGGATACTGGTAATTTGAGTTGCTCTGCAAAGAATGAACTACGGTATGTGTGATTTGCCGTATCGTATTCTCATACAGCAGATACTCTACTACCTTCTTTCCCTGCCGAGGCAGATAGAGAAAGGAAAAATTTTTACTGTCTTCGTTCTTTTCGTTAATAGAACGATAGAAAGAGTATATATATCTCCTTAAGGAAGGAAGTTAATCCAGGAACTCTTTAAATCTTCGTGATTTCCTCATAAATCGCGGAAGAGACAGAATTCCTGTTCATCTGTAGGGTTTACGGAAGGAAGTAGATATTTCCTATCCGCCATAATACCCAAACGTCGATGAGATTCTTATAAGAAAAACTCCCAAAGCTCTTGCCTCTTCATAACGAGGGAAAATGAAGGAGAGAGTCCGCATTGAGAGGAACTGCCAAACACAGGAGTCTTCTGAATAATGAAAAAATGGCTTCTCTTAGTATCAGAATCCTTCTGACAAACACGACGGCCGCCTGTGCGACATCTTGCACCTTTGCCAGGGGAAAGTTGCTCAAGTTAAAAACTCAAAGAGGAGCCTCGCGACTGACCTCTCTCTCAAGAAGATTTGGAATATTCTGGCGCCTGGCTCCTTGCGCCTAGCGCCTGGATAGTTCCGCGCGCCTGGAATGTTCCGCACGCTAGAAAGGAGACTCGCTCCTGGAACGTTCCGCTTGCGTGGAAGGTCCCGTGCGCCCTGATAGTTCCAAGCGCCTACTAGACCCCTTTTTGAAAGAGCCTCTTGCCCGGAAACGTTCAATGGAAGGATCGTTCTGATTGCCACTGTACTATAAGGCTCCTTGCTCTAGCCGTCTGTTTTTCTGGCGCAATTTGCGCCAGGCTGGCGCTTCGTCTCTTTGAAGGCGCCTTGCGCCAAGAAAAATTTTCTAGAACGCGGCTCGCGCTCAGTTGCTAGAACGCGGCTCGCGTTTGGTTGCAGGAACGCGGCTCGCGCTAGTCTGTTTTCTGGAACGCGGCTCGCTGCTGGCTGTTGGAACGTGGCTCACGCTAGCTTGCTGGAACGCGGCTTCCTAAGTTCCTGGCTGGCTCTTGCTCAGTGTTCTCTTAGTTTTCAGAGAACGCGCTAGATCATCAAAACATATACATTCTTCGTCTTTTCGGATGTAAGATGAAGAGACGCACTTTTTTAAGGATGCCTTTTCAATGGCTATGCTTGGCAGTCTGGGACGCTCTACAGAACCTGCCGAGGGGACGCCTGACCGGTGGGGATTCTCTGAAACCTCCTTACGGCTTTCGACATTCCTTCTCCCCTGAGCTTGGGAGCTTGAAAGAGGTCTAGGCCTGAGAGCGAGACAGAGTCGATCAGACGCACCCTCCACTGCAATGGGGAACACTAGTAATCACTTCTTACCTTTTAATAGCTCGCATTTTGAGCCACAATCCTTGTCTTCAAATTGCAATTATGAATTTGAAGTTTCTGCGAAGTAAGAAGGTAATGAGGATGCAACACTACTAGTACTATTAATACTCTAATTGCTCGTTAGTACGAGTTTCCAAAAAACTTTTAAAAGAAATGTATCTAGTTACATGCTTTACTGACTCCCTAAAGTAGGAAGTCAGTATATTTCCTCAATCAATTCTAACACTTATTACACGTATTAATGAATAAATATTAATATTTCCCTTTCTTGCAAACTATGTGAGTGTCTACCGAAAATTTCGGTAGTTACACGTCATATATTCTTCGAAATTTTCGAAGCCAAATTCATTAAAAAGTTACTAAAAGCGTATGCCGAACCAAAGACCCAGTACTTCCCTGCAAAAGACAACCCAGAAGATCGATGGCGATGAAAAACGAAAATCAAGTCAGGAGGTAGCAACAACATATGTTGACAATACCGCGACAGAGAAAATCTGGTTCTAGAACGGGAATGGTTCCTATTCCTGCCACCCAGCGGCAGGGGGGTAGATCACCTGACCTACCTGCAGCGTGTGCCGCGAAATTCGAATTTCTGTCGGACGTCAGAGACATAAGCTAAGTATATATCTGCCGGGGAAGTTGCATGTACAAAAAAGTCTTATAGAAGGCAGGTCTACACTTTAATAGATGAAGATGATGACGAAGTAGTCTCTTCTCTATTCCTAGGTTGCGAGTCGCTCCAGGACTCTTTCTCCTTTACAGGAACCGTAGAAGGGTCCTAAACAGACCGCGAAGCAATCAAACTCTAAGGCTCCTCTCGTGAAAGGGGGCTTTCTACTCGAAGTAGGGTCCCAAGAATAAAGTCGGAAATGTTTAATAGCCAACTCCGAAACTTTACGAAGTTCCGTTAAAGGAACGTCCTACGGAGTTTTCTGAAGATTGTTCAATAAGGGAGCTTCCCGAGGGATGTATTGAAGAGCATCCACAAAAGCGTCATGCTAAGCGTCTGACCGAGCGTCAATTGGCGCGCGCCTGGCGTCCACTGCTCCTGGCTTCCACTGGTGCGCGTTTGGCGTCCACTGGCGCATGCCTGGCATCCAGCTGAGCGTCCAGTCTTAACTGAGAGTCAACAGAAGCGTTCAGAAAAGCGTCACGCTACTGACAGACGTCATGCTTAGCAACAGGAGAAAAAATCGACTGCGCAAAGCAGTTTGTCATATCTGGCAGCCGACGGAGCGTCCCTTAGGGACGAGCGAGGTACGTCTTGGCGAGCTGCTTGGTTATGCAAAGAAGCTTGCCGGGCATCAAGCTTAGCAGCTTGAACAACCTCCTGTTCACAGTAGAGCGAACGTCACGTCACGTAACGTATACGGAGCGTCAAGAGGAGAGGAGGGGGGAGCGTCATGGGGAGAAGGAAAACAATCCTTGCTACAAGAGTAATGACGTTCCTTCTTCTCGACAGAGCGTTGAGTTCAATCATAAAGAATTATAGTATATAATAATCATATAAAATAAATAAAAAGAAATGAAAAATAAATATTCAAGTAAATATTAAGAATGAAAATTTCTTGACAAAGACGACGGCCGCCTGTGCGACATCTTGCGTCTTTGTCACGCTTATCGATATTAAGTCCTGCCGAAGGAACGCCAGATCAGTGTGGAGTCCCCGTAACCCTCCTTCGGCTTTCGACATGCCCTCTCCCTGGTCCTGGGAGTCCGACAGAGGTCCAAGCCTAGAGGCATTATAGGGTCGATCTGACGCTCCCTCCTGACGAGAGAGAGGACGTGAAGCGTCCTCTTCTCTAAAGCTTCTTTTAGAGGGCGCGAGTCCTTCCAAGAGCTCCAACCCCTGCGCGGGGAGGACGCCTCGGAGGACGAGAAGCAATCCTTCATGATTCGTGCACGTGCACGATCTTTGGCAGCCTGGGAAGCGTCAACAGGTCCTGCCGAAGGGACGCCAGATCAGTGGGGGTTCCCCGTAACCCTCCTTCGGCTTTCGACATGTCCTTCTCCCTGGTCCTGGGAGTCCGACAAATGTCCAGGCCTAGAGGCATTATAGGGCCGATCTGACGCCCCCTCCACAACACAAGGGGCACTACACTTCACAACACTGATTGGAGAGCGAGCACTTTAGATTCCAAAATACGAATGGAATCCACAATAACAGAAAAGGCCTTCTTTCGCAGACATAACCTTATGGCCCATAGGCCATACTACAGGGTTAGGCAAAACAGTCTACAGGAAGGTTAGCAGGTTCATTACCCTGACTTCTGTTTACTGATGCAGTTTTTTTTTTTTTTTTTTTGAGGAAGACCCCCTGATTCAATCACGCTCTAATTTGCGTACATACGAATCATATGTCTTCCCTTCGGAATCAGTCAAACTCTCACACTCCTTACATCGATCTTTCAATTAAGAAACATGCCCTAAATACACCGTGCATACCAAGTGAGGATTTACCGAAGCTTTTGGTAGCCTCGCCTTACTCGTGCAGACAACACAGTCTGAAACTAGCCGAACTAGATTCAGACATCTTAAACAATGGTTAATCAAAATTACGATAGCGTATGCCTAGCCACACATCCAAGTCAATCATCCAAAAGATAATTAAGATACTTAAGCGGAAATGAGAATCAAAATCCTAGACGGAGGTAATGAAAATGGAATTTTTATTCTAAAATTAATATTAATAATACTTACCTGTATAATTTATCTAGTCCCACCCATCCTACCCCACGATCTGTCTATCACAACTGATTTGAGGGAAGGTTTTTGTATCTGTCAACGACAGTGTTGCCAACTGGCGGACAGAATAGGAGGTAACAGGGTTGCCAATGTGGTAAATTTTGGTGCGGTTTTTGGGGATTTAGGGCTAGATAAATTATACAGGTAAGTATTATTAATATTAATTTTAGAATAAAAATTCCATATTAATAAACATTACCTTAATATAATTTATCTAGCCCGATTAACCACATTGAAAAGGAGGAGGGAATCTGAATACAATTTCCCCTTCGGACAGAATAGGAGAAAACAAACAAAGAAATATATATCATAGGCAGTCAAAACTCAACCCAAGGTCTAAGATACTAACAACTCAAAGTCTCCTACCATAATGCCACCAAACTGCGGTAGCACAGGACAAGGAGTAAGTGCATAGTCAGTCCGTCTGTACTAAAGTCAGGTGACCAGTCAGACGAATTGCGGACAGCAAGGCTGCACCCTGAAGACTATCAAGCACTATTCTTTCCCTAAAGGATGAGTGTCTGGACTGTCTGGGCGATTCAAAGCTAAGCAAACCTTGGGGGTGTATCAACGCAACCCAACGTCGCCAGCAACGAATCGGCTCATGAGCAACTCCTAACTCGAGCTTTCTGGTGCCAAGAGAAAGGAGTGCGGAGCAAAAAGGCGATTCAGTCCCGAAGAACGAATGCCTGACGGTCCAACCTTTGAGTTTCTCATGTTACACGATCATCGGGGGTGTATCAACGCAACCGACTTCGTCAACAAGAAACTCAGGGCTACTAAATGTCGCCTGATCTCACACGAGTGTCTGACTCCGAGAAGACAGGTGAGACAAAAAGTAGATGGTGAGCGAGTCACCAGATGACAGCAGACGATCCATCGACTAATTCCCTGCCCAGGACAGTGGAAGAAGCAGGAGTCGTCAGGACAAGCGAACCAGTGGCTAGTCCTAGGTCAGCATCGACTCTGGGAGAAGCGTAGTCGCCAGTGCCGACAACCCAGTGGCTGGAACCATTTCACACTGAAAATGGAAGCAGCATGAGTTGCCAAGCAGTCAGTCCTTGTCATCAACAACACCTAAATACCAAACTGCCTAATTCCCATTATAACTACGTCAAAAACTGCCATGGGTTATAATACAAAAACAAAAAATATATACAACAAAACAAAAATTAATGAATAATATACAGGTAGCAACCAAACGTAAAACAGGAAGACTACCTAATTCTCCTGTCTGACGACCTGTCCTGCCATCACCAACGGGCCCAAAGAACGAAGGTCGCCTAGAACTAGAGAAATATCCCTCAAGTAAAAAGAGGCAAAAACAAAATTAGAACGCCAAGTCGCCGCCTCAAGCACCTTGGCGACTGAGACGTTCTTCATAAAAGCTACTGATGTAGCAACTGCTCTAATACTGTGTGCTCTCGGCGTCTGGTCTTCCCCAGCAGCCGAACCACCAGTGTTTTAACGATCAGATCTCTGAGAAAAAAGGATACACCATTCTTTGAAATAGGTCTCTTGACATTTCGGGGTGAAACAAACAGATGACGGGGACGACCCTGAATCCTTCGTGCGGCGTAAATAACATGAGAGCGCCCTAACAGGGCAAAGAACTAATTCCTCATTTAAATTACCAACAAAGTCGACCAGCGACTTCAGTACGAAAGACCTGGGAATGGGATTATCAGACGATTCAGTCTTTGCGACAAATTCAGGAAGGTATGACAAAATCATGTCTTGTCCAGATCTGGCAACCAAAAAAGAGAGTGCTTACAGTTCACCCACCCTCTTGGCTGTAGCCAGTGAGACAAGGAAGAGTGTCTTAGAAGAGAGGTCCCTAAATTTGGCAGAATTCAGAGGCTCAAACGGAGGGACCCTTAAGGCTTGAAGGACTTTGTTAACGTCCCATGTCGGAGGCGAACACTGCGGCCTGGGTCGAGATAGGGAAAAAGATCGAAGTAAATCTCTAATGACCTAAGATGAAGAGATCTCAGGAAGCCTTGCCTTAAAAACATAGGAAAGCATAGACCTATAACCCTTAATGCACGAAGGTGACAGGGCCCTGTCATGATGTAAATGAACTAAAAACTCCGCTACTTTCGGTAAGGAAGGTCTAGAAATTGAATGTCCTTGAGACTTACACCAACGTCTGTAAACCGACCATTTAGCCTGATAATTTACTCTGGTTGATTGCCGTCTGGCAAGAGCCAACTGTCGCGCCACTCTGATGGAGAACCCTTCGTGCTTGGAGAACCTCCTGACAGTCTCCAGGCATGAAGATGAAGCATTGTGGAGCCTCTGATGGAACCTGTGATGAAAATGGGGTTGTTTGAGAAGATCTAGTCTCTCTGGCAGGTGTGAATGGGGGGTTCCACCAGTGCTTCCAGAAGGTCGGGAAACCACTCCTTCTGTGGCCAGAAGGGGGCGATCAAGGTGAGATCCAGACACTTGGTTGCCCCTCACTTTGTTGAGGACTGACCTCACCAGAGAGAACGGAGGAAAAGCATAGGCTTGAAGTCCCTCCCAGTCCTGCAAAAGAGAGTCTGTCCCGGCACTCTGAGGAGTCTGGTAAGGGGCGAAGAATATCTGGCACCGAAAATTCAGTGGGGTGGCAAACAGATCGACTGTGACAGGCCATTTCTTCCTGAGGCTGTCGAAGACTTCCTGGCAAAGTGTCCACTCCGACCCAGTGAACTTCGTTCGGTCTCGACAAGGCGTCTGCTAAGACGTTGTGATGGCCCAGGATAAACTGAGGGACCAACGTAATCCCCCTGTCTTCTGCCCAACACAGGATTGATCGGGCTTCTTGAGTGAGAAGATCCGACTGTGTGCCGCCTTGGTTTCTCAAGTACGAGACTGCTGTGGTGTTGTCGACAAAGATCGCGACAACCGACTCCAACAGTTGTTCCTGAAATGAAAGAAGGCCTAGGTACACTGCCCTCAGTTCCCTCCAATTTATTGACATGCTCCTCTCCTCCTCTAACCAAAGGCCCGAAGCGGCTTCGGAGCCCAGGTGTGCGCCCCAACCTTGATTCGAGGCGTCTGACCAAAACATTAGGTCCGGAGGAACCGAAAGAAGAGATGTCCCTGACTTGAGGCGGTGAACTTGCATCCACCAACGGAGATCCTTCCGACATTGTGGAGAAGAGGCGACTATCGTGTCCTCAGGACACGAAATCCCATGACTGGCGAAGTGTCGACTGAAAGGGACCTCATTCTGAGACGACCTCCGGGAACCAGTTGGATGAGGGATGACAAATGGCCCAGGAGAGACCTCCAAAGAGAAACTGGCTGCGTTACGGAGGACAAAAATTCTTCGATCAGACTCAGAAGCTTGTCTATCCGTTCTGAGCGGGAGAAGCCCTCAAAATCTGGGAATTCAAAAAGAAAAAACAATCCCCACAGATAAGTCATGATCTGGCAAGGGATTAGATTGGACTTGTCGAAGTTGACACGAATGCCCAACTCGACACAAAGAGACAGAACTATCTCCCTCGACCGGAGACATTTCTCTAGAGATTCGGCCTGGACTAGCCAATCGTCCAGATACCGAAGATCCTTACATTTAACTGATGCAGAATAGCTGAAACAGGAGCCATCACCCGAGAAAAAGACCTGTGGAGCAGTGGTGAGGCCGAAACAAAGGGTCTTGAACTGGAAAACTCCCGAGTCCGTGAAAAACGAAGGTAAGGTCTGCTTTCTTGGATGGATGGGGATTTGCAGATAAGCATCCTGCAGATCGATGGAAATCATCCAGTCCCCCTCCTGACGGATGAAAGAACAGTCTGGACCGTATCCATCCTGAACTTGGACTTTAGAATGAACTTGTTCAAAACCGAAAGATCTATGATGGGGCGCCAGGCACCCGAGGCCTTTAGAACTACAAACATCCGAGAGTAAAACCCGGGAGAAGGAGGAGCTCGCTCTATGGCATCCTTCTCCAAGAGGGCCGAAAGCTCCTTCTCCAAGGCTTGACCCCTGATTGAGTGAGGGTAATAACTGCTGAACTCGAGAGGACGATTGGAAAGTGGAGGTCTGGAAACAAAAGGGATCTCGTAACCTTCCTTCAGGACCTCCACCACCCAAGCATCCACCGCTCTCCCCTGCCAAGCTGACCAATGGCGGGAGAGACAAGCTCCTACTGCGGTCTCCAGGCGAGGTGATGACTCCTACTTCCGAAAATTCTTACGCAGAGACAAGGAAGAAGAAGAAGAAGAAGAAGGTCCTCCTGGAGGTTGAGCTCTTTCTCTGCCCTTAGAGCCACGCCAAGAACCTCTCCCGCGTTTCAAAGGGTGAGCACCAGAGGATGAAGTAGAGGCACCAGCAACCTGAGATGTACTCTGGAAAAAAGAGCCAGAAGGAGGTTGTTGGGCTGGAGCAGAAGGTACAGATCTGGTCCTAAACTTACGCTTACTCCTTGAAGGAACGGGAGGAAGACCAGAGGAAAAAGCTCTTGATAAGGCCCAGTGAGCTTGGGAAGAGGCATCACCTTGATGTTCCTTCAAAACCTCAGAAAGCACAGAAATATCGAAAAGGAAATCGTCAAAAGGAGAAGAGGACAACAGACGGGTTCTCTGAATCTCTGATACAGAGGAGGGTAACTGCGACAAATACAGGTTACGCCTTAGAGAAACAAGAAAGGCCTGCACTGAAGCAGCAAGCTCGTTCTGATGTACAGAAGCGATTGAAATGGATGAGCAGAATTTCTCAAAAAGAGGAGCATCAGGAGGAACAAACCCGGAGTCCTTGATATACATTAAAAGTCCTCCGAGGACCCACATATTGAAGGATTGAGCTTCTTGTAAGGAGCTCATAACAGACTCTATAGCAATAAAATCTTCAATTGAGACAGAGACCGAAGCCTTAGAAGGCAAGGGTTGACTTGAAAGTCGGAGCAAAAGAATCAGGATTTTGGCTTGGGGGTCGAGAGAATGAAGAATCATCCGCCACCTGGTAAACTCCTCTCCGGTGTCGTAGAAGAGAAGAGAGCTTCCTCTTCCCTTCCCCGATCACCTTCGAAAGTTTAGCGGCAACGTCCGCCCTCACTCTCGCGAACCTCTGGGCAAAGGGAAAACGTAAAAATTCCCGTGACCGGAAGGACCGTCAACAAGAAAAATCCCTTCTTAGGTAATACAACGAGGCGGAGGCTGCTTCTGCTCTTTAGGCCTCGCCTGAGGAAGAAAACTCAAAATTAAATCAAAAAGTTTCTTGAATTCTACATCATGACATCCATTCGAGGAAACATCAATATCACACGAATCCGCGTCATCATCATCATCATCGTCGTCAGATCCTAACTTAGAAACTTCCCCTGAAGTAAAATCCTGACGACTAGCTATCTTAGGCCTGACACTAATATCCCTCCCCCCTTCTCCTAAATAAGCGCCCTTTGGCACTGTTACGGGACTAACAGGGGACACGTTGGGTAAAGATTCGTTAGGCACCTGCCCGGACCGGATCCCCCCTAGGCCTTCGCCACGACGGGGTTCACAAGCCGGGGTATCTGTCGCACCGTTACCCATGGTGCTGTCGACAGGTACCTGACGAGGAGCTGAAAATGAATCTAAAAGAGTGTTAGACATTCTAGTAAAGGCTTCTTGAAAATTCTCTGACAGTTTGTTAAACTTAGCTGAAATATCTCTATCTAGACTAAGCTGTAATTTCTTAAAAATTCTGTTTCCAGGTAGTTTCCATTGCCAAAATCTTTGAATCTACATCAAAAATAACTTCACTAATTACCGGTTGTACAGGGGGCAAAGCATCAATTAATTCGGAATCGGAGTCGTACGATAGCGAAACCGAAGAGCCAGAACCATGAGCGCCCAAGTCAAAGAATTCGTTAGATACAGTTCTAGCAATCGATTTCTTTTTCTCCTTAACCAATCTTTTACGCTGCAAGATTGTTTGGCGTTTCATATAAGCAGTCAATCCTCGTCAGACCAGGGCTTACATACGTCACAACGAGAAGTCAAGAGCTACAAATGTCATGAGGTTCATACTCCCTGCTACTCATCCTTGTCCCACAAACCGGGCAGTTCCTGATGTTGCTGGCAGAAGGAAGCATCGTAATTTCTTGGCAATCCATTGTAGAATTGGACAGGTCAGTAGTTCCGGGTCGCGCAAAAGTTCGTAATTTAAGATAAGAACCACAACAGAAATCAAAGCTAATTCACTATTTCGTGATGTAATGCGTGAGTGGTAATTCACATAAAGTCTCATTTAACAAATAATGAAAGCTTTAAAGGCACAAAAATGTTTAAGGAAATTTATAAAGAGCGGCCGTGATGTAAACAACACGGGCGCTCGTTAACAACTGATTTGAGGGAAGGTTTTTGTATCTGTCAACGACAGTGTTGCCAACTGGCGGACAGAATAGGAGGTAACAGGGTTGCCAATGTGGTAAATTTTGGTGCGGTTTTTGGGGATTTAGGGCTAGATAAATTATATTAAGGTAATGTTTATTAATACAGGTGTTTACATTACGGGCGACAGAGAAAATCTGATAGAAAATGGGAATGGTTCCTGATAGTACCCAGCGGCGGGAATGGGTACTAACCACCTGGCCGACCACCGCGTGTGCCGGGAGTTTTGAAATTCTGTCGACTTCGGAGAAATACAGCTATATATATATATCTGCCGGGTAAGTTTCATGAACAAAATAACGGTTTAATTCTATTTGCATGTATTATGAACGACTTCATCCGAAGCGAACACACCTAAATATTTAATAACACTCCCTAGCGAACCTTGTAAAGCAGTCTCAATTTCTTTCATATCCATCACTCCTAACCCCTAACATCACAATGAACAACTATCCAAATCAATTATTAAAATACCCTTGGTGTCTCCGAACAATAAAATCATGCAAGGATGAGGCGTGACTGTTCCCAGCTTTAAAGATATTCTCAAACTAGCTGAAATTTCAAGTGGCATTGAATTTTCAACTTTTACTGTAACGAAGCTAAAACAATAGACAGCCCTTCCGTTTTTAAAACTGTCATAGGTGATGAGGGTATCATGATCACCTCCTGTTATTGAATTCTGCATCTCATAAAACAATAGTATTAGGAAAACGACAGTTAATACTATACATTGTATTTCCATTAACAGTGATGTGCACGCTATTCAAGTCATATGCTCCTAAATACAAACTATTGGCCATGTAATTCCCTGAAAACGTTTAAATACCAATCATAGCTAACATGATCTTTTCTGGTATACATGTGATGAAAGGTTGATCTATTAAAATGGAATCCTCGTTCTGCCCAATAAAGTATGTTTTATATAAAGTCTTATCAAATATATAATGTACTGGGTTAACCGCTAGAGCTGCGTTTAAAGCAGACATAGCGTTGTAATGGGGGGTAACCCGATCAATACACAACTTGGCTTTTTCCATTTTATACATTTGCAAACATGGTTGGTAGGGTTAGTATTGTATTCTGATCTATATGTTAGCCTTCCTTCAAGTTTATCTTTATTGAAGGGGGGGGGGGGGAAGTAGGTCAGGTAACACATTAGGTTAGGTTAGTTTAGGTTGGTTATATGTTAGGCTACCTTCAAGTTTGTCTTTCTTTAAAGGGGGTGGGGGGGGGCAGTTCCCCCCCTGGTGAGGTAACATGTTCTACTAGGTTAAGTTGGTTATATGTTAGGCTACCTTCAAGTTTGTCTTCCTTTAAGGGGGGGTACATGTTACAATATAATAAGACTACCTTTGATTTACTTAAAATGAAAGAATGTGATGTAGAATTGAAGCAAAACAAACCGATACAGTTAAATGTACAGTGGTACCTCGACATACGAAAGGCTCAACTCACGAAAAACTCGAGATACGAGAGCAAATACGAAGATTTTTTTTGCCTTACATACGAAAATTGTTCAAGATACGAAAGGTTGTTGCTGTAAAGTCCCGAGATTCGCCCAGACCATCGATAACAATTTTAAAACTCACACGCCGCCAACTTAGTAGACTCGCCACCATCCTCCCACTCTCCCTTTAGTTCCTGATGCTAGTCACCGCCATAAGATACTGTTCTCCTATTGGTCAGCATCTCTCCATGATCCCATCATGCATCTATGTAGCGGCGTGCTTTTTCGGCCACTCGGCGGCATCATCAGTATCGTAAGCATGCAAAATTCATTCATTCTATACGATTTCGTTTATTGACGTAAATTCATTAGTGATTTCGTTGTAGTACTACTTTATCATGTTGTGTGAGAGGTTTACTACAAACGTATACGTACTACATAACTTAATTACATGCAATATATACGTAGTTATGGGTCCCAAGAAAGTTGAAGTAGGAAAGAAGAGGATAATTTCTTTGGAGACAAAAATGGAGATAATAAAAAAGTATGAAGCTGGCATGCGATTGAGTGTGATCGCCAAGGAATACGGCAGAAATCAGTCGACAATAGGCACCATCCTTAAGCAGAAGGATGCCATCAAAGCAGCTACACCTTCCAAGGGCGTGACTATTTTGTCTAGCAAGAGGAGCCACGTGCACGATGAGATGGAACAGCTGCTTCTTGTCTGGATAAAAGACAAAGAAATCGCTGGCAATACAATAACCATGACGGCAATCTCCTACAAGGCCAGCGCTATTTTTGGCAATTTGATTGCCTAGGCCAAAGACGATGTAGAAGGGACATCGACGCCAACCCCAGAGTTCAAGGCTTCGTATGGGTGGTTCGAAAATTTCCGTAAACAGACTGGCATCCATTCAGTGGTGTGGCATGGGGAGGCGGCCAGCTCGGACATAAAAGTAGCCGAAGCTTTTATTAAGACGTTCGACGAGATGACAATCAAGGAAGGCTTCAACTGTGATGAGACTGGCCTTTTTTGGAAAAAAATGTCTCGTCGGATGTACATCACGCAAGAAGAGAAGAAGCTACCTGGGCATAAGCCTATGAAAGACAGGCTTACGCTCGCACTTTGTTCCAACGCCAGTGGGGATTGCAAGGTGAAGCCCCTACTTGTCTATCATTCAGAGACTCCTTGAGTCTTCAAGGCCCACAAAGTGCTAAAGGAGAAGCTTCCGGTGATGTGGAGGGCTAATGTGAAAGCCTGGGTAACGAGACTTTTGTTCACCGAGTGGGTAAATCTGTGCTTCGGTCCGACAGTGAAGAAATTCTTGGAAGAGAAGCGCCTCCCTCTGAAATGTCTGCTGTTGTTGGACAATGACCCTGTTCACCCTCCTGACCTCGAAGAAGATATCCTAGCGGAGTATTCGTTTATCAAGGTTCTTTATCTTCTGCCTAACACCACCCCTCTCCTCCAGCCCATGGACCAGCAAGTGATATCGAACTTCAAGAAGCTGTATACGAAACATCTTTTCAAGAGATGTTTCGACATCACCGATACCACAAACCTCACCTTGCGTGAATTTTGGAAGGAGCATTTTGATGTTGTCATATGCATCCGACTCATCGACCAAGCTTGGCAGGAGGTTTCGAGGCGAACCTTGAATTCTTTGTGGAGGAAACTCTGGCCTGATGCTGTATCCACCCGAGAGTTCGAGGGATTCGACGTGGGCGAAGCTGGTGCTGCAGATTCAGGAACAGTTGACGATCCTGAAACTGTTTCGCAACCAGATCTTGACGAGATCGTTGCACTCAGCAAGTCCATGGAGCTGCTCATCGACGAGGACGACATCAATGACCTTCTCGAGGAGCACCAAGAGGAGCTTACGATGGATGACCTGAAGGTGTTGGAGGCCATGCAACATAACGTCGTTCAAGAAGAGTTCTCTAGCAGCGGCGAGGAGGGGGAGGACGACCCTATGGCAACGGCAGAAATTAAGGATGCTCTAGCTGCTTTTCATAAGGTGCTATTATTTGTAGAAAAGAGACACCCTAAAAAGCTTACACAGGTCATATGCTTCCGCAGTTCAATGACGTTTGCCTGAGTCGTTTCAGGAACATTGTGAAAAGTAGGCAGAAGCAATCTTCCTTGGATAGTTATTTTTTAAAGAGGCCTTTAGTAGAAGTAAGCAAAATAGAAGATCCAATTGATACTACAAAAAAACAAAGTTGAAAGTGGTGAAGAAATTGAAATTTTGTATAAAAAAAAAGTAAAGTATAAAAGAAGAAAAAAAAAAGTAAAAATAAAGAAAAAAAAATTTTATTTTAAGTTTTTGTAACGTTAAATGTTACAGTTTTGTTAATGTGTTTCGTAAAGTTTAGTTTATGTTTCCTGCCATTTTTTAAAGTGTTTCGTAAAATGATATTGTTACGATACAATAAAGTTTTGTACATACTTACCCGGCAGATATATACTTAGCTATAGTCTCCTTCGTCCCCGACAGAATTTCAAATTTCGCGGCACACACTACAGGTAGGTCAGGTGATCTACCCTCCCGCCACTGGGTGGCGGGACTAGGAACCATTCCCGTTTTCTAATCAGATTTTCTCTTCCACCTGTCTCCCGAGGGGAGGCTGGGCGGGCCATTAATCGTATATATCTGCCGGGTAAGTATGTACAAAACTTTATTGTATCATAACAATATCATTTTTGTACATGCAACTTCCCCGGCAGATATATACTTAGCTGATTGGCACCCTTGGTGGAGGGTAGAGACAGCTAAATAATACAAATAAAACACAGGAAACAACACATGTTGTAGGTTAAAAACATCTTGGTTCTTACCTGATTGGGCAGAAGACTTCATGGATACTGTCTATGAGTCTGCTTTGCCTCAAGAGCCTCAGCGAGGTAGTGACCTATGACTGAGAGTTCTTCTGGATCTTGTCAATGGGGGCTTACCCACTTACACGACAGAACCTTATAGGATCTTTGTCAATGGGGGCCAACCCACTTATATGACAAAGCCTATGCCTCTGGCAATATCAATGAGCACAAAACCAATCCCGACCACCTGACCATCTCTAACCCGTGTTAGAACTAACAATTGAAAGGGGTTACCACCTAACCCTCTTCCAAACAACCATAAAACACAACACCAAATTAAAATTAAAAACTAAACTAAACTAACAAGGATCAGTCTCAGCTCCCTGTCCCAGCACTGAATCTGCAGATACGTAGGGCCCCAAAGAGAAGCACTTATCGTATGTCACTTTCACGTCTCTCAAGCAGTGAGAAGCAAACACTGAATTGCATCTCCAATATGTAGAGGCTACAATATCGTTCAGAGACATATTTTTCTGAAAAGCCAGAGATGTAGCAATGGCCCTCACTTCATGCGCTTTTACTCTAAGGAGCCTAAACTGCTCTTCGTTGCACGCCGCATGCGCCTCCTTTATGACGCTCCTCATAAAGAACGCCAGAGCGTTCTTAGAAATGGGTCTTCTAGGATCTCTGACTGAACACCAGAGACTCTCTAGGCTGCCCTTAAGCTTCTTCTTCCTTTCAAGGTAGACTTTAAGGGTCCTGACAGGGCCCAGGGATCTCTCTATCTCTCTTCCCACTAAGTGTGAGAGTCCTTTGACCTCAAAACTTCTGGGCCAAGGTTTAGAGGGATTCTCGTTCTTAGCTAAGAATAAGGGTTTAAAGGAACAGATCGCCAACCCTCCTTTGAACCCTACTCTAGCCTCCAGAGCCTGTAACTCGCTAACTCTTTTTGCAGTCGCCAGTGCTAAAAGGAACAGCGACTTCCTAGTCAGGTCCCTGAAGGACGCCTCTTGAGGAAGTTCAAACTTCTCTGATACTAGAAACTTCAGAACCACATCTAAGTTCCAACTGGGAGGTCTAGAGGACTTCTTCTTAGTGGTTTCGAAAGATCTGATGAAGATCATGAAGATCTTTATCCCCCGCGATATCCAGGTCCCTGTTCCTGAATACAGCGGATAGCATGCTTCTATAACATGTTATTGTCATGATACAATAAAGTTTTATGCATACTTACCTGGCAGATATATACTTAGCTATAGACTCCGTTGTCCCCGATAGAAATTCGAATTTCGCGGCACACTCTACAGGTAGGTCAGGTGATCTACCGCCCCACCGCTGGTGGCGGGAATAGGAATCATTCCCGTTTTCTAAGACAGATTTTCTCTTCCACCTGTCTCCTGAGGGGAGGTCGGGTGGGCCATACACCGTATATATCTGCCAGGTAAGTATGCATAAAACTTTATTGTATCATGACAATAACATTTTTATGCATTCAACTTACTGTCAGATATATACTTAGCTGATTGGCACCTTTGGCGGAGGGTAAGAGACAGCTAATTTACTGAAATAGACAGGAAACAACATATGTTGTAGGTAATAAAATGAAAAAACCTTGATTCCTACCTGTGTTAGCGAAAGACTTCATGGCTACTGCCTAGGAGCCCGTATCGCTTCAAGAGCCTCAGCGAGGTAGTGACCTCATGCTAAGAGTTCTTGATAGTCTGTTACAGGGGTCTTACCCACTTACGCTTCAGAACCTTAGGATCTTTGTCAATGGGGTCCTATCCACTAACATGACAAAACACCTTGCCTATTGGCATGATCATAGAGCACGACACTAATTCCGATCACCTGATCCTGACAGGGGTTAGTACTAAGATTGAAAGGAGTCATCCCCGAACATCCTTTCAAGCAACCCACAACTCAACAACAATATTAAAAATAATTATTAAAAACATAAAAACAAAATTAAGGATCAGCGTCTGCTCTATTTCCCAGCATAGTATCCGCTGATACATATAGGTCCAACGAGGACACAACATTTATCATATGTTATCTAACATCCTTTAAATAGTGGGATGCAAATACTGAATTGCACCTCCAATAAGTTGCTGCTAAAATGTTTCTCATGGACATATTTTTTGTAAAAGAAAGGGAAGTTGCCACAGCCCGGACTTCGTGAGCTTTTACACTCAGCAGCTTTAAAGAGTTCTCTTGGCAATTCCTGTGAGCTTCGGTAATCACATTTCTGACAAAGAACTCCAGTGCGTTCTTTGACATAGGTCTCTTGGGGTTTCTTACTGAACACCAAAGACTTTGTCTACATCCCTGAAGCTGTGTCTTCTTTTTTAAATAGAATTTTAAGGTCCTGACTGGGCAAAGGGACCAATCCAACTCTCTACCTACCAGAGAAGAGAGTCCCTTGACTTCAAAACTTCTAGGCCAAGGTTTAGAAGGGTTTTCATTCTTTGTCAGGAATAGATCCTGGAAAGAAATAACAGCAGAGTCTTTTTTAAATCCCACCCGAGAGTCCAAAGCATGCAATTCACTGATCCTCTTAGTAGTTGCGAGAGCCAACAGGAATATGCATTTACTAGTGAGATCTCTGAATGAGATTTTATCTAGAGGCTCGAACCTGTCCGACATCAAGAATTTAAGGACTACGTCAAGGTTCCAACTCGGGGGAATAGAAGATCTCAATTTCTTAGTCTCGAAAGACCTGATGAGATCATGAAGATCCTTATTATTTTCAAGATTCAGCCCTCTGTTTCTAAAAACAGCTGAGAGCATGCTCTTATATCCCTTGATAGTGGATACGGCCAATTTGGACTCTTCTCTTAAGAAGAGGAGAAAATCCGCGATTTCGGTTACAGAGGTATTGGAAGAGGACAGCTTCTTCGACCTACACTATCTACGGAAAACTTCCCACTTCGATTGGTAGACCCGCAAGGTAGAGGCTCTGCGGGCTCTAGCAATTGCAGTTGCCACTTTCTTTGAAAAGCCTCTCGCTCTGACCAGTCTTTCGATAGTCGAAAGGCAGTCAGGGAGAGACTTTGGATGTTTTTGTGGAACCTCTCGAAGTGGGGTTGTCTGAGCAGATCTGTCCTGTTTGGTAGAGATCTGGGGAAGTCCACCGTCCATTCCAGTACCTCTGTGAACCAGATTCGGGAAGGCCAGAAGGGAGCAATTAGAGTTAGTCTCGTTCCCTCCGATGCCACAAATTTTCTTAGTACTTCCCCCAGCAATTTGAATGGGGGAAAGGCGTAGGCGTCTATGCCTGACCAATCCATGAGGAAAGCATCGATCGCCGTGTCTCTGGGATCTTCTTCTAGCGAGCAGAAGTTGTCTATCTTCCTGGAGAGGAACGTGGCAAACAGGTCGATCTGGGGTCTTCCCCAGAGGGACCACATTTGTCTGCAGACTTCTGAGTGGAGCATCCACTCTGTCGGGAGTACCTGGTTCTTTCTGCTCAACCTGTCTGCCCTTAGGTTTTTTACTCCTTGAACAAACCTTGTCCGCAGAATAATGCCCCGTTCCTCTGTCCAGGTTAATAGATCTCTCGCTATTTCGTTCAGTGAGAAAGAGTGAGTGCCCCCTTGATTCCGGATGTAAGCCAGAGCTGTGGTATTGTCGGAATTGACTTGAACTACCACTCCTCTGACTTCCGCTTCGAAGTATTCCAGGGCTAGATGAATCGCCAGGAGTTCCTTCGCATTGATGTGCAGTGTAGTCTGTTGTTTGGTCCAGGTACCTGCCACCTCCTTTGGACCCAGTGTTGCTCCCCAACCTGTTTCCGAGGCATCGGAAAACAACACTCGGTGAGGGTTCCGAATCAAGAGGGACACCCCTTCGTTCTTTGTTAACGGGGTTAACCACCACTTCAGGTCGGATTTTATCCCCTGTTGAATGGGAAAAACGTCTGACAAGTCTCCTGTCTTTTGACTCCACATTTGTTTGAGATAAAATTGCAGAGGTCTGAGATTTAATCTCCCTAGGGAAATGAACTGCTCTAACGAGGAAAGGGTGCCCAGGAGACTGAGCCATTCCCCTCGCGAGGTCAGTTCTTTCCCTAAGAAGTTCGAGATTTTTTCTAAGCCTCGAGCAATTCTCTCTTGAGATGGAAAAGCCTGAAAACCCCGAGAATCCATCTGTATCCCCAGATAGACTATGTTCTGTCTGGGGATCAATTGTGATTTCTCGAGGTTCACGAGTCAGTCCAGAGATTTTGTCAAATCCAAAGTCTTCTCCAAGTCCTTCAAGCACTGAAGTTCCGATTTTGCTCTTATTAGCCAATCGTCCAGAAAAAGGGATATATTTATGCCTTCTAGATGTAGCCATCTCGCAACATTCATCATTAGCCTCGTGAATACTTGAGGGGCCGTAGACAGGCCGAAGCATAGGGCTCTGAATTGGAATACTTTTCCCTGCATCATGAACCGGAGATATTTCTTTGATGATGGATGCAGGGGGACATGAAAGTAAGCATCTTGTAGATCTAAGGAGACCATCCAATCTCCTGGACGAAGAGCCGCAAGAACCGATTTTGATGTTTCCATAGAGAACTTTATGTTCTCTACAAATCGGTTCAATGTGCTCACATCCAGGACCGGATGGTCTCCACCTCCCGAGGATTTCGGAACCAGAAAAAAGACGGTTGTAGAATCCTCGGGAATGCGGATACCCGAACCAATTCGATGGCCTCCTTTTGCAACATCTGTTCTACCAGTTGCAATAATGCTTCTTTCTTGGCAGGGTCCCTGTATTGGGGGGCTGACAGTTCCCTCGGGTTCGTTGTCAAGGGAGGCCTGTCTCGAAAGGGATCATATATCCCTTCGTTGACCACTGGAAAGGGACCATATTTCTGCCTGTCTCAGAGTCCATTCTTCGGAAAATTTCCGAAGTCTGGCTCCTACCAGTGCTTGAAGGACTGGTGTTTCATTTAGCTTTCTTGATAGGTCTGAATGAAGACCTACCTCTCTTCTGTACTCCTCTCTTCTTAAAGGAGGGTCTGGCAGAAGAGCTCCCTCGAAAGGGCTGTTGAGGAGTACGATTTTCTCTCTTCACAGGAACCGAAGCCCTTGATTTCTTTGCAGATTGGGCCAAGAGATCTTGCGTGGCCTTTTCTGTCAAAGAATGAGAAATGTCCTTAACTAGTTGTGCAGGAAACAATTGGTCCGAAAGAGGAGCATAAAGAAGAGATGACCTCTGAATGGGAGTAACTGCTTTCGTCAGAAAGGAGCTAAATAAGACTCTCTTCTTCAGAATCCCAGTTCCAAACAGCGAGGCCACCTCTCCTGATCCATCTTGAACCGCTTTGTCCATGCAGGACAGTACACTATAAAGGACTTCTGGACTAAGAGATTCATTCTCTTGAGTCTTCTTGGCCAACACCCTAAGGGACCAGTCTAAGAAGTTAAAAACTTCTAAGACATTAAACAATCCCTTGAGGAGATGGTCCATCTCAGAAGTCCCCCATGTGATTTTTGCAGATGACAATGCTTGTCTCCTTGACGAATCCACCAGATTCGAAAAATCTGCTTTGGCAGTGGTAGGGAGAGCTAGACCCAGTGACTCGCCCGTCTCGTACCAAATTCCCTTCTTTCCTGATAGTTTGGAAGGAGGGCAGGCAAAGACTGTCTTCCCCGCCTTCTCCTTGGATTGAAACCAATTTCCTACGAATCAGAGAGCCTTATTCATAGAAATGGTTGGTTTCATTTTAACGAAGGATGATGGCTTCGAGACCTTCGTACTTGTAAATAAAGACCTCGGAGAAGGAGGAGCAGTAAGGCTTAAAGAGTCCCCAAACTCTTGAAGTAAGAGGGCTGCCAGCGTCTTGTAATCTGACAAGCCTGGAGCCGAGTGATCTTCCGAGTCCGAAACTTCTTCCAAATCCAACTCCATTTCCGAAGAGGATTGTTTATTTTCAATAGGAGACGGGTCTCTTGCAACATCTGCCCCACTCTCGCAAGAACAACGACCGCCTGTGCGGCAACTTGTGTCCCTACGAGAGATAGGTTGATCCTGCAACACGACCTTATCCTTCTCCTGGCAAGAGCGACGGCCGCCTGTGCGGCACCTTTCTCTCCTGTCAGAAGAAGGATGTCCTCTCCTATCGCTTTCCCCGGAACCACCCATATCCTGACAAGGGCTACGGCCGCCTGTGCGACACCTAGATTCCCTGTCAGGTAAAGGTTTATCCTTCCGAAAGCTAGAAAAATGATATTGTTATGATACAATAAAGTTTCATACATACTTACCTGGCAGATATATACATAGCTAAGACTCCGTCGTCCCCGACAGAAATTCAAATTTCGCGGCACACGCTGCAGGTAGGTCAGGTGATCTACCGTCCTGCCCTGGGTGGCAGGATTAGGAACCATTCCTGTTTTCTATCATATTTTTTCTCTTCCACCTGTCTCCTTGCGGGGAGGCTGGGTGGGCCCTAATCGTATATATCTGCCAGTAAGTATGTATGAAACTTTATTGTATCATAACAATATCATTTTCATACAATCAACTTACCTGTCAAGATATATTACATAGCTGATTGGCACCCTTCGGTGGAGGGTAAGAGACAGCTACATATGGATGAAATAGACAGGTAAACAACATATGTTTTGTAGGTATAAATAAAACCTTGGCGTTCCTACCTGATAGGTGGTAGACTTCGTGGGTGTTTGCCCAGTAGTCTGCATCACCTCAAGAAACTTTAGCGAGATATGTGATCTATGGCAAGAGTTCTTGTGGGTCTGCCGAAGGGGTCTTATCCACTTACTCGGCAGAGCCTGAAAGGACTTTGTCAATGGGTGCTGATCCACTTATATGACAATACACCTTATGAAGGAGCGCAACACCGATCCCGATCACCTGATCCTAACACGAGGGTTCGCGCTCAAATTGGAAAGAGTTATCCCCCACACTCCTTTCAAAAACCCCAATAATTTCACTAAGTTAAAAAACTTTAACTCAAAGTTAAGGATCAGTGTCGGCTCCTTATCCCAGTAACGTATCCGCAGAAACGTATAAACCAAAAGAGAAGGATCTCTCGTAGGTTACTTGACATCCTTTGTGTAATGAGAAGTCAACACAGAGTTGCCTCTACCGTACAACACAGCTAATATGTCTTATATGACATATTGTTATGTAAAGAACAAGAATTTGCAAAAGCGCGCACTTCCTGCGCTTTTAATTCTCAGCTGTTTGAAGGAATCAAGTCACTAATGAAGTGCTTAGGAGATCTCCATGTTTCAAGAAGACCAGGGCTTTCTTGAAATGGATCTCACCCGACTGAAGCCTGAAGCCTGGCAGGAACCTCGCGCCTGGCTGGTGCTTCGCTCTTGGTTGGCGCCTAGCGCTTGTCTGGTACCTTTCGCTTGACTGGCGCCTCGCATCTGGATTGACGCTTCGCGTCTTAGCTGGAGATTCGCGCCTAGAGCCTGGCTTGCGCCTGGCTGCGCCTCGCGCCTGGCTGGCTCGCCGCCTCGCGCCTGGCTGGCGCTTTGTGTCTGCTTTTCGTGTCCTGCCTGGCGCCTCGCGCCTGCCTGGCGCCTTGCGCCTGGCTGGCGTCTAGCTCCTGGTTGGAGTGGCGCCTTGCTTGCGCCTGCCTGGAGCTTCGCGGCTGGCTGGCACCTCGCGGCTGGCTGGCACCTCGCGGCTGGCTGGCACCTCGCGCCTGGCTGGCGTCTCGCGCCAGGTTGGCGCTTTGTGCCTGGCTGGCACCTCGCGCCTGGCTGGCGTCTCGCTGCCAGGTTGGCGCTTTTGTGCCTGCCTGGCGCCTCGCGCTGGCTGGCGTTTCGCGCCAGGTTGGCGCTTTGTGCCTGCCTGGAGCTTCGCCAACCCCGCTGGCTGGTACCTCGCGCCTGCCTGGCGCCTCGCGCCTGGGTGGCTCCTCCCCACTTGCCGGAGCTTCGAGCTTGGTAGAGTCTCGAGGATGTCTGGCAATGTCCACATCGGACACTCTTATCTGTCCTATATGTTCGCATCTAGCGCATCTGTGTCAGGTTGTAGGCCCGGTCTTTCTCCTCATCAGACAATGACAGTGTTTCTTGGGGCTGTCTGCAGGTTTCTTCTTCCTTACTGACTGTGTCAGAAGGTCTTGAGTCGCCTTCTCAGTTAATGAACGAGAAATGTCCTTCACTACTGAGAAGGGAACAAAAACAGTCAGACAAAGGCGAGTACAGACGCGCTGCCCTCTGAGCGTGGCGAGCACCGCTTTGGTTAAAAAGACACTATACTGTCCTCTTTTTAAGAAGACCTGCTCCAAACAAAGAGGAGATCTCAACCGAGCCATCCTGATCCGCTTTGTCTATACAAGACAAAATACACAGAAGGACTTCTGGTTCGAGTGACCTTCAGAATCATGGGCTTTCTTGGACATCACCCCAAGGGACCAATCTAAGAAGAAGTTGAAACTTCCAATACATGAAAGAGTCCCTTTTGAGGAGATGGTCCAGTTCTGAAATGCCCCAAGTTATACGGGCAGAGTTCAAACCTTGTCTACGTGAAGCGTCAACTAAGGTCGAAAAGTCGCTTCTGACGTAGACGGAAGAGAAATACCCCTATTCTCTCCCGTCTGATATCAAATGCCTCTTTTACCAGCTAGTCTCGCTGGAGGCATGCAGAAGACCGTTCTACTAACACCTTCTTCAAATGGCGGGCTTCATTCTAAGAAAAACGAGATTTCTTCGTCTTTGCACTCGAGAAAAGAGCGCGCGGAGAAGGAGGAGAGGCAGGAGTCAAGTCGTCTCCATACTCCTCTAGAAGCAAGGCTGTCAAAACATTATAGTTCGACAGTCCTTCTCTTCCTTGAAACTCCTCCTCCGAGTTTACTTCTAACTCGGGGTCTAGATGAGTCTCCGTTGCTAATTCAGTACGTCTTTCCTCTGGAGGAGACAAACTCCTAAAAGGAGAGGGGCTAAGGGAATGATATTCCTTCCTCTTCCCCTTCTTTAATAGTCCTGGAAGGCGCCAACAGCCCAGGCTTCTCTCCATAAATGGATGACGCTTCCCGCTTGGATGACGCTCTAGTCAGCCAAGCGTCCTGGCTGACGCCTCCCGTTTGTGTGGCTGCTGACGTCTGGATGACGCCTCGCGCCTGGAAGACGCTTGCGCTCTCAAAAGGCGTCCTAACTGGCGCCAAAATTTTGGTTGGAGCCTCGCGTCTAAAACGCAGCTTTAAATGACTATTCATTGTCTTGACGACGTCTCACGTCTCTCTGGGCGTTACGTGTCTTCCGTAAGATTCTCCCGATCTCGCTCTCGAACCGAAGCCTCATGCGATATGTTTGGAAGCTTCACGTCTGCCTGACGCCTCTCGCTTCGTAGGGGAGAGAGGACGAGACTTCTTGATTGGAAGCGCAACGTCCTTCCTACGAGGCGCTAACACTCCCACCAAAGAGGCCAGTTGCTCTTGTACTGGCAAGATAATCTTCCTTGAAGCTTTTCCCACGTCATCTTCAATCGGGGGAGAAGTAGGAAAAGGAAGCAGTCTATAGGAAGCCTGTTCGTACTTCTCACAACTCTTCCCAATAAATGTTAAACATGTTACAGTTATTATCGTCGATCGAGAAGGATCTCTTTGTTAACGCGAATAGGAGCGAAAAAAAGAAAAAAAAAAGAGATTCTCGATGCTCTATGCGATATGAGAGTGTCCGTGGAAATGGCCTAAGTGATTAAATGGGTAACGAAATCAGGAACGAATCTTGCCGTTACCGAGCTTGGTGTCCGAGAGTCTACTGGACTCCTAGGTTAATAACTCGCTAAAACGAGAAAATCTTGGATGGTGCTCTTGGCTCACTGCGCCAGGCTGGCGCTTCTGGCGCAAATTTTGCGCCAGGCTGGCGCTTCTGGAGCATTGCGCCAGGTTGGTACTTCTGGCGCGTTGCGCCAGACTGGCGCTTTCTTCTAATTATGTTATGTGCCAGAACAGCTGTGCCTTTATGGTACCCGACATCCTTTCACATGTTAAGTTCCGTTCTTAGTAGGAAAAAACTTTATATACGTAGTATAGTCCATTCAGGGAAACAAGTTTTGTCCCAAAGAGAATGTTTCCCATCCGACTCATCCATCTTCTTCTGAGCAGGTACTCTAATAAGCTATGCTTTCGTAAGCCTGAGAGCATTACATAAATATAATGTTCTGCTGCGATAGAATCCTTTAATAATGTTACCTACGGTAAACCGCATTGAAAGGTTGTACTATCTCTCTTATTGAAAGCTTCTTAGCAAAAGGCATACAATATTTATTTATGTTAGCTTAATTATCCCCTCAATCCGAGGTAAGACCGCGATTGTAGGGGAGAGATACGAAAAGTTATTCCCTCCGCAGGAGAGAGAGAGATTCGCCCGACCGCTCATGGACTGACACCTACATGGTACTGACAGTAACTGGCATAGGCGTACTGCGTTGGTCTCAGGCTCTCAGCGAAAGCAGTCCCCGCTTACTCTTCCAGAGTTGCCAGCTACTCCAATTAATAAAGGAATTTAATAAAAATTATTATTCGAACTTCAGGAAGTTCTTATTAAAGCATATTTAAGCGAAACAAGACTTCGATAAATCTAGAAGCTAAGTAGGTTTAGTCTTAACATCCCTTTAAGCGTAGTCCTTCCTAGGAAAGACGTAGAAGGATACTTGTAATTGAGTTGCACAGAAAAAAGAAGTAACTACGGTATGTGTTTATGAATTGACCGTATCGTATTCTCATACAGCAGAAACTCTACTACCTTCTACTATCTTCGTTCTTTTCGTTAATAGACGATAGAAAGAGTATATATATATATATATATATATATATATATATATATATATATATATATATATATATATATATATATATATATCCTTAAGGAACGAAGTTAATCAAGGAACTCTTTAAATCTTCGTGATTTCTTCATAAATGCGGAAGAGACAGAATTCCTGTTCATCACTAGGGTTTTACGGAAGGAAGTAGATATTTTCTATCCGCCATCATACCCAAACATCGATGAGATCTTATTAAGAAAAACTCCCAAAGCTCTTGCCTCCTCATCAAAACGAGGGAAGAGCATGGATGAAGGAGAGAGTCCGCATTGAGAGGACTGCCTAAACAAGGAGTCTTCTGAATAATGAAAAGGGCTTCTCTTAGTATCAGAATCCTTCTGACAAAAGCAACGGCCGCCTGTGCGACATCTTGCACATTTGCCAGGGGAAAGTTGTTCAAGTTAAAAATTCAAAGAGGAGTCTCGCGACTGACCTCTCTCTCTAATGAAGATTTTTGAAAATCTTCTGACGCCTGGCGTCTGGATCCTTGCTCCTAGCGCCTAGCGTCTGGATAGTTCCGCGCGCCTGGAATGTCCGCACGCTAGAAAGGAGACTCGCTCCTGGAACGTTCCGCTTGCGTGGAAGGTCCCGTCGCCCTAATAGATCCGAGCGCCTCTAGTCTTGTTATACGAGCCTCTTGCCAGAAAACGTTCAATGGTAAGCATCCTTCTGATTGCCATTCTAACTATAAGGCTCCTTAGTTAAGCCGCCTGTTTTCTCTTTGAAGGCGCCTTGCGCCAAGAAAAAGTTCTGGAACGCGGCTCTCACTCAGTTGCTGGAACGCGGCTCGCGTTTATCTGTATGAACGAGGCTCGCGCTAGTCTGATGGAACGCGGCTCGGGGCGGCTAGTCTTGTTGGAACGCGGCTCGCTGCTGGCTGTTGGAACGTGGCTCGCGCTAGCTTGCTGGCTGGCTCTCATCCTCTCGCTCAGTGAGTCAGTGTTCTCTTATTCAGAGAACGAGCCAGATCGTCCGAACTTCTAACATGTCATTCTTCGTCTTTTCGGATGTAAGATGAAGAAACGGAAGAACAGACGCACTTTTTAAAGGCTGCCTTTGCAATGGCTATCCCTGGCAGTCTGGGACGTATTACAGATCCCGCCGAGGGAACGCCCCCGATCGGTGGGGATTCTCCATAACCTCCGTAAGGCTTTCGACTTTCCTTCTCCTCTGGGCTTGTGAGTTTGGAAGAGGTCTAGGCCTGAGAGCGAGACAGAGCCGATCGAACGCACCCTCTACTAATTAGGACGCCTTTCCAATGGCGAACTTGGCAGTCTGGGACGATCTACCGATCCTGCCGAGGGGGAACGCCTGATCGGTGGGGATTCTCCATAACCTCCGTAAGGCTTTCGACTTTCCTTCTCCTCTGGGTATGTGAGCTTGGAAGAGGTCTAGGCCTGGGAGCGAAACAGAGCCGAACAGAACGCACCCTCCACTGCACTAACAGTAAAATCACTTCTTACCTTTCAATAGCTCGTATTTAGAGCTACCTTCCTTTGTCTTCAAATTGCAATATGAATTTGAAAGATTCTGTGAAGTAAGAAGGAGATGAGGATACCACACTACTAGTAATGTTAATGCTCTAACTGCTCGTTAGTACGAGAGCTATATAAACTTCTAAAGGAAGCGTAACTATTCTTTCCTTACATCGTCAAGAAGGAAGTTAGCTCAATCATTCTAACATTTACTACACGTTATTATGAATAAATATTAAAATTTTCCTTCTTGCAAACTATGTGATTGTCTACCGAAAAGTTCGGTAGTTACACGTAAACAATTCTTCGAAATTTTCGAAGCCAAAGTTATCAAAACAAATTAATATGCGTATGCCGAACCAACGATCCAGTACTTCCCTGCAAAAGATAGCCCAGAAGATCGATGGCGATGAAATCCAAAAATCAAGTCAGGAGGAACTGCAAACGTTGTTTACATTCCAAGCGACAGAAAAAATATGATAGAAAACAGGAATGGTTCCTAATCCTGCCACCCAGGGCAGGACGGTAGATCACCTGACCTACCTGCAGCGTGTGCCGCGAAATTTGAATTTCTGTCGGGGACGACGGAGTCTTAGCTATGTATATATCTGACAGGTAAGTTGATTGTATGAAAACCCTCCTGGCTTAATTGTCTTTTGGAAGAAGTCCTTCTCTTGGTTGTCACTTGTGGCTCATTGCGCCAGGTTGGCGCTCGTGGCTCCTTGCGCCAGGCTGGCGCTTCTGGCGCATTTCGGCAGGGTGGCGCTTCTGGCGCATTGCGCCAGGCTGGCGCTTCTGGCACATTGCGCCAGGCTGGCGCTTCTGGCGCATCTGGCGCATGTGGCGCATCTGGCGCTTCTGGCTCTTCCGACTCGTATGGAGCTTCTAGCGCATCTGGCGCATTGTGCCAGGTTGGCGCATTGTGCCAGGTTGGCGCTTTTGGCGCATTCTTTTCTTCTTTCCTTTCCTTCGTTCTCTTTATCGGAAGGAAAGAGTCCTTTTTTCTGGGAGTCTCCTTCGTGAAAACTCCTACTTAAGCGGTAAAGCTTGCTCCCGCTTACATTTAGGAGAAATTTTTGCAGCCAGCATTCTCTTTCTCCTTTCCTGATTCAGTGAGGGAGGTCTAGAAGAGGAAGGACTCCCCGATTTGAGTTTAGGAATTAGTTTTCTTTTCTTCCTTTCACATGGAGATCCATCGGAAAAAAGTTCAGGGCTTGAATTCAAAGTTGGAGCCTTCTAACTCCTCTTTAAGGGGCGTGACAGTTCATCAAAGCTCCAGCCCCTTACATTAGGTGAAGAATCTGACGACGAAAAACACTTTTTTGGGATGCTTTTTCGGTAGCGATCCTTGGCAGTTCGGGTCGTCACAGAATCTGCCGAGGGGATGCCTGATCGGTGGGGATTCTCCATAACCTCCGTAAGGCTTTTGACATTCCTTCTCCTCTGGGCCTGTGAGCTTGGAAGAGGTCTAGGCCTGGGAGCGAGATGGAGCCGATCAGACGCACCCTCCACTGCACTAGGGACACTTAAATCACTCTCACTGTGCTTACCTTGTAACATCAGCATATTACGTTCCATCCTTTGTAGTGCAGCTTTAAGATCTGCAATTTCCGTTGCTGGATTTGCAGTTTTAGTACACGAGGAAGATGATACAGGTTTAGGGTTAGGTGTTATTTTAATAGACTCGTTAGAAAGAGACCTACTTACGCTTCTGGAGGAAGCCTTCCTAGCCCTATCCATATCTAATTTCCTTAAATAGGAATTTAAATTCTTCCATTCATCCTCATTCAAACCTGCACATTCATCACAGGTGTTAGATATGGAACATTCATTCATTCTACACCCCTTACAAACTGTGTGAGGATCTACCGAAGCTTTCGGTAGCCTCACCATGCATCCCTCATTTACACACTGTCTTCTAACCGTAAAGCTAGAATCCGACATTATGAGAAATATCCAAAAACCAAGTCCAAATAACAGTCCACGAAAGAGTATGCCAAACCAAAGATCCAATACGTCACCAAAATAACCGGCTTAGAAGATCAATAGCGATGAAAAACACGAAAATCAAATCAGGAGTAACAACAACAATGTTGCTGTCACGGCCGATAGAGAAAATCAGTCTTAGAAAACGGGAATGATTCCTATTCCCGCCACCAGCGGCGGGGCGGTAGATCACCTGACCTACCTGTAGTGTGTGCCGCGAAATTCGAATTTCTATCGGGGACGACGGAGTCTATAGCTAAGTATATATCTGACAGGTAAGTTGAATGCATAAAACTTTGATTGTCGAAACTGCTAGGCTGCATTCTTCTCTTAAAAAGTGAAGGAAGTCGGCAATTTCGGTCACAGAGGTATTGGATGAGGATTGTTTCTTCGTCCTGCACCATCTTCGAAACACTTCCCACTTCGACTGGTAGACTCGCAAGGTTGATGACCTGCGGGCTCTGGCGATCGCCCTAGAAGCTTTGCCCGAAAAGCCTCTCGCTCTGACAAGTCTCTCGATAGTCTGAAGGCAGTCAGGCAGAGAGCGGGGAGGTTTTTGTGAAACCTGTCGAAGTGGGGTTGCCTGAGCAGATCTTTCCTGAGTGGCAGGGATCTGGGAAAGTCTATCCTCTATTCCAGTACTTCTGTGAACCATTCCTGAGCGGGCCAAAAGGGAGCGACCAGAGTCAGTCTCCTTCCTTCTGAGGAGACGAACTTTCTCAATACTTCCCCCAAAATCTTGAATGGAGGAAACGCGTATCCGTCTATCCCTATCCAGTCTAGAAGGAGGGCGTCTACTGCTACTGCCCTTGAATCCGAGATGGAGGAGCAAAAGTTGTCCAGTCTCTTGTTCCAGTTTGTGGCAAACATGTCCACATATGGTCTGCCCCAAAGGTTCCACAACTTCTGGCAAACGTCCCGATGGAGTGTCCATTCTGTGGGGAGGACTTGATCTCTCCTACTCAGCAGGTCCGCCCTGACGCTCTTCTCTCCTTGAACAAACCTGGTGAGAAGCGTTATTCCTCTTTCCTCTGTCCACAGCAAGAGGTCCCTTGCTGTCTCGTACAGGGAGATGGAATGAGTCCCTCCCTGTTTCCTTATATATGCCAGAGCCGTGGTGTTGTCCGAGTTGATCTGGACTACCAAGCCTCTGACTTCTGGCTCGAAACTCATAAGGGCCAGAAAGACTGCTATTAGCTCCTTCTTGTTGATGTGCCAGTTCACCTGTTCCCCCTTCCAGGTGCCTGACACTTCTTTCGCCCCTGGTGTTGCTTCCCCATCCCGACTCTGACGCGTCTGAGAACAACACTAGGCGTGGGTTCGGCTTTAGCAGTGACAATCCTTTGTTTCTTCTGAGCGGTATGAGCCACCAATTCACGTCCTTCTTTATCACTTCTAGGATCGGGAAGGTGTCCGCAAGGTCCCCCGACCCCTGGTCCCACATCCACTTCAGGTAGAATTGAAGGGGTCTCAAGCGAAGTCTTCCTAGCGAAAAGAACTGTTCCAGAGAGGAAAGTGTCCCCAGATGACTCAACCACTCCCTCGCGGAACTCTGTTCTTTTCCTAAGAAGGTTGTCACTTTTTCCATGCACAGATACACGATGCTCTGACTGGGGACCAACTGGGATTTCTCCTGGTTTATCATCAGTCCAAGGGACTGGGTCATCTTTAAAGTCACTTGTAAGGCCTCCAGACATCGAATCTTCGACTTGGCGCGAATAAGCCAGTCGTCTAGGTAAAGAGAGAGTCTCACCCCCTTCAAATACAGCTACCGGGCTACATTCTTCATGAGGCCCGTGAAAACTTGCGGAGCCGTCGACAGGCCGAAACACAAGGCCCTGAACTGGAAAATCTTTCCTTGGACCATGAATCTCAGGTACTTCCTTGATGAATGATGAATAGGTACATGGAAGTATGTGTCCTGAAGATCCAGGGAAACCATCCAGTCTCCTGGACGAAGAGCAGCGAGAACCAAAGAGGTCGTCTCCATAGAGAACTTCCTCTTCTCTACAAAGAGATTCAAGGCGCTTACTTCCAAAACAGGTCTCCACCCCCCCCCCCGAGGCCTTTGGCACGAGGAACAGGCGATTGTAGAAGCCCTGGGAGTTGAGATCCTGAACTGGCTCTTTGGCCTCCTTCTCCAGCATTTGGTCTACCAACTGAAGAAGGGTTCGCCGCAGAACAGGGTCCTTGTACTTGGCTGATAACTCCCTTGGAGTTGTAGTTAAGGGAGGCCTTTCTCTGAAGGGGATGAGGTATCCCTTCCTCAAAATAGAGAGGGACCAGTTGTCCGCTCCTCTCTGTGCCCAGGCTTCTGCGAACTTGAGAAGCCTGGCACCTGGTGTCTGGAGGACTTGAGTCTCACTTTGCCCTCTTAAAGGGTCTGATAGAAGACCTACCACGCTTATCAGGTTTTCGGCCTCTGAAGGATGATCTGTGTGACGGACCCCCTTGAAAGGGCTCTTGAGCAGGAAATTTCTCCTTCCTGGCGGAGGGAGCCGCTGGTCTCACCTTCCTCGAAGACTGAGCCAGCAGATCCTGAGTTGCCTTCTCCACCAGGGAGTGAGAAATATCCTTAACCAACTTGTTCGGGAACAGCTGGTTCGAAAGGGGGGCATAAAGTAGAGATGCACTTTGGACCGGAGACACAGATTTTGTGAGAAAGGAGTTATACACCGCTCTCTTTTTCAAAATTCCTGCCCCAAAGAGAGAGGCCAACTCCCCCGATCCATCTCTGACTGCCTTGTCCATGCATGACAAAATGCTGTTCAGCTCCTCTGCTCCAAGAAACTCTGGGTCAAGAGTCTTCCTGGCCAAAGCCCCAAGGGACCAATCTAAAAAGTTGAAGACTTCCAGTACACGGAACAGTCCCTTGAGAAAATGGTCCAGTTCGGTCATTCCCCACGTAGTCTTGGCCGTCGGAAGGGAATGTCTTCTAGATGAATCCACCAAAGTGGAGAAGTCTGCTTCTGCCGACGAGGGGAGTCCCAACCCCATCGGCTCTCCCGTCTCGTACCATATGCCTGTTTCCCCGAGAGCTTGGAGGGAGGACAAGAAAAGACTGTTTTGCCTGCCTCCCCTTTGGACTTAAACCAATCCCCAACTCTTTGTAAGGCCGCCTTCATCGAGATGGTTGGACGCATCTTCAGGAAGGAGGATCCCTTCGATGCCTTGGTGCTGGAGAATAGCGATCGGGGCGAAGGAGGAGCAGCCGGGCTAAGCGAATCTCCAAATTCCTGCACCAACAGGGCTGCTAAGATGTTGTAGTCCGAAAGGCATGCTGCCCTGGGGACTTCCTCCTCCGAGACGTCTTCTATGTCTTCTGCCGTATGCACTCAAAGGCGTTCGCGAGACGAGGCTACTTCCCCTGCAAGGCTGCCAGGAGAAACACGTCTAGAAGTAAAAGAGCACCTAAAAGGAGAAGGACGTCTGGTAGGAGAGGCGCTTCTATCTGCAGAAGAGCGCCTACCAGGCGAAAAGCACCTGTCAGACAAATCACGCCTGCCAGGTGAAACGTGCCTGATGGAAAACGAGTGCCTGGTTGGAGAAAACCGCCTGCTAAGAGAGGAGCGCCTGCGAGGAGAGGAGCATGTCAGGCGAAGCGCGCTTGAGAAAAGAGGCGCCTCTATCAGGAGTAGAGCGCCTGTCTGGCAAATCGAGCCTGTCAGTTGCGAAGCGCCTGCTGGTAGGCAAGGGCCTGGCTGGAGAAGAGCGCCTGCCAAGAGAGGAGCGCCTGCGAGGAGAGGCGCATCTATCAGGTGAAGATCGCTTGTGAGGAGAGGGACGTCTACCAGGAGTAGAGCGCCTGCCAGGGGAGAGGCGCCTGCAGGGAGAAGAGCGCCTGGCAGGAGAAAAGCGCCTGCAAGGAGGAGAGCGCCTGTCAAGAGGAGCCTGCTTGCTCGAAGAGAAGTGGCTGATTGGAGAAGAGCGCCTAACAGGGGAGAGGCGTCTGGAACTTCTCGGTGAAGGGCTCCTGTCCTGAGAGGCACGTCTCTTGCGAGGAGGGAGCTTAGACCTCTTGATCGGGAGTGCGATGTCCTTCTTGCGAGGGGGGGTCCTTAACCAGAGCGCCCATCAACGTAGAAAGTTGCTCCTGGAGGTTCACAAGGATCCACTTAGTGGACTTCTCCTGATCTCCTTCAGGCGAAGGTGAGAGAGGCTTCGAAGAAGAATGAAGAGCCGTACGAGCATCAGGCCTGTCAGGGGCTCTCCTGGCTCTCTTCCTGTCAAAAGGAGAATCCTCCGGGAAGCGCTCCGGGCTGGAGTCTAACACACTGCTGGGAGCCTTCCAGGATCTCTTCAACGGGCGAGACTCCTCAGCCGAACTCCATCCACGCCTTGGAGAAGCCGAATCGGAAGACGAAAAGCACTTCTTCAGGATGCCTTTTCTGTGGCGATCCATAGCAGTCTGGGTCAAGACAACAGAGCCTGCTGAAGGGACGCCTGACCGGTGGGGATTCTCCACAAACCTCCTTACGGTTTTCGACATTCCTCCTCCACTGGGCCTGGGAGTTTGGAAGAGGTCTAGACCTGGGAGCGTTGTGGAGCCAATCAGACGCCCGCCCCTCACTACACTGGGAACACTGCACTCATCACTATTCATAGCACTCTTACCTTCCATTGCAAGCAATTTCAATTGCATCCTGCGTAGAGCGGCTTTCATGGTAGCCATCTCTGAAGACGAATCCGCAGGTTCGATGAAGGGAGAAGGAGCTGAAACTGTAGGAGAGGATGCAACTACTACATTTTGGTTAGGATCTAAAGTACCCTCAACTAGCTCGTTGGAACGAGACCTACTGGAGCTTCTGGACGAAGCCTTCCTAACTCTGTCTTTCTCTAGCTTCTTCAAATACAAAGATAGAGACTTCCATCCTTCCTCATTCAAACCTTCACATCCCACACAAGGATTATTAATCGAGCATTCATTCTCCCGACACCTCATGCATACAGTGTGAGGATCTACCGAACCCTTCGGTAGTCTCACCTTACACCCTTCCATCACACACACTCTAAATACAATACCAGAATCAGACATTATAGAGTAATCAAAAAGCAAAATCCTAAGAACAATCCACAAAAGCGTATGCCAAGCCAACGATCCAATACGTCACCAAGACAGTCCAAGAAGATCCACGGCAAGCGAAAAACGAAAATCAAAATCAGGAGGAACCAACAAGGGTGTTGTTGGAACTGGCGACAGAGAAAATCTGATTAGAAAACGGGAATGGTTCCTAGTCCCGCCACCCAGCGGCGGGAGGGTAGATCACCTGACCTACCTGTAGTGTGTGCCGCGAAATTTGAAATTCTGTCGGGGACGTCGGAGACTATAGCTAAGTATATATCTGCCGGGGAAGTTGCATGTACAAAAGTTAAGTGTACGTACTATAAGAAGTTTTCTGCCGTTTGTCCTCCTCCTCTGTCGCCACTTTCGGAGATAACCTCACTCGAAAGGTAAGGTTCCACATTTTACTACATACGTACATATGTACGTACAGTATTTCTTGTATTCCTTGTACACTAATACACTTTATTTACAGGTACATTTTAAGTTAGGTATTGAATGGTCCAAATTGTTGTAGTATTTCATTGTTTATTGGTCAATTTAGCTTTATTATAAAATTTACTGGGGTGTTTTTGTAGGGCTTGGAACGGATTAGCCATTTTACATGTAAAATGCTGTTCAAGATACGAAAATTTCATGATACGAAAGCCACCTCGGAACAGATTAATTTCGTATCTCAAGGTACTACTGTACTATAATCTATTCAAGTTAGCCACTGTTCATTTGAAAAGAAACTGTAATCTCCTGTGGATACAGGGTTCCTGGGAGGGGGGGCAAGTGGTCCCCTTGCCCCACGTGCAGGTATCCATGGCTGTGACTTATATTTTCCTTAGAATTCCTGCTTTTTTCCAATTCATAAACTTAACCAATTAATAAAGGGATTATGATGATGATGATGTCATTGTAATGTGATATCATTCAGCCAATGTTACTGAAGTATTGATACATTATTAGAGAGTAAGCTACTGCCCTAGCAAACCTGTCTTAGAAAGTATTGGCACCCAGTATTATCAGTCCACTCAAGTGGCTCAGCATCAGCAGCTAGAAAGCCAGAAAATTGGATTTTTTTATTTTTGGGGTAAACATACATTTTGGGGTTTCATGATGTGGGCATTTGTTTGAAGGAATCTTGCAGAATTTGTGGAGATTTTGAATATCAATATGAATACTATAAGGTTACTCAGCTGCAACCTTAAGCCTGTCTACTCTTAAAAAAAAAAAAAAAAAAAGTTAAGTATATGTACTATCTTACTTTAACCAGACCACGGAGCTGATTAACAGCACTCCAAGGGCTGGCCAGGATTGGATATTTCTACGTGGCTAGGGACCAATTGGTTACCTAGCAACAAGACCTACAGCTTATTGTGGGATCTGAACCACATTATTTCGAGAAATTAATTTCTAATCACCAGAAATAAATTCCTCTGGTTCCTTACTAGCAGAGCAGGGAATCGAACAAGGACTACCAAATCAGTAAGCAAGCACATAAACTACTTGTCCAACAAGGAGCTTGTCTACTCTTCAGACTGGAAGGTTAGGCAAATTTGAAAAGTTTGCTGATTCTTCTACCATGGGTGCAAAGACATCCTTTGAATCTTCAGGAGACCAAAGGATTAAATAACACTTGATGAAACTGTTGAAACCTCGCCAAATCCTCACAAGGTTGCTTGTGACACCCCAATAGTGATTCAACTGTGGTGGAGTAATTAGGTTGGGTGGCAACCTTATATTTTAATTGCAGTCACCTACTACCTATACTAGGGTAAACAACTGAGTGGACTGGCCAACTCACCGACTACAGCAGTTTAGGCCACCCTCCGAAAAAGTACTTTAACACGTCCTGACACCGGAGATGGTCATCAGTCATGAGTTGTTGGTGGTGATAACAGGAGCTCCAGACCTCTACTCTCCTTTCGAAGTAAGTATTTTCTCCAAAGTTAGAAATTAAGGCCATATTTTAAGATTTAAACAGAGGGTAATGAAAAGTGTGGCCAACGCAGTGCACACTACCCCAAAACGCTTTCTAAATTTTTACTTACGATTAAAAAAGTTTAGAAGATTGACACCATCTAGATGTATGCGGAGTCGCTTGTGTCAACAAACTTCCCATTTCCTGTGCTAAATCCACACACCACTTGTATGTACCCCATAGACGCTGGGGCACTTTCATCACAACAATCATAAACCCAACCTCTAACCAGTATGTACTTATCTAAGGGAACTACAGTATTCTTTGTGACATTTTGCGCTCTTCAATTGTTTATCAGTGTTGTCAATTGGTATGTGTTTACCCTCCAAACTGGGTATAAGACTTACACAAAACCGGGGGAATAAGTGAAATTAGCGTATCTATTTATAGTACAGTGGTCCCCCCGTATTCGTGGGGGATGCGTACCAGAACCCCCTTCCCTGAATAGTTAGAACCCGCAAATGCTTGGAACCCCCCCTCTAAAAATGCTCATAAACTCCTATCCTGAACATGCAAACACCAAAGTATCCCTAAAAAGACCATCCTTCATCAAATATACATAAAATATCCTATTATGGTTCATATTAATCTTTGAAATATTATTGATACTGTTTTAAAGTAAATCTTACATTTTATGGTTATACATAAATACATATGTACGTACTACATGACTTAGTTACGTATGTAAAAATAATCCAGTCCCCCCACAAGTATTGTCATGCACGTTTTCTTTCATGCAGTTACTATTTAAGACATCCATTTTCTTTTTACAAGGGAAACAATTGTATGTGAAATCACAAGAGATACAGAGAAAGAACAAAATATGTATGAACATTAAACAATTGTTTCACGCTAGTACAACATATGTAAACAGGGTACTCACCAGTGATGAATGTTGATTAAAGATGATGATGATGAATTAGCCGTGCAGTCCGATGAATGATGATGAAGATATGACTGCACAGCTAGGCAGAGGAGTTACATATCCTCTGAGGGCGCCTCTTCACCCTCAGGAGGTGCTTCGGGAGGCAGTGACTCCTGCGATTTGGGAGGCACTACTTCAGGCGATTTGGGAGGCTTTGGAGGGTCTTTCTTCGTTCGTGTGATGAACATTGTGATTGGCAACTGCTGCCGTTGCTTCTTCATGGTGGTGAGAGCTTGATTATAGGGCTCCCATGCTGTGTCAAGAATATTAGAAAACTTCAAGGAGCGCTCCATGTAAGGATCCCATGTTGCGACAAACTCCTGGAGGTCGTTTACCAATTTTTTATTTTGGGACAGGCGTTGCAAAGTCAGGCCCTCCTTCGCCTCCTCTTCCTGATCCTCTCCTGAACCTGGAGTGTCTTCTTCCTCGCTGGCGGACTTCGTCAGCTCTTCCAAGTCCTGGTCGGTAAGGGGGTCAGAGTGGGCATCAATGAGGGTGCCGACTTCTTCCTCGGTGATATCGTCAAAGCCCTCAGCAACAAGAATTATGGCCAAATGGAGTGCCTTATAAATGGCTGAATGCTGGATTTCCTGGGGAGAAAAGCCTGTATAATTATGGACACAGTCTGGCCACAACTTACTCAAGCAGGCATTCAGCGTCTCCTTCTTCATGTCCTTCAACGACCAGTCAATGACAGACAGACACGTGGAAATTGTGAATTTACGCCAATAATCTTTCAGTGTAAATTCACTGTCACGGTCCATTGCATCAACAAGGTGCTGGAGGGAGTTCCCGGTGTAGAGTGCCTTGAAGGCACGGATGACGTCCTGATCCATAGGCTGGAGGAGAGAGGTGGTGTTTGTCATGTATGCAAGATGTTATGTAATGAGCGCAGGAAATCTTCGCTCCGCAGACACGTTCAGTTCAGAGCTACTGCACTGTGTTGCATAATGCGTAAATGTTATAAGGATAACCAATTATTATTGTGTTAGTATAGAGTCCGACACACAGGCTTCGATCTTATAAATTCTACCTCATGTATCCAGGGTATGAATCCTTATTGTGTATAGAGCTTCGATGCTCATATGTTTGTTATGATTCTATTACTATATACGCTTTTTCCATCTTGTACCCACTGATTTAGGATCATTGCCGATGCTAAAGCTGTCTAACCTTTGAACATCTATCGGCATTTTTGCTGTAATATGATATTGTTATAATACAATAAAGTTTCATACATACTTACCTGGCAGATATATACTTAGCTAAGACTCCGTCATCCCCGACAGAAATTCAAATTTCGCGCCACTCGCTACAGGTAGGTCAGGTGATCTACCGGCCTGCCCTGGGTGGCAGGACTAGGAACCATTCCCGTTTTCTATCATATTTTCTCTCTTCCACCTGTCTCCTGCGGGGAGGCTGGGTGGGCCATTAATCGTATATATCTGCCAGGTAAGTATGTATGAAACTTTATTGTATTATAACAATATCATTTTCATACAATGAACTTACCTGTCAGATATATACTTAGCTGATTGGCACCCTTTGGTGGAGGGTAAGAGACAGCTAAAATGGAATAGACAGGTAAACAACATATGTTGTAGGTATAAAAGAAAAACCTTGGTTCCTACCTGATAGGTGGTAGACTTCGTGGCTGTTGCCCGTAGTCTGCATCATCACCTCAAGACTTTAGCGAGATATGTGATCTATGGCTAAGAGTTCTTGTGGGTCTGTCGATGGGTATATGAACCGCTTACTCGGCAGAGCCTGAAAGGACTTTGTCAATGGGTACTGGACCACTTCTATGACAACACACCTTATGAAGGAGCACACAACCAATCCCGACCACCTGATCCTAACCACCATGTTAGTATAAAGAATTGTTCTGAGTTATCCCCGAACTCATTACAAACAACCATAACTCGAAAACTAATACGCATTCATACAAAAATTCCAAAAAAAAATTTTTAATACTCCTCCAAAACATATCACAAGAGTTCCTTACTGAACAACAGTGACTGGCCGCCTGTGCAGCACCGAGCCCTCTTTGTCAGCAGAAATCTAGAACATATCTAGTAGAAGGTATGTACAAAGTTAAGGATTGGTGTTTGCTCCCGTACCCAGTATCGTATCCGCCGATACGAAAGGCCCCAGAGAAAAAAATTTCTCGTAGGTCACGCGAACGTCTTTAAGATAGTGAGATGCAAATACCGAGTTGCACCTCCAATATGTCGTATCAAGGATTTTCTTTAGCGACATATTCTTCTGAAAAGAGAGAGACGTCGCCACTGCTCTAACTTCATGAGCTTTTACTCTTAAAAGTGGAAAAGAGTCGTCAGGACAGAACTTGTGAGCATCTGTAATGACGCTCCTTATGAAGAAAGCTAATGCATTCTTTGACATGATTCTTGTGGGGTCCTTAATCGAACACCAAAGACCTTGCCTAGAGCCTCCCATTTGTTTCTTCCTTTGTAAGTAGAACTTCAAGGCTCTTACAGGGCAAAGAGACCTTTCTGTTTCTCTACCCACGAGACTCGATAAGCCTTTAATCTCGAATCTCTTGGGCCAGGGATTCAAGGGGTTTTCATTTTTCGCTAGAAAAAGTGTTCTAAACGAGCAGAAGGCCGAGTTTCTGTTGAAGCCGACTTCATCTTCAAGGGCGTGAAGTTCACAAATTCTTTTGGCTGTCGCCAAAGATAAGAGAAACAAGCATTTCCTCGTTAAATCCCTAAACGAAGCTAAATGAGGGAGGCTCGATCTTTCTTTCAGACGAAAGGGAACTTGATAACTACAATCCAGGTTCCAGCTGGGAGGAGTTAGTTCCTTAGACTTTGTTGTTTCAAACGATCTAATAAGGTCGTGCAGATCCTTATTCTCAGCAAGCTCTAGGTCTCTATTTCTGAAGACTGCCGAAAGCATGCTCCTGTATCCTTTTATAGTAGATACAGACAAGTGAGAGTCCTCTCTCAGGAACAAAAGGAAATCAGCGATTTCGGTTATAGAGGTACTGGAGGAGGACAACTTCTTAGACTTACACCACCTTCTAAAAACCTCCCACTTAGACTGATACTCGTCTAGTGGAAGCTCTGTGGGCTCTAGTGATAGCGCTTGCAGCTTTGCGAGAAAACCCCCTCGCTCTGACAAGTCTTTCGATAGTCGAAAGGCAGTCAGAGCGAGAGCGGGGAGGTTTTGATGAAACCTCTCGAAGTGTGGCTGTCTGAGAAGATCCATCCTTCTTGGAAGGGATCTGGGGTGGGGAAGTCTACTGTCCACTCCAGCACCTCTGCAAAACCAACCTGTGCTGGCCAAAAAGGGGCTATCAGGGTCATTCTTGTTCCGTTGGACGCTACAAACTTTCTCAACACTTGCCCCAGGATTTTGAAAGGGGGGAAAGTGTACACGTCTACATGAGACCAGTCTAGCAGGAAGGCGTCGACCACGAGAGCTCTTGGGTCTTCCACCACTGAGCAAAAGACTTCCAGCCCCAAAGATCCAAAAGACTCTGACACACCTCTGAATGAAGGGTCCACTCTGTGTGAAGGACCTGGCTTCTCCTGCTCAGTCTGGTCTGCCTGACGTTTCTCGTACCCTGAACAAATCTTGTCAGGAGGGAGATGTCCTCGGGAGGTCCAAAGTAGCAGATCTCTTGCTATTTCGTATAGGAACAAGGAGTGTGTTCCTCCTTGTTTCCGAATGTAGGAAAGGGTGGTAGTGTTGTCCACATTCACTTGGACCACACTGTTTGTCACAAAAGGTTCGAAGAACTTTAGAGCCAAGTGTACTGCCAGAAGTTCTTTGCAATTTATGTGCCAGGACACCTGTGCTGCCTTCCAGGTGTCTGACACTTCTCTCGGTCCTAGTGTTGCTCCCGAACCCTTCTCCGATGCGTCTGAATATAACACTCGGCTTGGGTTCGGAACTTCCAGAGAAATTCCCTTGTTCTCTTTTAGAGGGGACAACCACCATTGCAGGTGTGGTTTCATTTCCATTGGAAGGAGAAAACTATCGGAGAGAAGTCCCGTCTTCCAATTCCATGATCTCCTTAGGAAAAACTGAAGAGGACGAAGATGAAGTCTTCCTAGAGTAAAGAACTGTTCGAGCGAGGAAAGGGTCCCTAGAAGGCTTAACCATTCCCTCGCCGAAGTTCGTTCTTTCCCTAAGAAGAGAGAGACTTTTTCCAAGCCTCTCACGATTCTCTCTTGCGAAGGAAATACTCGAAAACCCCGAGAATCCATCTGAATCCCCAGATAGACTAAGTTCTGTCTGGGGATCAGCTGTGACTTCTCGAGGTTCACGAGTAGTCCCAACGACTTATCAGGTCTAGGGTCAAAGAAAGGTCCTCCAAACACTGTCTCTCTGTTTTCTGGCCCTGATGAGCCAATCGTCCAGATATATAGAGATGTTGACGCCTTTGAGGTGAAGAAACCTCGCCACATTCTTCATCAGGTTTGTGAAGACCTGAGGAGCTGTGGACAGGCAGAAACACAAGGCCCTGAACTGAAAGATCCTTCCCCCCGTCATGAAACGGAGGTACTTCTTCAAAGAAGGGTGAATCGGGACATGTAAATAAGCGTCCTGGAGATCCAGCGACACCATCCAATCTCCTTGTCGTAAAGCCGCAAGGACTGAGGCCGAAGTCTCCATAGAGAACTTCTCCTTTAGAACAAACTTGTTCAGAGCGCTGACGTCTAGTACCGGTCTCCAGCCCCCCGAGGCTTTCGCAACCAGAAAAAGACGATTGTAAAACCCCGGAGAGTTTGCTCCAGTACTAATTCTATAGCTCGTTTGTCCCACATTTGATCCACCATCAGACGAGGACTGTCCTGGAAGGGGATAAGATATCCCTTCCTGATTATAGACATCGAAGAGGCGTCCGAGTTTATGAATGTCCAGGCGTCTGCAAATTCTAGAAGCCTGGCACCCACTGGTGTTTGGAGGTTGGCTGTCTCACTTCCCTTTCTTAAAGGGACAGGAAGTAGTTCTACCTCTCCTTTTTGAGGGAGCTCTGGAGGGAGGGCCTCCTCGAAAGGGCTGAACAATAGAAGTAGGTCCTTTCTTGTCAACCGCAACAAGGGGTCTCTTCTTCCTTGCAGTCTGAAGGAGAAGATCTTGTGTCGCCTTCTCAGTCAGTGAGCGAGAAATGTCCTTCACTAACTGAGAAGGAAACAAGAAGTCTGACATGGGAGCGAAAACCAGGGCTGCTCTCTGTGAGTGTGAAACCGCCTTGGTTAAGAAGGCACTAAAAATACTCCTCTTCTTAAGGAGTACCGCTCCAAAGAGGGAGGAGACTTCTCCCGATCCGTCTTGTACTGCCTTGTCAATACATGACAGTATACTAAGAATGACTTCGGGGTCTAGACCTTCCGAGTCATGAGCCTTCTTAGACATCACCCCAAGGGACCAGTCTAGGAAATTAAAGACTTCCAAAATATGGAAGAGTCCCTTGAGGAGATGATCAGTCTCAGAAATCGCCCAAGTCACACGAGCTCCGTTCAAAGCGTGTCTACGCGATGAATCATCCAAGGTTGAAAAGTCCGCTTCAGCCGATGCTGGGAGAGAAAGGCCCATGTTCTCCCCAGTTCAGTACCACACACCTCTTTTTCCAGAAAGTATGGCTGGAGGCATACAGAAGGTGGTTCTGACCAGTTCCTTCTTTGACAACATCCACTTGTCAAGCGACTGTAGAGCTCTTTTCATAGAGATAGTCGGCTCCATCTTCAAAACCGACGAAGGAAGACTTAGGTACGATCGCACTCGAAAAAAGTGATCGAGGCTAAGGAATGAGCAGCAGGAGTCAACGAATCTCCATACTCTTGCAAAAGAAGGTCTGTCAAAACTCTATAGTTAGAGAAGCCTTCTCTACCGTTAGTCTCGTCTTCCGAATCTACGTCCAAACCGTGCGGAGAATCGGCTTGAAATACGAGAGGATCTTCACAGTTCTCTCTCTAACTGCGACAAACTCCTACTAGGAGAGGGACTCATCGAGTGAACAGATTCTCTCTCAAGTCTACTAGTTGTCTCGCGTCTGCTTGACTTCTCACGCCTGGCAAGCTCTTCGCGCTTGGCTGGCGCATCGCACTTGGCTGGCACTTCGCGCTTGGCTGGAGCTTTTTGCTTGGCTGGCGTCTCGCGCCTGGCTGACGCCTCGCGCTTGTCTGGCGCCTCGCGCTTGGCTGACTCCTCGCGCTTGGCTGACTCCTCGCGCTTGGCTGACTCCTCGCGCCTGGCTGGCGCCTCGCGCTTGGCCGACTCCTCACGCCTGGCTGGCGCCTCGCGCCTCGCGCCTGAGAGTATCCTTGTCTAGAGCAACGCGCTCGGATAGCTCCTGACACCTGTTAGAATCTTCGCGCCTGGAAGACTTCTCACGCTTGTAAGGCTCTTCATGCCTGGAGGACGCTTCACTTCTGGCAGGCGAAAGAAGACGAGACTTCTTAATAGGAAGTCTAGCGTCCTTCTTGTGAGGGGGATCCCTCGAAAGAACTCCGACTAAAGAGGCTAACTGTTCTTGCACAGCTAACAATATCCTCTTGGAAGCCACACCAGCGTCCTCTTCAAAAGAAGAAGCAGGAGACCTTGAAGGTGTGCGATCCTCAACTACCGATCGAGGAGACGTCGAGACCATCTTAGCCTTCTTGATAGAGAGGGGGCTTCCTCCGAGAACGCGCTCTGGCTCGAGTCAAACGTGGGTTCTTTCCAGTGCCTTTTCAGTGGCCTAGAAAGATCCGAGTCCTTCCACCCTCGTTTAGGTGAAGGAGAACCCGACGACGAGAAACAATCTCGTAGGACGCTTCTATTAAAGCGGTCCTGAGCAGTCTGTAGCGAAACAGAGCCTGCTGAAGGGACGCCTGACCGTTGGGGATTCCCCACAACCTCCGTACGGCTTTCGACTTTCCTTCTCCTCTGGGTATGTGAGTTTGGAAGAGGTCTAGGCCTGGGAGCATCGCAGGGACAGTCACTTCACTAAGCAAATCACTATCACTTCCCTTACCTTGCATGGCCGCCATTTTTGTCTTCATCTTACGAAGAGTAGCCTTCAGATTGGCGATTTCAGAAGCAGAATCCGAATGCAAAGCCTGTGAGGGTTCAGATACAGAGGGAGAATCAAAATCATTAATTACAGGAGAGTTAGACTCAGAAAAAGGCTCAATAGGCCTTGTACTTACACCCTTCTGTGCAGCCCGTCTAATTCTATCCCTCTCTAACTTCTTCAAGTAAGAAGTTAGAGTCTTCCATTCATTAGCATTCAACTTTTCACACTCATTACAGGTGTTAGCTAAAGAACAGTCAAACCCCCTACACTTACGACATACAGTGTGAGGATCAACCGAAGCCTTCGGTATCCTCACCTTGCAGCCTACATTCACACACACTCTCACACTAACACTTGAATCAGACATTCTAGCAGAAAAATCAAAAGCAAGTCCAAATCCAGTCCACGGTAGCGAATGCCAAAACAACGATCCAGTACGTCACCAAAAAATCCAATAAAGTTGATCAAAAAGTCTTGAAAAGCGAATTCCAGTCAGGAGGTAGTAACAACAATGTTGATATCACCGGCGACGACGGAGAAAATATGATAGAAAACGGAATGGTTCCATAGTCCTGCCACCCAGGGCAGGCCGGTAGATCACCTGACCTACCTGTATCGAGTGGCGCGAAATTTGAATTTCTGTCGGGGACGATGGAGTCTTAGCTAAGTATATATCTGACAGGTAAGTTCATTGTATGAAAACTAAGAAGTTTAGGCTAGGCTAGGAATTTGTTTTTTTTTTTTTCTACACTGTAGGCTGCACTTGCATGGACATACCTTGGCACTTTAACTCTCTAAACCAACCCTTTTTTTTATTGTGTTGACGCTCCTGACTTGGCACAGCGTTGTTTGGTTGCTGGTTTGAGTGTGATGAAGGCATCTAGGTAATTGAGATTCTTCGTTTTCGGGTAGACTTCGTCCAACTGGGGTCATCGTCTTCCGCTTCTTGGCTAAGAGATTAGGCGTAGGCTATAGGCTCCATTTGGCTGCTATGAGTTAGTCACCTGCGTTGCCAATGTTTTGTCTTCATTATTTTGGGTCTGCTTTAGTTATATGACCCATACGACAATTCTTCACTCTTACCTGTAGGTAGAGGGAAAGATGGTGTTTTAGTACTGGAGGTAATATTCCATTTCTCGTCGCCAAGGTTCCGGGATGAAGGGCGATAATAAAGCAATATCTTCTTGCTTGTGTTTATTGGCTAAAACTACATAGAAGGCGGCAGGTAGTGGAATATACAAAATACAATAAGCGTATATAATAGAATCATAACAAACATATGAGCATCGAAGCTCTATACACAATAAGGATTCATACCCTGCATACATGAGGTAGAATTTATAAGATCAAAGCTTGTGTGTCGGACTCGATACTAAAACAACAATAATTGGTTATACTTATAACATTTACGCATTATGCAACACAGTGCAGTAGCTCTGAACTGAACGTGTCTGCGGAGCGAAGATTTCCCGTGCTCGTTACATAACATCTTGCATACATGACAGTCTCCTCCCCCTTTTACTTGTGACTAAGAAACAACTGTTCCTCACATTTACAAATCTAATCTTTCAGGTGGTTTTCCTCTACTCATTCTGTTAGGGAGTACTATAGGTGTGTTCTGAGTTTTTGCGTGATTTTTCTCTCTATTTACAGTTGGTGGTTGAACATCTTGGTGAGCAGTTTGCACATCTGAGTTATTTAAGTTTGAGGTATTTGAAACTTGTACTTCTGTATGATTTGTACTAAATTACTGCAACTGATCAACATGACGTTTTACAATCTTTCCACCGACATTAACATCATAATGTAAATTACCTATCTTCCTGACAATTTCTCCTTGTACCCATTTTTCTGGTGTATTGTATGAAATGTCTTACACTGGGAAGTTTTTTACTTGATCATAACCTTTCTGTTCTAACTGACTGCAAGCTTGGATACATCAGATCTAACTCATTCCTGATTCTCCTCCCCATCAACAAATAAGAAGGTGTTACACCTGTAGTATTATGTATGGTTGTTCTATAGGATAATAGGAACTTTGCAATGTGAGATGCTACATTACCAGAGTTTGCTTGTCTACACTTCATATTATGTTTGAAAGTTTGAACAAATCTTTCTGCTTCACCATTCGTGGATGGATGATAAGTTGCTGATAATGTATGTTGTATACCATTTACATTCAGAAATACCTTAAACTCCTGTGAAGTAAACTGTGGGCCATTGTCTGTCACTATTCTTTCTGGCAAACCACGTGTTGCAAAGATTTGCATGAGTGATCTTATAGTTGCTACCGATGAAGTTGTTTGCACTGGTATAACTTCTGGCCACTTACTATATGCATCTACTAATATCAGATATGAGTATCCTAAAAATGGACCTGCAAAATCTACATGTACACATTGCCACGGGTATCTGGGTAATTCCATGGGTGCATTCGTGTTGGTTTTGGATTATTCTGTTGCAATGTACAATTCATACACTTCTTAACCAAATTTTCAAAGTCCCTATCAACACCTGGCCACCAAACATAAGTTCTAGCAATTGACTTTGATCTGACAATACCTTGGTGGTCTGCATGTATTTCTTATAGAACTCTATTCCTTAATGCATTTGGAATCTCTACTCTTGATCCTCTCAAAATACATTCTTGTTACACTCAATTCATTCCAAATTTCTTTGTATGGTTTACAATTGGCATCTTCTGCACAAATACCTCTGCCAGTTATTAGACTCCGCACTACTTTTGAAAGTACTGGGTCTTTCTTTGTACCTTGTGCTATTTCCTTAGCTGTAATAGGTAAATTATATGCAGAAATCAAAAGAATACTTTCCTCATGTTGTTCTGGTGCTTTGTCTACAGGCAATCTCGACAAAGCATCTGCATTACCCATCTTAGATGTTGGTCTATATTCCAACCCCAACTCTATCCTACGGTAAGGGGGACCCCCAGTGGGAACCGGAGTTTTGGGCGGGGAGAAACCACTTGGGGGGAGTTTTTGCCGTGTTATTGTGGTATTCCCCACATTTATCACTTTTAAAAACACGAAATACAGGCAGAAATAAGAGATAACAAAATAGTGATAGCGGAGCCGTTCCACACCCATATTCATCTACTACTACTACTACCACAACACTGAATCCTACTATGCATGCGCTAATGCTACTGTGCATGCACTAACTGTAAGGGAGTTTTAGGCTTAAACTCAGACTTCTTAGTAATCCCACGTTTGAGGAATCTGTCCCCATATTGGGAATTTTAAAAGGTTTTCAGGAAAATCTGGGGAATTTGAATAGGTTTTCAGTAAAAACTTGGTTACATTTAAGCAAAATATGTAGATGGAAGAAAAAAAAATCACACACACATCAGACGACCACAAAACAGGCCGCCAGATTCTCAGAGAGCGAGCCTCATTTCAAAATTTCAATTCATTTTCGTTTTTATTTCCTGTATTCTTATATTATTTTATATTATGTAACTAAAACTATGATGCTGCTATACAACCATATATGTGATAAAAAAAATATGCATTTATAAAGGTAAATATAACACACACATTTGGCGGTTATTTGGGTTGGTTTGGATTTCCATTTGGCGGGATTTTGGCTGGTTTCATGGTAGTCTTTGGCTGGTTGGTAGTGGTGTCATCTGGGAACCCTGGCTGGTAACCATACGTTGAGTTACATAAAAGCTTTTACCTAATAAGTTTATTAAACATGTTATGTGAATTCTAGTGTTTATTCCTTTTCCTTTTTCCATAGTATTTGTATAATAACTGTTTTGAAATATCCCCACCTAATAATTTCACCATATATAATTTGAAATATTATGTTATAATTGAGGACAAGACACCTGAAAATGCCTACATGTTGATACTAGAACTGGGTTTTAGGACGTTTCGATACCTACCTACCTACCTGTTACGTGAAATTGCACATTGCGTTGCATATTACATACACTCTCCCTATATGATTTATAAACAACTCAATCCCTCCCCTTTCCAGTATTCACGACTGGCTCTTTACGTTACACCATTTATAATGAATTTCTCACCCATACCAATACCTAGATTAAAGTTCGCCATTATTATTATAAAACCTACATTTAAATATATAGTTTGCCATTATTATTATAAAAGCTACACTTAAATATATTCCATTATACCGTTTTACAGACATTACAATTTACACCTTCCTTCCAGTTTCCTTACTATTATGCAGTTATGTATGGTTACTTTTTACATTTTACAACACTTCCACACCCTTCAAAGTTAGGTTTATATGTCATTTTACCTACTGGGGGGCGAATCCCCTCCGGTTAGGCAACATACCCTACTAGGTTTAGTTTATGTTGGTTTATCTACTAGTTTTACTTCCTTGAAGGGGGGTACCCGGTTAGGTTAGGTTGGTTAGTTCTTCAAGGGTGGGTATAGGGGGGCTCTGCCCCCCCCCCCCCCCTGGTCAGGCAACATTCCCTACTAAGTTAAGTTCCCTACTAGGTTAGGTTAGGTTAGGTTAGGTTGGTTAGGTTACATTCCCTACTAGGTTACCTACTAGGTTAGGTTAAATTCCTTACTAGATTAGGTTAGACCTTTAAGGGGGGTTCGCCCCCCACCCCCCAGTCAGGCAATATTCATTACTAGGTTAGGTTCCCTACAAGGTAAGGTTTCATTCCTTACTAGGTTAGGTTAGGTCTTCAAAGGGGGGGTATGGGGGGTGAAGCCCCCCGGTCAGGCAACATCCCTACTAGGTTAGGTTAGGTTAGGTTGGTTAGGTTACATTCCTTACTAGGTTAGGTTAGACCTTTACTGGGGGGGCCCGTCAGGCAACATTCCCTACTAGGTTAAGTTCCCTACTAGGTTAGGTTAGGTTACATCCCTAACTAGGTTAGGTTAGGCCTTTAACCCGAGAACACAAACCTTCCTTTAGAGGAACACAAGCACAAACCTGGGGTGTAGCGAACCCCAATCTTTGGATCAATAAAACTCAAGTTTTCCTTTCATGCAATCTTATTTTTTATATATGAAACACAAACTAGACTTATTCAGCTTTCTTTTGATATGTAAACTAAATTGAAAAAAAAAAATTTTTCTTGTAATAAAATTAATAAAAATAAAACTTTGAATTTTCAATTTTTTCCCCCCCCCAAAAAAAAAATTTATATAAAAAAAAAACAAAAAAAAAAATTTCTTTAGAGAAACGGGCTTCCTGCCATGGTGAAATGAATCCTTCTTCCATCCCCTCAGCAGCCCTCAGCATTCTGGCACCACATCTCACTGTAATATGGAGAGACACAGGGTCAAAATTTAGGACAGTAAAATTATGATATTTTGATCTTATCACTCGTTACTCCTCCTGAAAACTTACTAAATACTTATTAATTGATGTTTAGAGGGTGTATTAAAGATGTGTGATGATATATCATGTTATATACCAAGCCTGTGTACGTATTTGATTTCTACCAGACTGTTTGTTGTTATATATATATATATATATAATATATATATATATATATATATATACATACATACATACATCATATACATACATACATACTATATATACATACATACATAACATACATATATATACATATATATATATATAATATATGTATACATATATATATATATATATACATATATATATATATATACATATACATACAGTGGCCGCAAATGAAATACGGGTAATTACTTACCACAAGCTCAAGACAGCTTGTACATGTAGGGTACAAGTGGGATTTGCACACAGGTCGTTGACATTTCAGGCACCTGATGCGTGTCTTCCGGTCTTGAGAGCGGGGGCACTCAGCACAGCGTACCTGAGGGTAGTTACATTGGGCAAGTACTTGGGCAGTTGGGTACTGTGTGACTACTGATGAAGTATTGCAGACAGTAGTTATCAATGTCTTAGGTTCCGTGGGAGAGTGGCACTCGACAACCTCTTCTCAGCCCATGGCCGTATGAATGATCTTGCAAGACGTAGCATGAAGCGACGGCGTTCTGGAAACTTGTAACTCCTGTCGTCTCTAGGTGTGCTGTGGACAGTACCTTTGCATTGATAATAGCAGCATTCACTATCCAGTAAAAGATACAAAGTGGCCATCTTTTAGTTTTCCTGTTGCAAGAGTACAGGGCACACATTCCATCAAATGCATCAACTCCTCCTTTGGTGCGGTTATAAAATTCTATAATCTCAGGTTTTCCGTTCTCTTGCAGGACTGGCTGGCTATGCATAGATGAGAGCAAGAAGACCTAACTTCTTAGCCGTCTTTCCTACTGGAGGCACATATGAAACCAGGGTCATCTCTTTTGTGAAGAGAAAGGCACTTGATCCAGGTTCACGATTATCTTTGGTCTTTATCTTCTCTGGTAGTTCTCGCTTGTTTGCCTTCACCGTTCCAACCAAGGTCATTCCACAGTTTTGCAGAAAGATCAGCGACAAGTCCTACGGAGGTGAACCAATTATCTGTCACATTTCTGTTTGTCATGTGGTATGGCTTTGTGAGCTCCTTAGTATAATAATGGCCCAGTCCTACTCCAGCTGAGGGCCGTATATTATCCTTTCCGAGGTACGGGATACTTCCTAGCAGGTATTTACTCTTGCAATCATTTATGTTAACCAACTTTATGCCATACTTGGCTGGCTTACTTGGGATATACATCCTGAATGAACATTTTCCACGAAATCCTACCAACTGTTCATCAACACACAGATTCTCACTGGGTGTATAGTGCCTTTCACACTTCTCCATAAATTTATCAAATAGTTCCCGGGATAGGTGCAAATCTGTCAGTTTCTCTTCTCATCTCTCTTGTCTGTGGGTCATCAAAGCGTAAACAGCCAAGTATAAACTCAAAACGAGCCTGCGACATAGCAACACGGTAAAGTGCCGCACCGATGTCAACAGACCACATGTACAGGTTGACATATGGCTATCCTTTTGGCATCCCGAAAATATTAGCACCCCAATGAATGCTCTTAGCTCCTCCCGTTCCACATTTTTATGTGTTGATGTTTTCTCTTGTACTTACTGGCCTACAATCTCCATCTTCTTTGTTTGTCCACTGACAGACTATATCCAGAAATGAATCGTCAAGGAATAAGTTAAAGCACTCCTCTGGGGAATGACAAGCTTGTGCTTCAGCATTTGGTCCGGGTCTACCGGCGACAATGTTTCTGGCTGCACGATTGGTACTTGACTGCGGACGGGTACACCATCTGAACCCATGCTTTGCATCCAAAGTAGCAGTATCAAACAATACTACTAGGTGGAACTGGAACATCAACTTCAGCTTGTCTCCTACGTCTCCCACGACCAGGGGCTGGCTGCAGGGGTTGTGGGAAGGGGCAGCAGAAGAAGAGTTGGCTGCAATAGACACATCAATACTAGGTCCGCTATAGGGGAAGAAGGAGAAGGTATATCAACTAAGGTGGAAGAGGTACTATCAACTGGATAGATTCCAGGGTTTGGTCCAAACAATACGGGTTTTTTTCTTTGGGGTCGATGTGGCTACGTGTTTTTTCTGGTAGTTTCCTTCTTTTTTTTCAGTCTTTTTTCAGCATCCTCTGACCCTTCAACGTTGTCACTGGACTCACTATCACTACATGACGGGGTGGTAGTAGTAGCAGCAAAAAATTTAACACTTACTAAGGGAATTGGGATAAGCAATATAGTACAAAACTATATAACTGGGGTGGGATGGACCCCAGTATCCTGACATATAACACAAACCTGGGGTGGGATGGACCCCAGTATGTCATAAAGTGGGGTGTTATACACCCCATGTACACCTTAAAACACATATGTGGGGTGTGGGTCACCCCATGACATATAGTACTGGAACACTAATGTGGGGTGTGCTGCACCGAAAACAAGAATAACAACAACAACAAGAACACCACCAGACACACACGTGCACCCCCTCCTAGGGCAACCTTGAGACTAACCCAGCAAGGAATGCTGATCTACTCGTGGCTACCAGCGCAGAGTTGCCAATGTTTATTTTTTTCGTGGGGTGATATGCACCCCGCGTCAGTGTTCCAGGGTTAAGGGGGGGTAGGCCCCCCTGGTCAGACAACATCCCTTCTAGGTTAAGTTCCCTACTAGGTTAGGTTAGGTTAGGTTAGGTTGGTTAGGTTACATTCCCTACTAGGTTACCTACTAGGTTAGGTTTGGTTAGGTTAAATTCCTTACTAGGTTAGGTTAGACCTTTAAGGTGGTCAGGCAATATTCCCTACTAGGTTAGGTTAGGTTAGGTTACATTCCTTACTAGGTTAGGTTAGGTTAGGTTAGGTTACATTCCTTACTAGGTTAGGTTAGGTCTTCAAGGGGGGGTATGGGGGGTGAAGCCCCCCAGTCAGGCAACATACCTACTAGGTTAGGTTAGGTTAGGTTGGGTTATGGATTAAATTATTGCCTTACTAGGTGTTAGGTCCTTTAAGGGGGGGTACGCCCCCCGGGTCAGGCAACATTCCCTACTAGGTTAAGTTCGCTACTAGGTTCCGTTAGGTTAGGTTAGGTTAGGTTAAATTCCTTACTAGGTTAAGTTAGGCCTTTAACCCTCTTACGCCGATTGGACATATTAAACGTCAAGTCAAAATGTCTCCCGTATGCCGATTGGACGTATTATACGTCGACTCAAAAAAGTTTTTTTTTAAATTCGCGGAAAAATACTTATAGGCCTACCAGCCGAAAACTTTTGAATCACGCGCCTTGGGGGATGCTGGGAGTTCACGGATCAAGGTGTTGTTTTGTTTACAATCGTTATGCAGGTGCGCAAGCGCGAATTTCTTTCTTATCGCACTAAAAAGTATCAGTGACACATCTCAAAAATTATTTTGTCACTTTGACATAATTTTTGCACCGTTTTAAATTATCCGTTACATGGAGTATTATATATGAAAATGTGCGCAATTTCATGTAGAATACAACAAAAAAATACTCATGATTGTAGCTTTCATCAGTTTTGAAATATTTTCATATAAATAACAATAAGTGCCAAAATTTCAACCTTTAGTCAACTTTGACTCTACCGAAATGGTAAAAAAACGCAATTGTAAGCGAAAACTTTTACATTCTAGTAATATTCAACTATTTGCCTTCATTTTGCAACAAATTGGACGTCTCTAGCACAATATTTAGATTTATGGTGAATTTATGAAAAAACGTTTTCCTTACGTTCGTGCGATAACTCTTCCGATAAATTTTTTCGTGCGATTGTCCTAATGTTTGCACCATTTTAAATTTGCCGTTACATAAAGTTTTATATGTGGAAATGTGTGCAATTTCATGCACAATACAACTAAAAACAACCCATGGTTGTAGCTTTTATCAGTTTTGAAATATTTTCTTATAAATAATGATAAGAGCAAAAATTTCAACCTTCGGTTAACTTTGACTCTACCAAAATGGTCGAAAAATGCAATTGTAAGCTAAAACTCTTATATTCTAGTAATATTCAATCATTTACCTTCATTCTGCAACGAATTGGAAATCTCTAGCACAATATTTCGATTTTTGGTAACTCTTCCGAAAAAAATCAGACTTTTTTTTCGTGCGATTGTCGAATGTTTGCACCATTTAAAATTGGCCGTTACATAAAGTTTTATATATGAAAATGTGTGTAATTTCATGTAAAATACAACAAAAAATGATTGAAGGTTGCAGCTTTTCTCTTTTTCAAAATATTTGCATATAAATCACGATAAATAGAAAAAACCCCGTTCGGTCAACTTTGACTCTACCGAAATAGTCGAAAAACACAATTGTAAGCTAAAACTCTTACAATCTAGTAATACAGTCATTTATATTCATTTTGAAACAAATTCGAAGTGTCTAGCACAATATTTAGATTTATAGTGAATTTAAAAAAAAAACTTTCTTTCCTTCCGCGCGCCGATTCGCAGCCGCAAATCTCCGAAATCCGTACGTCGCATTCTCCTAATATTTGCTCCTTTTCATATTAGGCATTTTATAGAGTTTCATATATGAAAATGTGTGCAAATTCATGAAGAATACAAAAAATATATTTGAAGGTTGTAGCTTTTCTCATTTTTGCAATATTTGCATATAAAAAAATATATGTGTAAAAATTTTGACATTCGGTCAACTTTAACTCGTCCGAAATGGTAGAAAACTGCAATTCTAAGTTAAAACTCTTACAGTATCGTAATATTCAATCATTTGTCTTCATTTTGAAACAAATTGGAAGTCTCAAGAACAATATTTAGATTTATGGTGAATTTTTGAAAAAAAAAACATTTTTTTCACGTCCGCGCGTTACGAATTCATGCATCATTTTGTGATAATATTTTTTCTGTGTTTCTTTGATCGTTTTACAATATATATCAAAATGATCACAATTTAGTGTACAATACCATGAAAAAAAAGTAACTCGTTAGTTTTAACTGTTTTTCACACAGCTTGATTTGAATACAATTATGTATGAACTATTTTTTTGTCGCTACCATATATCAAATAATTTATATATGATAGATATATTTTTTTTCATTTCTGATGATTGCATACTAAACTTCAGGCAATGACAAAAAAAAAAGGAGACAAAAATGAAATCTTAATCTTGAAAACTAAGCGTGCTGTGATTTTTTGAAAAAAATTATTTTTTCCGCTTTCGTGCTCACTCCAAACCCGCCTCGGCATACGGGAGATGTTTTGGTTTTTAGGGCTTAGGTGTAAGAGGGTTAAGGGGGGGTACACAACCCCCCACCCCGGCCAGGCATCATCCCTTCTAGGTTAAGTTCCTTACTAGGTTAGGTTAGGTTAGGTTGGTTAGGTTACATTCCTTACTAGGTTAGGTTAGGCCTTTAAGGGGGTTCGCCCCCTGGTCAGGCAACATTCCCTACTAGGTTACGTTCCCTACAAGGTTAGGTTACATTTCCTACTAGGTTAGGTTACATTCCTTACTAGGTTAGGTTAGGCCTTTAAGGGGGGTATGCCCCCGACCAGGCAACATTCCCTACTAGGTCAAGTTCCCTACTAGGTTAGGTTGGTTAGGTTACATTCCCTACTAGGTTAGGTTTGGTTAGGTTACATTCCTTTCTACGTTAGGTTAGGTTAGCCTTTAAAGGGGGGTACGCCCCCCGGTCAGGCAATATTCCCTACTAGGTTAGGTTGGGTTAGGTTACATTCTTTACTAGGTTAGGCTAGGTCTTGAAGGGGGGCCGGTCAGGCAACATCCCCTCTAGGTTAAGTTACGTTAGGTTACATTCCTCACTAGGTTAGGTTAGGCCTTTAAGGGGTTCGCCTGCCCCGGTCAGGCAACATTTCATACTAGGTTAAGTTCCCTACTAGGTTAGGTTACATCCCCTGCTAGGTTAGGTTATGTAAGGTTGGTTTGGTTCTTTAAGGGGGGGTACAGCAGGGCCAACCCCCCCTGGTCAGGCAACATCCCCTACAAGTTAAATTAGTTTTGTTATATGGTAACCTATGTTTAATTTGGTATTTAGTATTTATTAAAACAACTTTTGGCCCTATTACACATTTACCACCCAGGACTTAAATCCCACCCCCTCCTGGGCCCATTATATATGTATTTGTATTAATTCATATTTTGAACCCATCCCACATTTACATTTAGTTCCTTAACTACCCATTTCCTTTTATTACCCTTAAAATTGCCAACTTATTTGTTAAGTGCTTGTACATTTACCTCGGCCCCACCCTGCTTCAACCAATAGCATCAAAGCATTTTTACTACTCCACCCCACCTCCCCTACCCTGTTTTGTAAGGTCCGGCCTCCTACCACCTCCTAACCGTACAACTCCAACACTGTTGAATCTGCCGCCATGACTTTGACTGGTGCATCAACTTCACACTCACCCCAGCCCCTCACCAGGAACTCTTTGCCAACTTCATGTAACAATTGTTACATGAGTTACAAAGATTTCTCTGCCTATTGCTCAGGTAATTATGAACGACTAATCGGTTTATGCCAGGACCACGGCCTCCTGAGAAAGCAGGTCTTTTGCCCCCATTGAGTTACAAAGATTTCTCTGCCTATTACTCAGGTAATTATGAACGGCTGATCTGTTTATGCCAGGACCACAGCCTCCTGAGGAAGCAGGTCTTTTGCCCCCATTGTGGGAATGAGTGCCGCCTAGATTTGCAAAAGAAGTGCTTCAGGTAAATACCTTACGAGTAGTTTGTTGGTTTCTACATGTAACCGTGAAATGACCCGGCCCTAGATTAATGGCAATATTATATTACACCTATACCATTTATGACCTACTCCATATTTTCATGTTTTGAGGTTTATAATTGGTATTTTTCCCTCCATGTTTACCTTTAGGTGTGACCGGTCTTATTGACCGCATAGTAAGAAAGCAAAGAAACGCTGTTCTTATTACTTCTCCTTGTTTAAGGGCACTTGGTTCTCTGGGTCCCACCTTGATGTTGAGACAGATCTGTTCTTCGTACCTGTATGTGAGTGATTTTTTTCTTACAAGGTTGCGAGAACAGAACTTGGACTGTCGGACTCAACAATTAATGATTGGGCCAGCTTCTCCCGGGAAGTAAGTATTTTGCTTATCCCCTCACCCTTTTCCATTCCTATCCCCTCCTTCTCCCTCACTCTCTCTCCCCCCCTCCCTCTCTCTCCCCCCCCCCCTCCGCCCCCCTCTCTCTCATACACAACCTGCCTTGTATTATTATGAAATTTACCGTACTTAATTACCTCCCCTAACACTGATTTTTATTTCAGGTCATAGTTAATTGGTGCTTCCAACAGAAGAAGCAAATTGGTGGGCCCGGCACAATTGTTGAAATCGATGAGGCGAAGTTTGGGAGAAGAAAATACAACGTAGGTCGCCTCATCAAAGGGCAGTGGGTGTTCGGTGGTATCTGCAGGCAGACCCTGGAGTTTTTCATTGTTCCCGTACCTGACAGGACGAGTGGGACTCTGCTTGTAGTTATCAAAGAATCCATTGTGCCGGGTACCACTTCTATTTCTGACTGTTGGAGGGCTTATGGCTGCCTGGGAGATTAAGGTTATGTCCACTTGACATTCAACCACTCGATGAACTTTGTGGACCCAGAAACCGGTGCCCATACTAATACAATCAAGAGGAGGTGAAGGGAACTCCGGCAGTCGACTCCAAGATACGGGAGGAGAATGTACAACTTCGTCGGGTACTTGGCTGTTGCTTATTTCAAGCTGCATTTTGAGGCACCTGCTGCTTTCCACGCATTCTTAAAGGCAGCTGCTGCTTTGTACCCTCCACCCCTTTAAGGTAAGGTCCAAATATTATTCTTAATTATTATTTTTTAGGAAAGTGAGTGTTAGGCTTTTGCCGAAAGTTACGTTAAGGTCTCTGTTACTATTCAGTGGGGTGCTGCTAAGACAACCCGTACCTTCCACCTTACCCCCCCCCCCCATAGTGAACATAGGGCTCCGTGGTGGTTGGGGAGTTCAAACATGGCAGCTGTGTTTACATTTCCCTTACCGTAACGAATACTTGGTACCGTCCTATAGGACCGTTCTTCGATGACTTAGACTATGGCAATTGACATTTTCTATGTTATTTTAGTTGCTTTACAAGGGTTTTAAGGAATATTTTTTTTGTTTGGTTGGAACTAAACTTTAATTTACCTTTGAGTTTGGTACGGCTATTATGTCACTTTCAAAGGTAAATTACTGCTTAGTTACAGCCGGCCGAATGGATATTACTTTCAAATCTTGTACAGCAACTAAAATAACATAGGAAACAGTCAATTGCCATAGTCTAAGCCACCGCGAATTGCTTCTGTAGAAATACCCAACTTTATTATTACTGCATTACTATGACAATTATAAATCATGGAAACAGTTTGTAAATGCATCTGCGTATGTGTGAAGCTCCACTAGATTGGATACAAATGAGTCTTTTTGCCGTTGTCTGCTTGTATGTACTTCAGAAATATCTTTAATTTTTGGGGGTTAATTTGGTTGCAAAAAAGGGATAATAGACATAATAGACATGAATTAAATAAACATTTTGAAGTAACAAAGTAAAGTTAAACCAAATAATGAGTAAAGTAAACAATTAAGGGAATAAAGCTTTGCCCCTCAAACAGTGTAGTCGTCTGCTGCTCGTAACTGTGTTTGTGGAGTGATTGCTTATCAACCAGGAACAGCAACGTGGTTCCAGTGCAATTTGGAGTGAATTAAGACCAAAATGTGTATAATTACAATCAAATATGCAATGTGGAGTTTCAGTTGTGATGGCAGTAAAGCTAAAACCACCGATTACTAGGTAAAAATGAATTCAGTTCAAACCATGACTCCACGAATAAAAAGTTTCATACTTTCACTAATATAGGCAACAAAATGTTGTTTCATTGTGCTGATTACATCTGCAATCTTGAGTAAGATCAATAAACATTACATATATACGCTAACATTGTTCAAATGAGTGCTGGGAAGGCAGGAGAAGATGGCGGATTGTCTATGGTTAGAACGGCCAGCCAGGCGATTGCCACCACATTGGATTTCAAAACTGCCTTGAAAATATATTTTACGAAGAGCTCACATGCTTATTTCAGTTCGTATGGGGCTTTCATATATCACATAACGTTGACGAAACTTCAATCTTTTGAATGGTATGCTTAAAGTTGTAATTGTTTTCTTGTTTCACCAATTAAATATTGAGTGAATAAGGCCTGGCCAGCGCGATGACGATGGATCGTCTGCGGTTGTTTACCCTAATTATGTTAGGTGTGGGGGCCAAAGGGGGCAAATGACCAGGTAAGGACCCGGCACTTTAGGTTTTGTATTATATGACCAACCCAAAATATAGTAGGTAGGTATATTAATTTCCCACAGTGGTCCCTCAAAATTGTAAGATGCACATGGCGGGGTCCATTTAGGTAACTCTAAAACTACTATTAATTAACCAACGAAATGTAAACCAGAAACACTCAAATGACACACCAAAACGTACGACAATCATACTAATTTCAACTCAGGAATGTGATTAGGCCTAGGCCTATGAGGGCCGCCTATGATTCGAAGTAACAATCTACCTTAGTTTCAACTTGGTCTAGGCCTAGGAGTCAGTCAAGAGCACAGCAAAACATCATAACTCGTTGGGTCTTCATTCAACGGCGCCGCCGCGGAAGGCAACCCGACGTGATTACCTAGGTTGCCACAAGAGGCTGCGGACCCTGCGGTAGCTTCAGTTTTAAAGTAGCTCCCTTGGCTAAATTTGTACCACTTTTGCTTGTAATTATACCTAATCACTGTAATGCTGGACTAGGTAACATCTGAATCAGAAACATTTTAAGTAGCCTAGCTCATCATGGACAGAATGGGGGGGGGGGGGGGGTAGTCTTGTAAACCCAAAAGGCTCTATCGTATACCTAACGTTAAAAAAAAATACAGCGACCTACCTGTTTCCAAATGAAACCGAGATCCTTAGGATGGATCCTTTAAACATTACAGGCATCACAAACTGATAAAATTTCAATAAATATACCTTTCACCATGTAACAAACACTAAATTAACCTAATATTTCGGTGCTTCCGGCTCTTGACCGAAAAATAAGTTGATACACTCACTTCAGCCAAACGTAACTGCAGTGTTACCATATCTCCTATATCCAACTACGTTCATTTCTATTTAAAAAAAAAATATATATATATATATATATATTGCTAAAAACCAATGTTGAAGAAAAATCCCATCTTTGAACTAAATTCAGGGCCAATTAATTTTCACCAATATATATAATATCGTCAGAAATAAACAAATGACAGTCAATGTCAGCCATACTGCATTTAGAGAAATATGCAACACCTTTAAGTACAGCAATGTGGTCTCATTTCCAGAACAAAACGTCACGTAATTATAAGGTTTTGTTTCTTGAGATGTTTAGTTTTCAGCAAAAGATAATTTACACAAAACAAAGAACGCAAATTAGCTTTAGAAGATCTTGAAATAAATTACTTTAACTTCTTTTATAGTACGCCAGAATAGGCTGATTTACCGATTGTGTTGCTTTAATGTCATGTTCAGTTACTAGGAAGTATTAAAATAGTTTTCTTCAAGATGGAAATCTTTCAGCCCACATAATTTTTTACTAACAACCCTTTCACAAAGGTATACTAGAATGTATGTGGTTTGTTCCAAGATATTTCAGTAGTCCCATTGCACTCTTCCAAAGTAAAAGAATTCTCACCGATATACTAAAAAGAGAGAGAGAGAGAGTCAAAGAGTTGCTGGACTCTGAGTCATAACTTAAGCCACAACAATATTTGTCTATTGTAGGTAGGTACTCAAAATTGATTTTTAAAATTTAGGTCATGTTTTAAATGTAGGACCCTAAACCCACCGGAGGAACAATTAGTTTCCAATGTTAGTAAGTATACTGCAGAGACAGGTTTTCACGGCCTTTTCATAAGATAGCTTTTCATGTCATTGAAAAAGAGGTTACTTTTTAGACGCTTTATCTATGAAATAAAATTGATCCAACCAAAAGTTGCTTTCGATTCACTAAATTGAAGCAGACGTCCCTCTCTTGGTCTCCTTACGACAAGTGCAGTCATTTGTTACATAAAAATTGTGATAATGAAAAGAAATAGTGAAAAATGCCCCATTACTTTGACGAAGAGGAAATCAGAGATCTAAAAATGAAAACAAACATTGAGGTTTAGGTTTTTCTAACGAACTGAAAAAATAATGTTGGTGATAATGCAAGTATTAAATAATTTCATATTTAGCAAAATTAACCCAGCCATGGCTACTTATTGCCATGCCGGTCCCAAGCCCGGATAAATGGGGAGGGTTTGGTGTGGGCTCGTAACCTGCATCATAAAAAGATACCCCTACGACAGAAACTGATACAGCTGGGGTTGCGAACATTGGGAGATGTGAGCTTCACCATGGTCCAGAGGATACTAATGAGGCCCGAGCCAGGGTGGCCATGAGTGTGGACATTGGTCCCTTACTTCGAACTGGCTCATATGATGCTTTCCTCCCAAACCCCCAAGACATTGGTGGGAGGAGGTTGGTGGAAGATGGTCACAGAGGTGCCTCACCAGAAGGGAGTCGGCCACCCTTCAACACAAAAGAAAGTTGTCGAGTTGGATGTCTAAATGCGAGAACAATGTATATGACAGGAAGATAAAGTTTAGTGGCACAGGAAATCAAGAGATACAACTTGGAAATTGCTGGATTGAGTGAAACTAGGTGGCTTGGGTGTGGAAAAGTAAAAATAGAGGATGTGTTGTTCATTTATTCTGATAAAGACCAGGGAGAACATGAGAGAGGTGTAGCAATTGCTTTGAGTAAGAAAGCTGAAAAAATGATGGAGCATTATGAATGTATTGATGAGAGAATAGTCACTTGCAGGTTGCGAGGTAAATATACAAACATCACCGTTATACAGGTGTATGCCCCTACTGAAGAGTGTGGAGAAGAAGAGAAGGATGAATTTTATGAAAAGCTAACTGGAGTTATACAGAGGGTTAGAAGACATATGTTGTTACTGATGGGAGATTTTAACGCTAAAGTAGGAAGAGAGTATGATGGCTTTCAGGGAACAATTGGAAAATTTGGAATTGGAGCTAGAAATGATAATGGGAGAAGACTCCTAGAGCTATATGGTGTATCTGGGTTATCTATAACAAACACATATTTCAACCATAAATTAGAGCACAAAACTACATGGGTGTCGCCAAATGGATTGGTACAAAACTTGATAGATTATGTTATTGTAAATCAGAAATGGAAGAAGTCTATATTAGACACCAGAACTTTTAGGGGCTGCCGTGTTCCTTCTGACCACAAACTCGTAATATCCAAGATTAGAATAAAGTTACAGGCCAATCAAGAAAAAAGGAGAACTATAAAGTTTGATGTGGATAAGTTGAGAAATGAAAGAGATTGTTAAACAACAGTATGAGGTGAAGGTAGAGGCAAATTTGCGGCATTAATTGGTATGGAAAATATGGATATGGATTCAGAGGAATCCTGGGCAATATTAAGTTCAGATACTAAGGACGTAGCAACAGAGGTGTTAGGTTATAAGAGAAGTAACAGCAAACCTTGGTTTAGTGATGAAGCAAAAGTTTTAAGAGAAGAGCAACAAAGGTTGAGAGTTCAAATGGACGATGAACAAGACCTAGAGAAGAAACAACAACTAAAAAGACGAAGAAATAGAAAGCTGAGAGAACTAAGTGATAGGATGAAGCATGACCAAAACATGTTTTGGAAAGAAAGAGCTACCGAAGTTGAAGAAGCTATGGAAATTGGCGAGAGCAGGGCTATGTTTGCAGCTGTGAGATTCTTGAGTAACGCAAGCCAGAAAAAGTTTGGAGGGAGTGATGGCATGTTGGATGAAGTTGGGAACTTGGTCACAGACGAAATGGAGAAAAGGAATCTGTTTGCGAGGTATTTTGAAAGACTCCTAAATGTTGATACTACCGGTAGGGATGAGTGCATTGCAGATTTAAACGAGGCTCTGGAGATACAAGAAGAAGACATTAGTACAGAAGAGGTGAAAGAGGCCTTAAAATCTGTAAAAAAATGGAAAAACTGCTGGCGTGTGCGGGATAACTGTAGAGATGCTAAAAGCAGGAGGACAAAGGATGATAGAGGCATTAAGAGTTGTTTTTAGAATAGTTTGGAAAACAGAGGTGGTACCAAGTGATTGGAAAAAGGCAATTATGATACCAATATATAAAAATAAGGGAAGCAAAAGGGAGTGTGGTAACTATCGGGGCATAAGTTTACTGTCAGTCCCAGGGAAGATATTCATGAGAGTAATACTTAACAGAATAAGACCTATAGTAGAAGAGAAACTTAGAGAACAGCGGTGTGGCTTTAGAAGTGGAAGGTCAACAGTGGATCAAATTTTCACCTTAAGACAGATAATTGAGAAGAGATGGGAGCATGCAAAGCCAATATTCTGTGCTTTTATAGACTTGGAGAAAGCATATAATTCAGTATGGAGAGATGGAATGTGGAGAGTAGCAGAACACTATGGTATACCACTGAAAGTGATAAGGATACTAAAGAACTGGTACCAAGGAGTGTGCAGCTGTGTACAGCTGGATGGACAGCAAAGTGACTGGTTCCCAGTAGGAAGTGGGCTAAGACAGGCATGTGTTATGTCACCCACCTTGTTTAATGTATATATTGACCATATAATGAGAAGAGTGATGGAGAATGAAAACAGAGGGGCTAGTATTGGTGAAGTTTTTTTGGATTTGGACTTTGCTGATGATGTTGCGTTGGTTGCTGATACGTGGCTGGTGCTGGTAGGTATGGTAATGAGGATGGAGACAGAGACACAGAATTTTGGCTTGAACATCAGCACAAAGAAGAGCGAGATCATGGTTGTGGGTAAGGATGATGATTGGGTGCACATGAAGGATATGACAATCAGAGGACAGGAACTCAAGCAAGTTGAGAAGTTTGTTTACTTGGGAAGTGTGGTAACAGCAGACGGGAGGCAAATTGAAGATATACAAAGAAGAAAACTAGGAGCAGCAAGAGCTTTTGAGGTTCTGAGAAAAAACGTTTGGTCAAGGCATGAAATCAGCTTGAGAACTAAGATGAGAATATGCAGTAGTACTACCAGTCCTGATGTATGGCTCGTTCACCTGGGCACTGACAAGAACAGAGGAGAAAAGGTTGGATGCTTTTGAGATGAAGCTGCTGAGAAGGATACTTGGCATTAAATGGGATGATTATGTTAGAAATGAAGACATCAGGGGGAGATTGAGGCAAAGGCCAGTCAGTACCAGGTTGAAGAGGGGAAGGCTGAAATGGTTTGGACATGTTGAGAGGATGGATGGGAATAGAGACCCCAGGAGAGCACTGAGAGCAGTACAAATAGGAAGAAGACCGCTGGGTAGACCAAGAACGAGGTGGATAGACATAATTGTCAGGGATCTTGAGGATGAAATCCAAAACTTAGAGGAAGCGAGGGAAATGGCTCGGGATAGAGACAGATGGAGAGGAACTGTATCAGCCTTATGCCACTGGCCAGTGGCGGGAAGATAAAGTAAAGTAAGTAAGTTAGCAAAATTACCTTCAACGTTTCACCGCCTCATTGCTGACTAAAAGAAGTTTTTCCTATTTTTACGGATACAAAAAAAAAAAGGAGATATATTAGGGCCGAAACTATTGCATATCATTTTAGAGACTATTATATCCATGGGAAAAAACTGTATAGGTAGATATTAAACCTGAACACGAAAAAACTTCATAAAGTCTCTATTATGGTCTCAAAGACTAGCTCATTATTATTCACATCCCGCGTCGTAAAATGACGAAAGACGTAGGGTAATTTCAGTATCTCGGGAAAGGAAAGGTCTCAAGAAGTTGGCAACACTGCTTGTTTATAAGATAATGTCAAGAACGGGAATTAGCTTATGGTTGTCAAACATTAATCAAAGTACCTACTGTTGAAATACATGAGATGTCATGTGAATCATGCAGTGACTGCGAGATATTGTAAAACGTTTGAGAACGAGAAACAGAACTGGTATTGAGTGTCCATTCAGAGTAAAATGCTAAATGAAATAGGTCTTAAATTCAAGTCAGATAAATATAAGACTGGATTTTTGTCTTTCTTATTTTCAGACTTAAGGCATGTCCAGACGAGCGCTCATATACCGAGGAGACCAGAGAAATGTCCATAACCGTGTTAAGCGAAATCACCTGTCGGTGGCCGGTGATCTGAGGCCACGCCAGCACTACCTAGACACTGGCAGCCGCCAGCCAGATTTACGTTAATAAGGGTCCCATAAAATAAATAAAATTTAAAAAATAAAAGGACTGTTTTATCATAGATCTTTTTAACTTGAACATGCCTTGGCATTTAGTATACATGCAAATAAAGAAAATGTTCATACATATGGAACACACACACACACACACACTGTAGGATGTTTCCATATGATGCATATGTAAGTTACTTGTATTCCCGCCAAAATGTGTTTAAGGCGGGAGAAATTGAGTCTGGGGCAGTCTCGCTTGGGTAAGCGTAGCCTCAACACTGTCACGTGCACTGCTGCTCATCATGTATTGAACTGTGTGAAAATACAGCTATTGCATATTGCTCGTGTTTGAGTATACCCAACCTGCTTACATGGCGCAGTGATATAAGGACCTGGGAAGCCTTCAAGATGTCGGGTGCAAGATATTCAACAACACCAAGAAGAGGGGCCATTCGACGGGCTGCACGTAGCCGCACCAATGGTGGGAATGAGGACCTTCTGAGTGCCATGGCAAACCTTTTCTTGCAGCAGCGACAGAGCAGTGGTGCCCCCTCAGGTATGAGAGCAATTATGCCCGACAAATGTTCGTACGAAATGTCACAAGGAGCATTTAGGAAGTGGCGTAGGTCTATGACAGATTGGTTCCAAATTGGCAGGGTTTCAACTGAAGATGCTGTGCTAAGCATTCGTTTGAACTGCGATGATCAGTTACAAAGGGCATTGGACGCTTGTTACACGTCCGATGAATGGAAAGCCCTTTCTCTACATCAGGCATTGGATGCCGTCCAAGAAGTAACTCAAAAGTCTGTGAACCGTGCAATTCTGTGGGATAAATTTTTTAGTGCACAGCAAGGGCCTATGGAACCCGCGAAGACATATGTACATCGGTGTCAGGAATTGGCTTTAGATTGTGCTTTCCGCTGCCCTCGGTGCCAAAATGACATGAGTGACTATATGCTGACTCACAGGTTAGCCAGTGGTTTAAATAACTGCGGATTGAAACAAGAAATACTCCAAGACTACGAAAAATATAACAGTGTCGCCAAAATACTACAGAAGTGTGAAATATACGAGGCAGCTGAAAGGGATAGTGGGGCCAGCAAAATTAACCAGAGACTCATTACTGCCAAGGTGGGGAAAGAATTGCTGCCCTATAATAATAATGAAACAGAACATAGTGATGTTGCGGCAGTAAAATCGAACTTTCGTCGACAAAAGGATAGTAAGCTACTCATGTCAAGTAAGAGATGTGGTAATTGTGGGCGCATTCATGAGGAAAATAAATCTAGCTGCTATGCAAGTGAAGTGTGTTGCCACAACTGTGGTATAAAGGGTCATTTAGCTAGATATTGCAGAAAAAAACGTGCAAATAACAAGGCAGCAGGCATTGAAGTTGACCATGATGACGACACCATGTCAGTGACGGCATGCACATTAGTGCGGCACTGTGGGGTCCAGCAGGTGACAGCATTGGCGGGAAAGCTACCGCATGTGCGCGTAAAAGTTCAACATAAAATGAGACGTGATGTACCAATGTATGAAGCATTTATTGATGCTATTGCCGATACTGGGGCTGAAGTTTGTATTATGGGGGAAAAGGTTTTGCATCAATTAGGACTGAACGTGAAACAGTTGCATCGTTCGAACGCCAGGGTTAATCATGCAGCCGCAAAACCCATGAGAGTACTGGGTAGTGTGCGTTGTACAATAACATTGGGTAGAAATAACGCTCTAAACATAGAGGTGTTAGTAGTGTGCGGTGTCTCTAGGCTATACCTATCTATAGATGTATGTAAGGGTTTAGGATTAGTGGATGCAAACTTTCCCCATCATGTTAAGGTAGACGGAATATCAGTAAATAATATTGGTAGGGAACGGCCCAATAGTGTGGATGCCAATGACGTCACCAGTGATGGGAGCAACACCCATGACGCCATAGAGTTCCCGTTCTCCCCTCAGGAGGCCAATGTACCTAAGCTCAAAAGTTGGATTTTGGAGCGTTTCTCAGGTACGGTATTCAATACTAAACGGAATCCATTACTGGTAATGAAGGGAAAGCCACACAATATCCACCTTCTCCCTGATGCAGTCCCATATGCATGCCATACGCCAATTCCAATTCCCAAACATTGGGAGCAAGAGGTAAAAAAACAGCTGGACGACGATGTAAAACTGGGAATAATCCGCCCCGTTCCTACAGGAACTGCAACCGATTGGTGTGCGCGAATGGTAGTAGTAGCTATTGCAAAAGAGAAACTCATCACACTTTTGCCCCGTTCGACATGGCATCCAGTGTACCTGTGTGCTCATACAAAACTGTAATAGATGCCTATTCTGGTTTCCATCAAGTGGAATTAGATGAGGAAAGTCGGCACCTGACTACCTTCATATCCCATGGGGTAGGTACCAGTATTGTAGGACCCCAATGGGACATGTCTCTGCCTCGGATGCATACTCAAAGCGCTTTGATGATGTAATAGCGGACATTCCGAGAAAATCTAAATGTGTCGATGATGTTCTCCTATATGATGTTACTGTGGAAGGAGCGTTTTATCACACGATAAGTTTTTTACAAGGATGTGAAGAGAACGGAGTTACCCTCAATCCTGATAAATTTCAATTTTGCCAACACGAGGTAGACTTTGTAGGCTATGAATTAGGTTGGGACAATTTCAAGCCAGGTGAGGAAAAGTTGTCTGCAATCAAGAGCTTCCCATTGCCAAATCAACCAACCATCACTGACATAAGGTCTTGGTTTGGCCTCGTAGACCAATTGGCACCATTTGTTGCTACCTCTCAACTAATGGAACCCTTTCGAGACCTCCTAAAAAAGTCTACCAGTCGAAAGGTATACTGGGATGAAGTGTTACAGAATGCATTCGAAAAGACTAAAGAAATTTTATGCAATTTGATTGGGGATGGATTGGCCTATTACGATAAATCTAGGCAAACTGCAGTAATCACTGACTGGTCGCGTGATGGGATGGGATTTCTGGTGTTACAACAACATTGCAGTTGCGAAGAGGATAAAGTCCCATTTTGTTGCAAAGGTGGATGGAAGCTTGCCCTCTGTGGAAGGAGACATTTAACCTCGGCAGAAGTCAATTATGCAGTCGTTGAAGGAGAGGCTGCTGCCGTGGTATGGTGCTTTCAGAAAGCTAGATTATTCCTACTGGGATGTCCCAATATTATCCTTGTTACTGACCACCGTCCGCTGGTCAAAGTGTTTGGTGATAGAGAATTGAAAGACATTGCAAATCCTCGTTTGCTTCGATTAAAGGAAAAAACATTGCAATACAGTTTCACAGTGAAATACATTCCTGGGAAGAAAAACTCAGCAGCCGATACTCTTTCAAGATACCCAGTAATCAGAAGCCCAATAAATGCGAGTGACAGTGAGATGGGGGAGGAGGTTGAGAGTTCGTGCGTTGCAGCGTTGATCACGTCGCTGAGTGATGACGTCATAACCCTCGACTGGAATTCTGTTAAAAAAAGCTGCTGAAAGCGATGTGGAATATCAGCTGCTAAAGAGTATGGTAGCCGCAGGTTCTTGGCTGGTATCAAGAAATCTAGTCGACTCCAGCATAAAGCCGTATTTTAACGTACGGGACCGACTTGGCATCGTGGACGAACTGGTGGTGTATTCATATGATGAAGGGCACATACGTCTAGTAATACCTGTGTCACTACGAGACCAAGTTGTCTCTAACCTACACTCAGGCCACCAAAGCCCTGATTCAATGATTCGTAGGGCACGACAGGCTGTGTATTGGCCTGGGATGGAGGGTCAACTGAATCTCAAGAGGATGCAGTGCAGAACATGTGACGTCATCGCTCCATCCCAACAAAAGGAACTGCTATTGCCTACCCCACCCCCTGAATATCCTTTTCAACAGACGGTCACGGATATGTTTCAAATATGTGGAAAACAATATCTGGCATATGCAGATAGGCTTACTGGTTGGCTGGAAATTGCCTTCTTCCCAAGTGGTGCTACTTCTGCTAAGTTGATCCCACTCTTCCGACGATACTTCATGCAGTGGGGTGCCCCGGAAGAAATCTCTCGACGGTGGCACCAATTTGGTAAGCACTGAAATGGCTAGCTTCCTACAGAAATGGGGGGTTAGGAAGAGAATATCCTCAGCCCATTACCCCCAATCCAACGTGAGGGCAGAGGCAGCAGTACGTACAGCAAAAAGAACCATTCAAGATAACACAAGAAGCGACGGAAGCCTCGACACAGATAGTTTTGCAAGAGCCATTTTGCAATATAGAAATACGCCCCTAAGAGACATCGATAAATCGCCGGCACAATTAGCCATGGGACGACAACTCAGAGACTCAGTCCCCATGATTAAAAGCTACCATAAGATAACAGAGCAGTGGGCAGACATTATGATAGACAGAGAGGAGAAGATGGGTAGACACTTGAGAAATGTCAAGTTCCGTCATGATTCTAGTGCAAAGAGACTCCGCCCCTTGCAAACGGGTACCACAGTAGCAGTGCAAAATGTTGTCTCTAAGGCCTGGGATCGTATTGCAAAAGTCATTGAAATGAAAGGAGACCGCCAATATGTCATAAAATTAGATGGTAGTGGAAGAATATCAACGAGAAACAGAAAACATCTTCGGGAAATAAGAGTGCAGGTTTCCCCACCTACTCGTTCACTTTCCCCCGCTGACTCGTGTGCTGACCGCCAACCTAGAAGAGGGACGAGGAAAATAAATCCTCCGAGTTGGCATAAAAACTACATTTTGTGATTTTTCAATTATGTACAATTTGATTTCTCTTTAGTTATGCATTTTCTTTTTTGCACTGAATATGTGGCCATTTTGTAATAACTTGTCAACTTCATGCAACTAAATGTCGTCCTACTTTGCAATGAGCACGTAATCACGTTCCACTCATATGATTTGTTTTTTCTCTCATGTAACACCATTTTGTCGTCCGTATGCCTTACACTTCTCTTCTGTATAATTACTTGATAAACCTTCAATTTCATGAAAAGTGTAATACATTTATTTTAGAGAAGGGATGTAGGATTGCTCGTGTTTGAGTATACCCAACCTGCTTACACACACACACATATATATATATATATATATATATATATATATATATATATATATATATATATATATGTGTGTGTGTGTGTGTGTGTGTGTGTGTGTGCGTGTGTGTGTAAGCAGGTTGGGTATACTCAAACACGAGCAATATGCAATAGCTGTATTTTCACACAGTTCAATACATGATGAGCAGCAGTGCACGTGACAGTGTTGAGGCTACGCTTACCCAAGCGAGACTGCCCCATACTCAATTTCTCCCGCCTTAAACACATTTTGGCGGGAATACAAGTAACTTACATATGCATCATATGGAAACATCCTACATCCCTTCTCTAAAATAAATGTATTACACTTTTCATGAAATTGAAGGTTTATCAAGTAATTATACAGAAGAGAAGTGTAAGGCATACGGACGACAAAATGGTGTTACATGAGAGAAAAAACAAATCATATGAGTGGAACGTGATTACGTGCTCATTGCAAAGTAGGACGACATTTAGTTGCATGAAGTTGACAAGTTATTACAAACTGGCCACATATTCAGTGCAAAAAAGAAAATGCATAACTAAAGAGAAATCAAATTGTACATAATTGAAAAATCACAAAATGTAGTTTTTATGCCAACTCGGAGGATATATATATAGATATATATATATATATATATATATATAGATATATGTATATATATATATTATATATAGTATATATATATATATATATATATATATATATATATGTATATATATATATATATACACACAGAGGAACTGTCAAAAATTGCCATTTATTCCCCTTGAATAAAATTTCTGTTTCTATGAAAATACGTTGATATATGATTATTTTGCTCCACAGAAGTAGTTTAATTATATTAACTATAGCAATGAGTTGGTATAAATTAGTACATTGATATTCAAAGTAATAAACCCCTTTTTTTGCATATTTTGTCCATCTCTATAAAATTAGATGACGTATAATTACAGTGTTGTCAAACTTCTTCCTGTGGAGACTATATATATATTATTTTCTAATTGTAAGGGCACATGCCAGTAATTTATGCTTGCCTTCTGGACGAAACCCCCTTTTTTTTGTATGTTGGGTTACGATTAAAGCACTTGATGTTTATTTTTAAATTGATGTTTGTTACGTAACCCTGTAATTTTGTAGATGTGACACTGTGTTATGCAATATACTCCTCCCGAGTTTTCTTCTAGGGTGGAAAGGTGAAGCTCTCTTATTCTAGCATCTGACTCCACGAAGGCAAGTAAAAGAAGATATTCTTATAGAATCCAGCCACATCACCTCGTGAATCGTCGTCGCCATTGCAGTAACTTCTTCATAAGGATATTCTGAGATCCTGTTTGCCATTTATGTTTTATTTCTCTCGAAGTAACGTAACGTTTTGTTAATAATTTTTGCAGTAATGTGTTAGTTTTCTTGCTTCTTAACGTAATTTGAATAATTGTTCTGTTCTTTAAATATTAATTATATGTCTTAAAACTTTACATGCGTCTTTGTGAACCCGTGTGGCATCACCCAAAAAAAGAATTTGTGCAGGAAATACAGTTGATTGTTTCTCAACTGCACTTTTGTTGAATAAAATACAAGGTTTCTTGACTTTAATAAGTTAGTAAACTCCTCAGCACTGTAACTTGGTCTCATTCAAAGCTAGTGCAGGAGGGCTTAAGGTTGAATGAAATCGTAGCGAATGTGGCCCTAAAATTCAGTTAAGTTTCACCACAGGAACCTTGACATATGAAAGTCGCAACTTATGAAAAATTCAAGTTACGAAAGCAAATACAAAGATTTTTTTTACCTCTGCATGTTATATTATTAATAATTATTCAGTAATTATGATAATAGTATTGTTGAGAATGCTACCAACAGTTCCATGATTCCTAATGCCACCACCAAGTGTCGACGTGTGTTGTTGTTGTTGTAATCCGGCTCAGTACAATAAAGTTAAGTTGTAACATGTGAGTTTATATCATGAATATCACCTCCAATATATGACATAAAGACATGGTGGCAGTGGTGGGATTAAAAACGACATCTAGAACTCACTAAGCAAGTATTATGCAGTATAGGCCTTTTAGATTTTGTGTATTAAGCCTAAAATACTGAGTGTTCCCGACCGGCAAACATGGCTTCCTCGACGGAAGGTCTTGTAGCTCCAGCAAAATTCACTGCTAGCCTAGGGGCCGACAACGAACTTGAATGGAAGTCTTTTAAGCAACGGTTCGAGATTTATTTACTTGCTTCTGAGAAGGACAATAAACCTGAAGAGACTAAGGTGGCCCTGCTTTTAAACATTGGAGGTGAAGAACTATTACAGATTTACAACTCTTTCGAATTTCCAGTCCCAGCAACCGGTAACCATAATCCAGCCAATGTGTTGAAGGATGTTTTGGCGAAATTTGACGTCTATTTTTCTCCGCTCAAGAATGAAGAATGAACTTGTAGCAAGGTACAAGTTTCGAAGATGTATGCAGGAAACAAACGAAACATTGGAAGCCTATGTTACCAGATTGAAGATTCTTGTGAAGGACTGCAACTATGGTAACCAACGAGACAAGCAGCTGAGGGACCAAGTGGTGTTTGGGTGCACTGAGGACAATCTTCGTCAGAAGTTATTTGAAGTTGAAGACCTTACCCTTGAGAAGACCTTGGATTTGTGTGTGGCCTTTCAAGCAAGCAAAAGGCAGATGGACCGTGGCCACCGAGAGTACTTCTCTCGGTGGCCACGGATGGACGTCATCAAGTCTACTCCTCGCCAGACCAATGACAGTGTTGCCAAAGTGAGAGAAAAGCCTAGAAGGGAGAAGACTACTGGTAGCAGACACGACGCAGACCATGATGGTAGGCCTAAGCATGAAAATAATGAAGGTAGGCCCAAGTCCAGTAGACCCAGTATTCCTACGAATAAGTTGCGCCCTTGCAAATTTTGTGGGGAAAAACATGAATGGGTTAAGGAAAAGTGTCCAGCTCATGGTAAGAAATGTATAAAATGTGGTAAATATAATCATTATGCTGTTAAATGTAAAAGTAGAAAAATAAATGATGTATCAGGTAATGACAATGACTTTGATGTGAGTAGTTCAGATGAATCTGAATGTGAATATTTGCTTAAAGTGTCTAGTAAAAAGGATAAGCTAATTGAAGCTGATTTTGAAGTTAATGGTAAAGTAATCAAATTTCAAGTAGATTGTGGAGCTAGCGTAAATATAATTCCTCAATATTTAATTCCTAATGTCAGTTTAAAGCCTCGTGACACTACCCTAGAAGTGTGGACTTTAGACACAGTTAGGCCTAAGGGAAAGTGCAGGTTAGTAATTAGAAAGTGCAAGAATAGGAAGAAATATAACCTTGAATTTTTGGTTGTTGATTGTAAATACACTCCATTATTAAGTAAAAGAACATCAGAGCAAATGGGACTTATTACAGTTAATTATGAAAATATTTTTGCAACTAAAGATGTACTTGATAAATATGACAATGTATTTAATACTGATGTGGGTACATTCCAAAATGTTATTAGACTAACCATTGACACAAATGCAAAACCAGTAGTGATTCCCAAATGCAGAGTTCCAATTAACCTTAAAAACAGAGTATGTAAGAAAATAAATGAAATGGAAAAACATTAAATAATAGCTAAAGTTGACCAACCTACTGACTGGGTGAGTCGGATGGTTGTAGCTGAAAAGATAAATAAGGATATAAGAATTTGTATTGATCCACAAGCTTTAAACAAGTCTCTGGAAAGGGAACATCATCCTATCCCTGTAATTGATGATATTCTACCCCAACTGTCAAAGGCAAAGGTTTTTTCATCTTTTGATTTGGCCAGTGGGTATTGGCATTGTGTTCTTGATGAAAAATCTAGTTTTTTAACCACTTTTCAAACCCCTTTTGGTCGCTACAGGTGGCTCAGACTACCATTCGGTTTAAATGTTAGTGGTGAGATTTTCCAAAAACAATTACTCTTGAATCTTGAGAAACTTGATGGTGTTGTGTGTATTGCTGATGATGTTTTAATTTATGGTGTAGGTGAAACGTATGAGGAAGCTGTTAAAGACCATGATAGTAAGATAATCAAATTTTTGGAAAGGTGCCAGGCTAAGGGTATAAAACTTAATAAGTCTAAGGCCGTATTAAGAAAATCTGAAATCGCTTTCTTAGGTCATAAGATCACAAGTAAAGGTCTCATGCCGGACCCTAACAAGGTGGAAGCTTTCCTGAATATGAAACCACCTACTGATGTAACTGGTGTTAAAGAGTTTACAGGTATGGTTAATTACTTAAGTATATTTCTTCCTAATTTATCTGAGGTGTTAGAACCAATAAGAAAATTAACTCGTCAAAATACCGAATGGAATTGGACAGAAAAACAAGAAAAAGCTTTCATTGAGTCAAAAAGGCTAATCACTAATGCTCCAATACTGCAGTACTATGACCCTAACTTAGACCTTGTCATACAGTGTGACGCTTCACATATGGGCTAGGTTCAGTATTGTTACAGTGTGGTAAACCAATTGCTTTTGCTAGCCATGCTTTATCAGAAACAAAAAAAGGTACGCACAAATTGAAAAGGAAACACTTGCTATTGTTTTTAGTCTTAGAAAATTTCATGTGTATGTCTATGGTCGTAGAGTAATTGTTGAGAGTGATCACAAACCTATTGCTAGTATTGTTTTGAAACCCTTGTGTAATGCTCCCAAGCGACTGCAAGGAATGTTGCTTAACATTCTACAGTACGATGTTGAAATCATACATGAAAAAGGTAAGGAAATGTATGTGGCTGATGCATTCTTGAGATCTTATTTGCCATTAGATAATTATAAAGAAAGTGAATTTGAGCAAGTTAACATGCTTGATTATTTGCCAGTAAGAAAAGAGCGTCTTGATGAAATTAAATATGAAACAGACCAGGATGAGACTTTGCAAATTTTAAAATCATTAATTTTAAAAGGTTGGCCAGAAGGAAATGATGAGATACCTAATGTAGTCAAAGCCTATAGGATGAGTACTCAGTTCAAGACGGGTTAATTTTTAAGAGTAATAGAATAGTCATTCCGTTAAACCTCAGAAAAAAGATAATGCAGGTCGTTCATTCAGCACATATAGGAATTGAGAGCTGTCTACGGAGAGCCAGAGAATGTATCTATTGGCCAGGAATGAACTCTGATATAAAGCAATTCATGTATCTATTGGCAGGAATGAACTCTGATATAAAGCAATTCATCTTATCATGTGAAATTTGTAATAAATTTCCTTGTGCTCAACAAAAGGAAACTTTATTTAATCATGAAATTGCTGATCGGCCATGGGAAAAGGTTGGAGTTGATCTAATGAGTATTGAAAAGCATAATTATCTTATAACTGTTGATTACTTCAGCAATTTTTGGGAAATTGACCACCTAGAAAACACATTAGCCAGTACAGTGATTAGAAAACTTAAATCTCATTTTGCTAGGTATGGATTGCCCTGTGTATTGATTAGTGATAATGGACCCTAATTTGTAAATGAGAATTTCAAACAGTTTGCAACTGATTATGATTTCGAGCATAGGACAAGTAGCCCTACATATGCCCAATCTAATGATATGGTCGAATCTGGAGTGAAAACATCTAAACGTTTAATTAGAAAAGCTATTGAAAGTAATAAAGATCCCTATCTAGCCATTTTGGACTAGGAATACTACTACTAGTGATAAAGACGCCAGCCCATCACAGTATAGCCTAGGTAGGAGAACACGTACCAAATTACCAATGTTAGCCAAGTTACTTGAAAATCAAAATTTAAATTTAGAGTTGGCTAAGGTAAAGAAGAAAATAAAAAATGCTAAGAGTAAATTCTATTATGATAAAAATGCTAAAGATTTAAGTATTTTGCATGAAGGAGATAATGTACGTCTTAAACCTTATGTTTTGGGCAAAAAGGAAAAGTTGTGGAACGATTAAATGAAAGGTCTTATCTAATTGAAAGTGAAGGCAAGCTATTTAGAAGGAATAGAGTTCAGTTGAAAGAAACCCCAAGTGATGTGCATATGTCCAAGGTAAATGAACCAGTAACTATTGACTTTATTGGTAATGAAATTGAAACTCCTGTCAAAGTGGAAAATAAAGTTGAAAGTGACAGACAAACAAGGTCAACCAGAAATAAATTACCCTCTAAGTATTCTGATTATGAAATGTATTGATGTTGTATGTAATTTCTTTAATGTCATATAAATGTTATGATTATAATAATGAAGCGTATCGATTTGGTGTGTATATTCTTGAATGGCATGTTTAATTTTATACCAAGAATGAATATTTTATTTTTGAACTGGTGCAACCACATATCCATTATAGTGTACAATATTTTGAATGTTAATAACTTTTAGAGCTAATTATAGTCCTAACCAGTGACCTGTCAAAGTAAATTCAGTGTAGTATTCTAACTGATAATCCATCCAAATAAATTTAATTTTAAAAGAAGAAAAGATGTTATATTATTAATAATTATTCAGTAATTATGAGAATAATATTGTTGAGAACGCTACCAACAGTTCCATGATTCCTAATGCCACCGCCAGATGTCGGCGTGTGTTGTTGTTGTTGTAATCCAGCTTAGTACAATAAAGTTAAGTTGTAACATTTGAGTTTATATCATGAATATCACCTCCAATATATGACATCAAGACACTGCATACGAAAATAATTCAGGTTACGGAGGGTTGTTGCTGTAAAGTACCGAGATTCACCCAGACCACTGAAAACAATTTTAAAACTTGCGTGCCGCCAACTTAGTAGACTCGCCACCATCCTCCCGCTCTCCCATTGGTTCCTGATGCTAGTCACCGCCGTAAGACCCTGCTCTCCTATTGGTCAACATCTACCCCATCATGCTCTACGTAAAGGCATTCTTCGGCCACTTGGTAGCAGCATCGTTATCGTAAGCACACGGAATTCATTCGTATATATACAATTTCGTTTGTTAACGTAAATTCGTGCTAATGATTTTGCTTAGTACTTTATCGTGTTGTGTGAGAACTTTAGTAACTTAATTACGTACGTATAGTCATGGGTCCCAAGAAAGTTGCTGTAGTTCACTGAAAGAAGAGGATGCTTTCTATTGAGACAAAAATGGAGATTATCAAGGAGTCTGAGGCTGGCATGCGGTTGAGTGTGATCACTAAGGAATACGGCTGAAATCAATTGATGATAGGCACCATACTTAAGCAGAGGGAAGCCATCAAAGCAGTTACACCTTCCAAGGGCGTGACTTTTTTGTCCAACAGGAGGAGCCACATGCACAATGAGATAGAGACAAAGAAGTCGCTGGTGATCCAATAACCAAAACGGCAATCTGCCATAAGACCAGTGCTATTTTCGGCAATTTGATTGCCCAGGCCGAAGATGACGGAGGGGAAGGGACATCGACGCTAACTCCAGACTTCAAGGCTTCTCGTGGGTGGTTTGAAATATTCTGAAAACGGACTGGCATCCATTCGGTGGTGCGGCATGGGGAGGCTGCCAGCTTGGACACGAAAGCGGCCAAAGCCAGTCTAAGGTGCAGGTAGTAGTTACCTGAAGTCCAGATTGAGAATTGGTCTTCCTTCCAGGCCAGGGAACTTCCAGCAGCACCCCAACTGCCTTCCATACTCCAGCCTGAGGTGCAGGTCTAATAGTTACCTCAAGTCCAGATTGAAAATTGGTCTTCCTTCCAGGCCAGGGAACTTCCAGCAGCCCCCCAACTGCCTTCTATCCTCCAGCCTGAGGTGCAGGTCTAATAGTTACCTCAAATCCAGATTGAGAATTGGTCTTCCTTCCAGGCCAGGGAACTTCCAGCAGCCCCCCACTGCCTTCCATACTTCAGCCTGAGGTGCAGGTCTAGTAGTTACCTGAAGTCCAGACTGAGAATTGGTATTCCTTCCAGACCAGGGAACTTCCAGCAGCCCTGCAACTGCCTTCCATCCTCCAGCCTGAGTTGCAGGTCTAGTAGTTACCTCAAGTCCAGATTGAGGATTGGTCTTTCTTCCAGGCCAGGGAACTTCCAGCCGCCCCCCAACTGCCTACCATCCTCCAGCCTGAAGTGCAGGTCTAGTAGTTACCTCAAGTCCAGAGTGAGGATTGGTCTTCCTTCCAGGCCAGGGAACTTCCAGCCGCCCCCCAACTGCCTTCCATCCTCCAGCCTGAGGTGCAGGTAGTAGACCTCTAGTCCAGATTGAGAATTGGTCTTTCTTCCAAGCCAGGGATCTTCCAACAGCCCCCCAACATACACAACCCCAAAATACCTCCCCCCTGTTTCCAAACGTCAACAGACAGACAGACAGGCAAACATCACGACTTATATTTAATTACCTTAAATATTTTCCCCTTCTCCAACTACTTGGGTTGAATATTATCCTTTTGAATTATTATTGTTATTATCATTATTATTATTATTACTAATATTATTATTATTATTATTAAAAGGAATTTTTTTATTTTAGTTATTCTTATTATTATTATTATTTGTTTTATTAGAAATAATGGCAGAATTCACAGAGTGAACTTACGGGTTTTACGCCACACCTGAGGTTGCTGCAGTAATCTATGCAAGTATTCAACCCATTATATGCATTGCATAACCCATATTTTGCATATATAAAAGGCATTGAACTTACAGGTTTTTTCGCTGAACCAGAGGTTGCCACAGTAGTATATGCAAGTATTCAACCCATTATGCATTGCATAACCCATATTTTGCATATATGAAAGGCATTGAACTTACGGTTTTTACGCCGTGCCAGAGGTTGCCACAGTAGTATATGCAAGTATTCAACCCATTATGCATAGCATAACCCATATTTTGCGTATATAAAAGGCATTCAACTTACAGGTTTTTACACTGCGCCAGAGGTTGCCACAGTAGTATATGCAAGTATTCAACCCATTATGCATTGCATAACCTATATTTTGCATATATAAAAGACATTGCACTTAAAGGTTTTTACGCCGCGTCAGAGGTTGTCACAGTAGTATATGCAAGTATTCAACCCATTATGCATAGCATAACCCATATTTTGCATATAAAAAGTCATTGAACTTACGGGTTTTTATGCCGCGCCAGAGGTTGCCACAGTAGTATATGCAAGTATTCAACCCATTATGCATAGCATAACCCATATTTTGCATATACATAAAAGGCATTTAACTTAGGGGTTTTTATGCCGCACCAGAGGTTGCCACAGTAGTATATGCAAGTATTCAACCTATTATGCATAGCATACCCCATATTTTGCATATATAAAAGGCATTGAACTTACGGGTTTTTACGCCGCGCCAGACATTGCCACAGTAGTATATGCAAGTATTCAACCAATTATGCATTGCATAACCTATATTATGCATATATAAAAGGCATTGAACGCATGGGTTTTTACGCCGCGCCAGAGGTTGCCACAATAGTATATGCAAGTATTCCATCCATTATGCATAGCATAACCCATATTTGGCATATATAAAAGGCATTGAACTTACGGGTTTTTACGCAGTGACAGAGGTTGCCACAGTTGTATATGCAAGTATTCAACCCATTATGCATTGCATAACCCATATTTTGCATATATAAAAGGCATTGAACTTACGGGTTTTTATGCCTCGCCACAGGTTGCCACAGTATTATATGCAAGTATTCAATCCATTATGCATAGCATAACCCATATTTGACATATATAAAAGGCATTGAACTTATGGGTTTTTACGCAGCGCCAGAGGTTGCCACAGTTGTATATGCAAGTATTCAACCCATTATGCATTGCGTACCCCATATTTTGCATATATGAAAATCATTGAACTTACAGGTTTTTACACCCCGCCAGAAGTTACCACAGTAGTATGTGCAAGTATTCAACCCATTGTGCATTGCATAACCCATATTTTGCATATATAAAAGACATTGAACTTGCTGGTTTATACGCCGCGCCAGAGGTTGCCACAGTAGTATATGCAAGTATTCAACGCATTATGAATTGCATAACCCATATTTTGCATATATAAAAGGCATTGAACTTACGGGTATGTGCAAGTATTCAACCCATTATGCATAGCATAACCCATATTTTGCATATATGAAAGGCATTGAATTTACGGGTTTTTCGCCGCGCCAGAGGTTGCCACAGTAGTATATGCAAGTATTCAATCGATTATGCATAGCATAACCCATATTTTGCATATATAAAAGGCATTGAACTTACAGGTTTTACGCCGTGCCAGAGGTTGCCACAGTAGTATATGCAAGTATTCAACCCATTATGCATTGTATAACCCATATTTTGCATATATGAAAGGCATTGAACTTACGGGTTTTTACGCCGCGCCAGAGGTTGCCACAGTAGTATATGCAAGTATTCAACCCATTATGCATAGCATAACCCATATTTTGCATAAATTAAAAGGCATTGAACTTACGGGTTTTTACACCGCGCCAGAGGTTGCCACTGTAGTATATGCAAGTATTCAACCCATTATGTATTGCATAACCCATATTTTGCATATATAAAAGGCATTCAACTTACCGGTTTCTACGCCGCGCCAGAGGTTGCCACAGTAGTATATGGAAGTATTCAACCCATTATGTATTGCATAACTCATATTTTGCATATATAAAAGGCATTGAACTTACGGGTTTTTACGCCGCGCCAGAGGTTGCCACAGTAGTATATGCAAGTATTCAACCCATTATGCATTTCATAACCCATATTTTGCATATATAAAAGGCATTGAACTTACAGGTTTTACGCCGTGCCAGAGGTTGCCACAGTAGTATATGCAAGTATTCAACCCATTATGCATAGCATAACCCATGTTTTGCATATATGCAAGGCACTGAACTTACGGGTTTTTACGCCGCGCCAGGGGGGCCACAGTAGTATATGCAAGTATTCAACCCATTATGCATAGCATAACCCATATTTTGCATATATGCAAGGCATTGAACTTATGGGTTTTTATGCCGCGCCAGAGGTTGCCACAGTAGTATATGCAAGTATTCAACCCATTATGTATTGTATAACCCATATTTTGCACATATGAAAGGCATTGAACTTCGGGGTTTTACGACACGCCAGAGGCTGCCACAGTAGTATATGCAAGTATTGAACCCATTATGCATTGCATAACCCATATTTTGCATATATAAAAGGCATTGAACTTACGGGTTTTTACGCCGCACCAGAGGTTGCCACAGTAGTATATGCAAGTATTCAACCCATTATGCATTGCATAGCCCATATTTTGCAAATATAAAAGGCATTGAACTTACGGGCTTTTACGCCGCGCCAGAGGTTGCCACAGTAGCATATGCAAGTATTCAACCCATTATGTATTGCATAACCCATATTTTGCATATATAAAATGCATTGAATTTATGGGTTTTTACGCCGCGCCAGAGGTTGCCACAGTAGTATATGCAAGTATTCAACCCATTATGCATTGCATAACCCATATTTTGCATATACGAAAGGCATTGAACTTACAGGTTTTTATGCCGCGCCAGAGGTTGCCACAGTAGCATATGCAAGTATTCAACCTATTATGTATTGCATAACCCATATTTTGCATATATAAAAGGCATTGAACTTATGGGTTTTTACGCCGCACCAGAGGTTGCCACAGTAGTATATGCAAGCATTCAACCCATTATGCATTGCATAACCCATATTTTGCATATATGAAAGGCATTGAACTTACAGGTTTTTATGCCGTGCCAGAGGTTGCCACAGTAGTATATGCAAGTGTTCAACCCATTATGCATTGCATAACCCATATTTTGCATATATGAAAGGCATTGAACTTACGGGTTTTTACGCCGCGCCAGAGGTTCCCCCAGTAGTATATGCAAGTATTCAACCCATTATGTATTACATAACCCATATTTTGCATATATAAAAGGCATTGAACTTACGGGTTTTTACGCCGCGCCAAAGGTTGCCACAGTAGTATATGCAAGTATTCAACCCATTATGCATTACATAACCCATATTTTGCATATATGAAAGGCATTAAACTTACACGTTTTTACGCCGCGCCAGAGGTTGCCACAGTAGTATATGTAAGTATTCAACCCATTATGCATTGTATAACCCATTATTTGCATATATGAAAGGCATTAAACTTACGGGTTTTTACTCCGCGCCAGAGGTTGCCACAGTAGCATATGTAAGTATTCAACCCATTATGCATTGTATAACCCATTATTTGCATACATGAAAGGCATTAAACTTACGGGTTTTTACTCCGCGCCAGAGGTTGCCACAGTAGTATATGTAAGTATTCAACCCATTATGCTTTGTATAAGCCATTATTTGCATATATGAAAGGCATTGAACTTACGGGTGTTTACGCCGCGCCAGAGGTTGCCACAGTAGTATATGCAAGTATTCAACCCATTATGCATTGCATAACCCATATTTTGCATATATAAAAGGCATTGAACTTACGGGTTTTTACACCACGCCAGAGGTTGCCACAGTAGTATATGCAAGTATTCAACCCATTATGCATTGCATAACCCATATTTTGCATATATAAAAGGCATTGAACTTACCGGTTTTTTCGCCGCACCAGAGGTTGCCACAGTAGTATATGCAAGTATTCAACCCATTATGGATTGCATAACTCATATTTTGCATATATTAAAGGCATTGAACTTACGGGTTTTTACGCCGCGCCAGAGGTTGCCACAGTAGTATATGCAAGTATTCAACCTATTATGCATTGCATAACCCATATTTTGCATATATAAAAGGCATTAAATTATTACGGGTTTTTTTACGCCGCCAGAAGGTTGCCACAGTAGTATATGCAAGTATTCAACCCTTATGCATAGCATAACCCATATTTTGCATATATAAAGGCACTGAAACTTACGGGTTTATGCCGCGCCAGAGGTTGCCACAGTAGTATAGGCAAGTATTCAACCCATTATGTATTGCATAACTCATATTTTGCATATATAAAAGGCATTGAACTTACGGGTTTTTATGCCACGCCAGAGGTTGCCACAGTTGTATATGCAAGTATTCAACCCATTATGCAATACATAACCCATATTTTGCATATATAAAAGGCATTAAACTTACGGGTTTTTACGCCGCGCCAGAGGTTGCCACAGTAGTATATGCAAGTATTCAACCCTTTATGCATAGCATAACCATATTTTTTGCATATATGAAAGGCACCCTGAACTTACGGGTTTTTATGCCGCGCCAGAGGTTGCCACAGTAGTATATGCAAGTATTCAACCCATTATGTATGCATAAACTCATATTTTGCATATAGGAAAAGGCATTGAACTTACGGGTTTTTATGCCGCGCCAGAGGTTGCCACAGTTTTGTATATGCAAGTATTCAAACCCATTATGCAATACATAACCCATATTTGGCATATATGAAAGGGCATTGAACTTACGGGTTTTTTACGCCGCGCCAGAGGGTTTGCCAAAGTAGTTCTATGCAAGTATTTCAACCCAACCCTTATGCATTGCCAATAACCCATATTTTGCATATATAAAAGGCATTGAACTTACGGGTTTTTACGACGCGCCAGAGGTTGCCACAGTAGTATATGCAAGTATTCCACCCATTATGCATTGCATAACCCATATTTTGCATATATAAAAGGCATTGAATTTATGGGTTTTTACGCCGCGCCAGAGGTTGCCACAGTAGTATATGAAAATATTCAACCCATTATGCATTGCATAACCCATATTTTGCATATACGAAAGGCATTGAACTTACAGGTTTTTAATGCCGCGCCAGATGGGTTGCCAACAGTAGGATTATGGAAAGTATCCAAACCCATTTATGTAATTGCAAACCTATTTGCAATATAAAAGCAATTGAAAAACTTATGGGTTTTTACGCCGCAAACCCCAGAGGTTGCCACAGTTAGATATGCAAGTTATTAAACCCATATTGCATTTTGCAATTAAAACCCAATTTATTTGCATAATGGAAAGGCCATTGAACTTCAGGTTTTATGCCGTTGGAAACCAAGGAGGGTTGCCACACGTTTAGGAATATGCAAGTTGTTCAAACCATTACGGGCATTTTTGCATAACCCATATTTCATATATGAAAAAGGCAGTGAAAAACTTACGGGTTTTACCGCCGCGCCAAGAGGTTGCCCCCAGTTAGGTATATGCCAAGTATTCAAAACCCATTATGTATTACAATAAAATAACCCATTATTTGTCATTTAATAAAAAGCATGGAAACCCTTACGGGTTTTTATTTTGCCGCACCAGAGGTTGCACAGTAGTAAAATATGGCAAGTTATTCAAAAACCCATTATGCAATTACATTATACCAATATTTGGGCATTTTTTATATGAAAGGGCATAAAACTACGGGTTTTACCGCCGCGCCAGAGGAGTGGCCACAGTAGGTATATGTAAGTATTCCAAACCCATTATGCATTGTCTAAACCCATTATTTGCCAATATATGAAAAAGGCAATTAAACTTACGGTTTTTAAACCGCCGCGCAGGGAGTTGCCACAGTAGTATAGCAAAGTATCAACCCACGTATGCATTGTATAAACCCATTATTTGGGTCATATATGACAAGGCATTGAACTTTACGGGTGTTTACGCCGTGTAGAGGTGCCACAGTAGATATGCAAGTATTCAACACATGATATGCATTGCATAACCATATTTTGAATATATAAAAAAAGGGCATTGAACTACGGTGTTTTACACCACGCCAGGAGGGTCTGCCACAGTAGTATATGCAAGTATTCAACCCATTATGCATAGGCATAAACACCTATTTTGCCATTATAAAAAGGCATGACAACTTATGGGTCTTTACGCAGCGCCAGGGTTGGCCAACAGGTGTGAATATGCAAAGTATTCATACCCATTACCCATTATTTGGCATTATATGAAAGGCATTTAACTTACCCAGGGTTTTTACGCCGCGCCATTTAGGTTGCCACCAGTAGTATATGTAAAGGTATTGAAAACCCATTAATGGGCATTGTTTATAACCCATTATTTGCCGTATATGAAAGGCATTAAAAGTTACGGGTTTTTACGCCGCGCCAGAGGTTTGCCACAGTTAGTATATGCAAGATATTCAACCCCATTATTGCTTGTATTGCCCATTATTTGCCCAATATTTTTGAAAGGGCATTGAACTTACGGGTGTTTACGCCGTTGCTAGAGGTTGCCAACAGTTACGGGGTTTTATATGCAAGTATTCGCCCATTTATGGCATTTGCCATAAAAACCCAGTATTTTGCATATATAAAAGGCAATTGAACTTTACGGGTTTTTACAACCCGCCCAGAGGTTGCCTTACAGTCGTATATGCAAGTATTCAAACCCATTATTTTGCCATATCAAACCCATAAAATTTTGGCCTATTATAAAAGGCATTGAACTTATGGGTTTTTACGCCGCGCCAGAGGTTGCCACAGTTGTATATGCAAGTATTCAACCCATTATGCATTGCATAACCCATTTTTTGCATATATGCAAGGCATTGATCTTACAGGTTTTTACGCCGCGCCAGAGGTTGCCACAGTAGTATATGCAAGTATTCAACCCATTAAGCATTGCATAACCCATATTTTGCATATATAAAAGGCATTGAACTTACCGGTTTTTTCGCCGCACCAGAGGTTGCCACAGTAGTATATGCAAGTATTCAACCCATTATGCATTGCATAACTCATATTTTGCATATATTAAAGGCATTGAACTTACGTTTTTTTACGCCGCGCCAGAGGTTGCCACAGTAGTATATGCAAGTATTCAACCTATTATGCATTGCATAACCCATATTTTGCATATATAAAAGGCATTAAACTTACGGGTTTTTACGCTGCGCCAGAGGTTGCCACAGTAGTATATGCAAGTATTCAACCCTTTATGCATAGCATAACCCATATTTTGCATATATAAAAGGCACTGAACTTACGGGTTTTTATGCCGCGCCAGAGGTTGCCACAGTAGTATATGCAAGTATTCAACCCATTATGTATTGCATAACTCATATTTTGCATATATAAAAGGCATTGAACTTACGGGTTTTTATGCCGCGCCAGAGGTTGCCACAGTTGTATATGCAAGTATTCAACCCATTATGCAATACATAACCCATATTTTGCATATATAAAAGGCATTAAACTTACGGGTTTTTACGCCGCGCCAGAGGTTGCCACAGTAGTATATGCAAGTATTCAACCCTTTATGCATAGCATAACCCATATTTTGCATATATAAAAGGCACCTGATTACGGGTATGCCGCTCCAGCGGTTGCCACAGTAGTATATGCAAGTATTCAACCCATTATGTATTGCATAATTCATATTTTGCATATATAAAAGGCATTGAACTTAGGGGTTTTTATGCCGCGCCAGAGGTTGCCACAGTTGTATATGCAAGTATTCAACCCATTATGCAATACATAACCCATATTTGGCATATATGAAAGGCATTGAACTTACGGGTTTTTACGCCGCGCCAGAGGTTGCCAAAGTAGTCTATGCAAGTATTCAACCCATTATGCATAGCATAACCCATATTTTGCATATATAAAAGGCATTGAACTTACAGGTTTTTACGACGCGCCAGAGGTTGCCACAGTAGTATATGCAAGTATTCCACCCATTATGCATTGCATAACCCATATTTTGCATATATAAAAGGCATTGAACTTACGGGTTTTTACGCTGCGCCAGAGGTTGCCACAGTAGCATATGCAAGTATTCAACCTATTATGTATTACATAACCCATATTTTGCATATATAAAAGGCATTGAACTTAGGGGTTTTTATGCCGCGCCAGAGGTTGCCACAGTTGTATATGCAAGTATTCAACCCATTATGCATTGTATAACCCATTTTTTGCCTATATGAAAGGCATTGAACTTACGGGTTGCTGGATTCTTGCTGCGGATTCTTCTATACGGTGTCGGAGTATCTTCTCTACCTCCCTACATCGTGTCCATGCCCGGCCACTTCTTCCAATACTTTTAGGGCATAGTTTTTCTCTAATACAATTTTAGTGGCATCAATAAGTTTCTTGCAGGTGTCTTCATACCGACGAAGTTTTTTTCGATTCTCGTTCGTCAATTTCTGGTGAAAAATACGCAGACTTCCTTCTTCCATTTATTGAATTTTGTCATGACAGCTGTTTCGCCTTATGGCATTATCAAGCGACTACTGATTTACAATCTGACCTTTCGGCCTATTTATTTCATCGTGTGGGAGGTATGACCTTCAGGTATAGGTACTGGTTAGTCTAGGGATTAACAGCTTAAGGGCGTTGTTTTGGATACAAAGGACATAAGGACATATTTAGTATGACAATAAGAGTGAAAGTTTAAACAGTGGTTAAATAAATATTCAAAATACAATGTCATGTGCTAGAGTTTCCTTAAATGTATGTTTAAAATTTAATATGTTACATGTTGGTTTTAGATAAAAATTACAAAATTACATACAGGAATGAAAATGAATATAGAAATCTAAATACAGGAATAAAAATATATGTATATATTTTATAGCATGCATAAAGGTACAAGATATAATTTCTGTTTATACATAAATGTGTATGATTTAAATTTGAGTGAGTGAGCGTGCGTGTGTGTGTGTGTGTGTGTCCCCAAATGGTATACGTTGGTTAACGGCTGCTGATTCGTGTTGGGCGGGGTCTCAGCGACCTGACCAAGGATGTTACTTGCCTTTCGCTGACGCTGGGTCTTCTCATGTCTTCCAAGGGGCGCGATGTTCTCGGTGGATTGGGGTGCGCTGTCTGGTCCCTGTTGGCTTGAGTATTCCTTATCCTGCTGGAGGGGAGTATATGGTCCGATTCTAGCCCTAAGGTCAACTGTTTTTAGAAAGTAGTCCCCCAAAATATAACTAGCCCTAAGGTCAACTGTCTTTAGAAAGTAGCCCTAAGGTCAACTGTCTTTAGAAAGTAGTCCCCCAAAAATATAACTAGCCCTAAGGTCAAGTGTCTTTAGAAAGTAGCCCTAAGGTCAACTGTCTTTAGAAAGTAGTCCCCCAAAATATAACTAGCCCTAAGGTCAACTGTCTTAAGAAAGTAACCCCCCAAAATATAACTAGCCCTAAGGTCAACTGTCTTTAGAAAGTAGCCCTAAGGTCAACTGTCTTGAGAAAGTAGCGTCCCCAAAATATAACTAGCCCAAAGGTCAACTGTCTCTAGAAAGTAGTCCCCCAAAATATAACTAACCCTAAGGTCAACTGTCTTTGTAAGAAAGGTACTAGTCCCAACTGTCCTTTAGAAAGTAGCCCCCCAAAACTATGAAGGTCAACTGTCTTTTAGAAAAGTATCCCCCTAATTATTAACTAAGCCCTAAGTCAACTTGTCCTTGAGAAAGTACCCCCCAAATATAAATAGCCCTAAGGTTCCAACCTGTTTTTTAAAAGAAAAGTAGTCCCCCAAATATAACTAGCCCCTAAAGGTCAATCTGTCGTTTGAGAAAAGTAAAGGTCCCCAAAATTCTAACTATCCCTAAGGTTCCAACTGTCTTGAGAAAGTAGTTCCCCCAAAATAAAATAACTAACCCTAAGGTCCCAACTAGGTCCTTGAAGAAAGTAGTTCCCCCAAATTAAAAATAATGCCCTAAAGTCCCCCCAACTGTCTTGAAAAGTAGTACCCCAAAATAAACTAGCCCTAAAAGGTCCAACTGTCCTTGAAAAGTAAGCCCCCCAAGAATATGCTAGCCCTAAGGTCAACTGGTCCTTGAGACAGTTAGCCCCAAAATATAACTCGCCCTAAAAGTCAAACGTCCCCCTTCAAAGAAAGTAGCCCCCCAAATTATAACTAGCCCTAAGGGTCAAACTGTCTTTGAGAAAGTAAGCCCCCAAAATTTCCCCTAACTAAAGGCCTGGTCAACTGTCCCTTGAAGAAAGAGCCCCAAAAATTATAACTAGCCCTTAAGGTCCAACTGTTCTTTCGAAGAAGTAGCTCCCCTGAAAATATGAATGCTAAGCCCTAAGGTCAACTGGTCTTGAAGAAAGTAAGCCCCCAAAAATATAACCCCCCAAAAATCCTAAGGTCAACTAGTCCCTTTGAAGGAAATTACCCCCCAACAATATAACTAGTCCCCTTTAAGGTCAAACTGTCTTGATCAAAGTAGCCCCCCCAAAAATAATAACTAGCCCTAATGTCATCTGTCTTGAGAATAGTAGCCCCTCCAAAATATGAACTAGCCTCTAAGGTCAATGTCTTTAAAAAATAGTCCCTAAAATATAACTACCCTAAGGTCAACTGTCCTTGAGAAATTAACCCCCCAAGAATAATAAACTAGCCCTAAGGTCAATGTTTTTGAAGTAGTTCCCACCCAAAAATATATAGCTAGACCTAAGGTCATGTCTTGAGAAAAGTAGCCCCAAAATATAACTGCCCTATTAGGTCAACTGTCTTGAGAAAGTAGTCCCCCAAAATATAACTAGAGCTAAGGTGAACTGTCTTGAGAAAGTAGTCCCCCAAAATATAACTAGCCCTAAGGTCAACTGTCTTGAGAAAGTAGTACCCCAAAATATAACTAGCCCTAAGGTCAACTGTCTTTAGAAAGTAGTCCCCCAAAATATAACTAGCCCTAAGGTCAACTGTCTTGAGAAAGTAGTCCCCCAAAATATAACTAGCCCTAAGGTCAACTGTCTTGAGAAAGTAGTACCCCAAAATATAACTAGCCCTAAGGTCAACTGTCTTGAGAAAGTAGCCCCCAAAATATAACTAGCCCTAAGGTCAACTGTCTTCAGAAAGTAGCCCCCCAAAATATAACTAGCCCTAAGGTCAACTGTCTTGAGAAAGTAGCCCCCAAAATATAACTAGGCCTAAGGTCAACTGTCTTGAGAAAGTAGCCCCCCAAAATATAACTAGCCCTAAGGTCAACTGTCTTTAGAAAGTAGCCCCCAAAATATAACTAGCCCTAAGGTCAACTGTCTTGAGAAAGTAGCCCCCAAAATATAACCAGCCCTAAGGTCAACTGTCTTGAGAAAGTAGCCCCCCAAAATATAACTAGCCCTAAGGTCAACTGTCTTGAGAAAGTAGCCCCCCAAAATATAACTAGCCCTAAGGTCAACTGTCTTTAGAAAGTAGCCCTAAGGTCAACTGTCTTTAGAAAGTAGCCCCCCAAAATATAACTAGCTAGGTCAAACTGTCTTGAGAAAGTAGCCCCCCAAAATATAACTAGCCCTAAGGTCAACTGTCTTTAGAAAGTAGCCCCCATAATATAACTAGCCCTAAGGTCAATTGTCTTGAGAAAGTAGCCCCCCAAAATATAACTAGCCCTAAGGTCAACTGTCTTGAGAAAGTAGCCCCCCAAAATATAACTAGCCCTAAGGTCAACTGTCTTTAGAAAGTAGCCCCCCATAATATAACTAGCCCTAAGGTCAACTGTCTTGAGAAAGTAGCCCCCAAAATATAACTAGCCCTAAGGTCAACTGTCTTTAGAAAGTAGCCCTAAGATCAACTGTCTTGAGAAAGTAGCCCCCCAAAATATAACTAGCCCTAAGGTCAACTGTCTTTAGAAAGTAGCCCTAAGGTCAACTGTCTTGAGAAAGTAGCCCCCCAAAATATAACTAGCCCTAAGGTCAACTGTCTTGAGAAAGTAGCCCCCCAAAATATAACTAGCCCTAAGGTCAACTGTCTTAAGAAAGTAGACCCCCAAAAAAGTAAATATTTTATATTCTGACGAGCGAATGTTTGGCCATCAGGTGATTTGAAAAGTTAGGGAATGCACCTTTAGCCCAATTTGCAACTGGAGTATAGTCATTGGGGCGGAGAAAAGCAATCACGAATTGTTGATTTCCACCAGAGAGAGAGAGAGTCAGAGATTCAAGCCTAGGGAGTAATACATGTATGAGTTCAGTAGTGTATCGGTCGATCTTCGTATTGCTTTCTTTTGCTGTTTCCTAAAATACCAAATACACACACACACACACACACACACACACACACACACACACACACACACACATATATATATATATATATATATATATATATATATATATATAGAGATAGATAGATAGATAGATAGATAGATAGATAGATAGATAGATCCCATGCAATAAGTTTGACATTCGCTAATAAAAAGCATCACTCACTCATTTCGACGAGATGAAATTACTACCTTAGGGACAGATGCATCGATGACCTTCTGACATAAGTTCATTTTCATTTCGTTCTTTTCGCCAGGAAACACCAGCTCTGTGTTCGCCTCTCATTATGCTAATAGCACATTCATTTTTCAGGAAGCGGTAACTGCTCGTTATTATTTTTCATTTTCATCTCTTTCCGGGTAGTGGAACTCCGAAATGAGTGAAGTAAAAAATGAACAGAAAAAATGACGATTATATATCTATTCATCTGCTCTTCATTTTTGTAAAAAGAAATGACATACGGAGAAGTATTCAAAGCAGGTCGATAATCGTCAACCAGAGAGAAAAGTTGAATTGTTAAACATTTATAAGAATTTATAAAAACCACAAGCTGTCGATTTACGTCCGGTGTCTTAAAGTTGCATTAACCTTTTCCCAAGACTCTTCCTCTATTTTACTATAATAGATTCACATCAACCGTGCATCTGATGTCTAGGCCCATCCCTTACTAAGCTCCTGATTGGCTGTTGATAAGCCAATCACAAGGCTGGAAACTCTCAGTTGCTCTCGAGAGTTCACATAGGCAACATCTTAAGAATTCTGATCTCTCCTGAGGGATGTCTTTAAAAATTATAACTTTCAGTACACCTCAGTTTTACCTGCAGAAAAGGAGCGCTTCCCAATCTCATCACTAAACATCGTCAAGCCAATGATTTAAGGATTATAATTATATAAGAATTAGTACTTCAATAAACTTAATGCTAAAACATTTATAGTGAAATAAACATGAAATTCTCAATATAAAATATATTCTTTCCTTCCTTACATGAGACCACAGTGCCTTCATCTTTTATCATCTTGTGTTTCACACAGTTTCGTAGCTTAAATGTCAAGGAAGACAATACTACCAAAGAAATTATAGGCAGGGCTATCAATATGAAAATAACAAACAAAAGATTAAGAATAATAATCTCTCTGATTTTTGTGTAGTCAGGTGCTGCTCACGTGATCACTTGATGACATCATCATCATGATCACGACCTCTCGATAGAAGAAATCTTATGTGGGGAAAAGAATATTAAGACTTCATTATCGTCACTATCATTATCACTATCACCCTTTCATATCCTAAAGTGTAAATCTCTATATGAAAAAAATCATTACTTAGATATTGATACCTTATGGAGGAATTTCCTTCATCACACTGATTTTTCTTTCGCTACAATCAGTCCTCCTATATCACTCTCATTATTCCTTTTTTATTATATATTCTTCATAATTCTTATATCATTATAATTCTTAAACCATTGGCTTGTCGATGTTTAGTTATGCAATTGGGAAATACTTCTTTTCTGCAGATAAAACTGAGGTGTAATGAAAGGTATAACTTTTGAAGGACGTATCCGTAGCGTGACCAGATGTCAATCCCCCTTTATGGAATTTGCTCGTCATCTGTCCCCAATTGCATATACAAATAGTATAAATGGCTAATTGTTCAAAGACATGAGTCAAGATATTTTTCCTCGAAACCTCTAAGGCTCTTGCAGCAGCATAGTGGTTAATGTAAAAATGTTTTTCGTTTTGTTTTACCAGTCATAGAATTATGTCTATAGGTTTCCCTTTTATGCAATCAAAGCATATTTATAATTATTGAAAGTATCATACCATTTCATTTATTCAAATGTTTATACTATATCCAAATAGTATATTTCTTAAAGCAAATCTCATATGTCAGGACTCAGGATGATAAGATGAAGCAACTGCAATTTACTCTCTTTCTCTCTCTATGTATGTATGAATATGTATAACGTGTACATATATATATATATTAAATATACTATATATTATAATATATATATATAGTAGATATATATAGTAAGATAGATATTAATATATCTATATATATAATATATATATATATATATATAATATATATATATACACATATTACCGTGATTCATATACATACATCAAGCTACATGTGCATGTATGTATGTATATATTGTGACGCAGTGCCAAGTATCCATTCATTAACTGATACCTCACAAAAGCCAGACACCTGAACCCTCATCACAGGTATTAAACGACTGAATACTCTAACGGCAACAGTGATCCCTTAAGCAACTTACCAGTATTGCAGAAAATCAGACTAAGTTCAACAAAACAAGTGTGAGGCAATCTTGTAAGTAATTAAATTAATCAAAGGGCATCACTCCATCAATAACTTTAAAAGTCTAAGTATTTCCCTGATTTCAGAAGTCTAAGTACTTCCCTGGTTCTAAGTCACTTCAAGTCAATGAAGGAAAACAGATCAATTACCACTCTATGTTTCTACCTAACATCAATATAATCAAATGCAAATATACTGGTGAAAGATAAAGAAAACACTTATAAGAATTTTAAATACAAAAATTTATTATTAAACTCAAAATTTATAAGTGAAATTCACAATATCAGGGAAAATTACTGTTACTTGAAAACAAAGTAAAGTTTAATTAATTCTTGAATCAAATTAAGTAAAATTAAATCAAAATTAATTTATCACAATTGAAATTAATCCACAAGTGCTAAACAATAATAAAACTTGAAAAGAATTGTAAGTAAATGCAAATTAATTCACAAGTGTTAAATTTAATTAAATGTGCAATGATTAAGCAATGAAAATAACTAAGTTAATTAAATTGTGAATGCAAATGAAAATACAGAAAAATGTGGAAAATATCAAAGTTTGCAAAAAGCATTAATCACACAGAATACAAAATAAAAAGGCACACTTCAATTAGAAAATGGACAAACGTACTACGTATGTATTTGTGTTTGTGAAAAATTGCTAGTTTTCGGTTGCTTTTTTGGATCATGATTTGATGAGAGCTAAAAATAAAAATGCCCATTGGAATGAAAGTTGTATGAATGAAACGTTTGCTAGAATTATTTAGAGAAAAATGAGCTAATTTGTTACATAGTATCAGAAATAGAGCGATGACTTGCTTTTCATTAGAACTTCTTGAGGAGGCTGTTTTTTGGCCTTGAGTTGATACTGCCTATAGTCCCCGATCTTTCTGGAAAAGATCTTTACACAGGTTTATATATATATATATATATATATATATATATATATATATATATATATATATCATTCATGAAGTTAAGAAGGGATTGTGGCTGTTACTACAATTACACACACACACACACACACACACACACACACACACACACACACACACACACACACACATATATATATATATATATATATAATATATATATATATAGATAATATATATATTGCAGAACGATTTTTAGCCTTTTGAGCAAGTGTAAGTTGCGGATTAATCATTGTTTGTTGAACCAATCCAGTGATCTTTTGACTTCCAGAAGCTTCTGCTCTCATTTTCTCAGAATCACTTTAAACAATATAGTATATTGATGACTTACTAACATGCAAGAATCTCTCTCTCTCTCTCTCTCTCTCTCTCTCTCTCTCTCTCTCTCTCTCTCTCTCTCCTTGAAAATGACATATTTAGTCTTTGTAAACAACTGGGCGAAGAACTTGCATCGATTCCCTGAAAGCAAATGCCATGAATTGGCAGTCTACCTGACTAATATCTTCATAAACTTTGCGGGTAAATATTGCAAAAGACTTGTGATATTTGCGTCATAATAGAGAATGAATCTTAGCCTCCGACCTTTGGGATTGCAAAGAAGTTCTTGCCTACAAAAATATATTTTGAAATTACAACTATCTTGTAATTTGATTTAATCGCTTAAGCAACCTTTAGTCGGACTACTCCCCATAGTTTCAGCCATCTTTAGTTCCTCTGTTAACTACTACTGACTTTCAGTAATATAGTACTGCACTGTCACGTTCTTAATAAATTATGTATTCTAACGAATGATCTATGTACAGACGGCCAACGAAGAATTGGCGTAGTTTCTTAATTCATTGTTCGTTATGGAAATATTGCCATATGCAGGTGCCAGATTATTTACTTAACAATAAATAACATTTCCTTTCAAAGGTGCTATACTTGAAATAAATTACATTAGAACTGAGTAGACTTATTCAACGTATTAAAGATAATTATTTTGCAAAGTAACGAAAATATATACCGATGGGTCCACGATTTCTAATTTAATCTCAACTCTAGCTAGCTTCGTGACAGCATACCGAAGATTTTGAAGTTGGCTTTGCTGCCGCTCGAGTCTTGACTCAACGTATCGTACTGCACTGGGGTGTTGTAATTTCGTCTCCTACAGCCGATAAATAATACATCAAGGCGTTAATATTCTTTGAAAACGATGTTTAGTTAAACTAATTTTGTCCTTTGACAAATAATATAATTTGCATGACACATTTAGTAGGCATAAATTGGACTTCTGATTTTCCCACAAGATTAGCCTAGGTCTATTTTCAGTAGCATACTCTCTCGGATACATAATATTAATGAATATTTAAATCGACAATATTATATATATATATATATATATATATATATATATATATATATATATATATCATATAATATATATATATTAATCTGCTTTATCTGACTATTCCCGTTATTCTTGTTTTATTAGCCATGTTCGCCTTTCTTCTTATCCTTTTCATAATTGCTTAACATAATTAACTCAGACCTAGTTATTCAAAGTCAAAAATCAATCATAAAAAAATCAAACGAATATAATTCAGTCTTATTTTTTATCGAATTCCTTGCATATCATCGTGTTTCATTTGGACACCTTGGAAAGCTGTGGGAGTCAAAACTGACGAATACATTAAGAAAGGCTTACTTTCCTTAAAGCTTTCTTAGGTTGATCTTTCTGTAGCTATTCGTTTCCTCTAAATAGAAATTAATTCAAATTAGTTTCACATGTATAACTACTAGACCTACTGCCATAAGCATATTATAAGTAGCTGAAAGAATAAGAAATATGACAGGTGACGTTCTCGTTTAAGTCTATTTCATATGTTTTTTTGTTGTTTTTTTTTTCCAAGAAAAACCTACTGCTTTAATCAAGGGTTGCTCTTTGACGGCTACAGGGTGTAACACGAGTGTATGCACATATTTTGTGGAATGAAAGATAAAGTTTCTTTGAACAGAAAATATTTTATAAACATGCATTTTAAGGCGTCCGTTGTCGGTGCGGGGAATTTTAAAATAACCGTTATCATTAGTGATGCTTTCACGAGATGGAGTTCGTAGTGAGAAGTCGGATCTAGTCGCCTGAGATGTAGAAGAGAGCGGAGGTGGCGTATAGGAGTGATGGAAGTATTAGGCCGGTGTCAATAAAGTATCTCCAAATAAAATGCATTCTTTAGGTTTTGAAGAAAAAAATGCATGCATCATTGAAACCGTTTCCCTACCTATCCGTGGTATTCACTGGCCACCGATAAAAACAAAGCAAAAAGAGTAAGCCTAACTCAATCTCTCATCCATCAAAGATAAGTTTGCTTATTCATTAGACTTATTCATTAGACAGCTATCAAAGACTTCAAGTGTAGTTTTAAAAATCTCTTCCTCTCCATCTAAAATATTCATCAGACACCAGTCATAAGCGTAGAGCTAGTTATGATTCCTGGTTCAGCAATGTCGTGACGAGACACTAGAATTCAAAGTTCCCAAACGAATGTTGCTCAGCAACATTTGCACTACTGTATTGTCTTGCTCTCATGTGGTGCTTCGAGGTGTTCCACCTCTAGGTCCATGTTCTAAATTTTGCCGTTCTTTAAACAATTTTATTCATCTATGTATGATTCTCTCCGGTTTATTAAGCTTTCTTGATATCTCTCCAACAGGAACTTGCACCGAATGCAGTGCAATAATTCTCTCGCTCATCGAGGGATGTTTCTTAGACCGATAAATGACATATTGACATTAGATTCCCGTGCACATAACATCAAAAGCAATAGAGTGAGGTCGCCTGGTTCACACTGTTAAGATATCATTTTTTTTCTATTTGTATTTAAATTTGATAGCATTTTGTGAGATTCCAATGTTTTCTGTAAAATTTAACAAATGGAATAGTTCAACTACCTTCAACTTAATATTGAAATGATAATTTAAGGACTATGTTTATGCGATACTACTAGTGATAGGTGTCTCCTATCTATTTGGTAATGTATATCTATGGTTGTGATATGACGTTTTTTATCACTTCGTTTCGTTCATGTCAATTTTACTATATGGAAAATAGTTTTACACAATAACACATAACATAATGTTCTAACGATATCCGTGACCGTTTTAACGTTTATACACAGATTTCTTCCATCTTTGAAAAGAAAAATAGATAAATAAGGCATGAATCGTGCGTCAGGAAGGTGAACGAAAAATTATGAAACTCTGCCACGAGTTTTTTGGCCGACAGTACCTGCCACTTGAATTATGGGTCACTTACCTGTTACCAGTATGTCTGTTTTATTTATTTCTTTCGGAGAGAAATATTCATGTATTTCCTGGAGCTCTCTAAAACTTTTGTTGCTTTTATTCGCACACCATTATATATGAGTATATAAACAAATAGCATGTTTGCTCTACCACAAAACTTATGGTCAGTGCAATTAAGGAACATCGATAAAAGACCAGCAAGAAAGGCCAAACATGTCTGGACTACAACAGGCGCCACCTATGAGAAAGTTACGCACAAAGAAGTCGCAATAAGATGGTTTTCTGATCCATCTCAGTCAAGCGTCATAAGTTGAGAAAGATGATTGAGTTTTAGTTTGTTCTTTCCTTATCAAGACACTCCTCAGATTTCTGTATTTTACGTAATTTTCAGATCATGAAAACGACCGCAGTTTTCCTGTGCCTGACTGGGCTGGCCTTGAGTCACGAATGTCATCAGTTTACGGAAACTGACGATGGAGCTCAAGAAGTTTGCCGAAACGTCACATCTGAGGACTCTGAAGCCTTTGTTGAGTGGTGGCAAGAAAATTGGCCGTCGGAAAGCGAGGATTTGGAAGAATCCATCATTAAGCATTTCATTTCGCGACTTCTGAAAGATTTCAGGCTTACCACACTCTTTGATTCCGAAGGTTCACAAGGCTTCATTTCCCGCTTGATAAGGTATGCTGTCTTAATATTGTTTTAATACCTCAGTCTAGAAATACTGTAAAATCTTCGAATATTGTTATCCAGTGATATTCTGTTAATGATATGATTCATTAGGCGTTTTTCTCAGTTGAAGAGCGATTGGCCAGTAAATATTGATAATTAATTTAGCGAAATACTATTCGGTAGAAATCTATTTGCCAAATATTTGAGTAAGACATTGAAAACCTAATGAAAATAGAAACATAATTTTGGTACTTTTAGAAATATCTTGACCTTTTTTCACCCACTTTCATTAAAAAATTATATTTAAATATCATCGATCTGAACTTTTTCTTTTATGAAAGAAATATAGGATAAAGTCATTGCTAGCATCATGGTTATTTTTTAAGCGGTATGGGGGGGGGGGGGAATATAAACCAAAAAACAAAAAGGTCGAATTTTCAAGTCTGGGAAACAGCAACCATGACTCTTAAAAAGCGGGCCCACCACACGCTCAAAATTTTTGGTCTCAAAATTTTTTTATGTCAAATTATTTTGACGGTTTGACGTTGCGCCCTACCACGCCTCAAACTTCTCATCAAATTTTCAGTTTTGCTCCCGAGTGTCATCATGGATGCATATACAGCGTTGGTCCTTTGGCTTAGGCGTTGAAGCGCATTATATCAAACGAAAGGGACGGAAAGGTGGGCCCAGCAATGGTATTTTGGTGGTTCGGTGAACGATTTGGTCATGCTCCTTTAATTTAAATGATATAGGTATTAAATTATATGTGTATTATTATATTATAATATATATATAAAATTATTATATAATAATTATATAAATGAAGGACTTCCCAGCACGAGGAAGTGCAATAAGTACATAAAAAGCTATTGGTCCCTTTAAGCATTCCAAAGATGGAATGAATAAGATTTAAGAGGAGAGGAAAGAGCAAGAGAGGAGAAAAATTTCTGGTAAGAAGAGGTCTTCATATGCCCATCTCTTTTTTATTTTCTGTCACTATAACCACTCACTTTTAAATGTTCCAAACGTTTTGTGGTAAACTTCTATAAACATCATTAAGCTGCAAAGAAGGAAATTTCTTTTCATGTTTTTGTTGGAGCCATGATGACGCAATGAGCCGCGCACCACGTTCCTCTTTCAGATTGATGTCTAATCACTAACTAAATTTGCCGCAAATTTATTTGCTAGGTACCACACACGCACAATTATTTTGACGATTGGCCTCAAAAAATATCTACTGAAAATCAGAGTTCAGTAAAAAATTTTGACATCAAAAAAGCCTTTTTTAGGCCATCAAATTACAAACCACACAACGATCAAATTTCATGTCAAATAATTTTGACATCAAAAATGGGGGGGGGGGGGGGGAATTGGCCCCCCCCAAAAAAAAATTTTTTTTTTTGAAGCGTGTGTGGGCCGCTTTTAGATGCCAAAACATTTTCCAGGGGAGCAGACAGCCTTCCAGGTACTCCAGGTTTTATTCCTTGAAGTCCTATGAATGCCTTAGGGTTTTATTCGTCACTTGATACTACGTGTTTCCTTTGCCATACTGTTTGCCAATGTTAGCAAGCGGCAGATCAGTTACTAAGTGCCTTTGGCCTTTTGGGTTTCTGCTAAAAAGAAAGCTATTGAAGATGGCTGTCTGTCTGTTGTTTTTGGTTCTGTCTGTCCTGTCTGTCGGGACTTTTATTTGTCTGGACTTTTTCTGTCTGCCTTCAGATCCTAAAACCCCCTGTCCAATCATCAAAACATACCAAAAACTGCAGTCCTCTTGGCCCATAAGTAGCTTTTATTTTTATTTCAAGTTAAATTTTAGCCAAGAGCGTACTTCTGGCAAACGCGAACAACGCAGGCCACCAAGGCCTATGACCTGAGAGTTTTTCAAGGGCCCGCTGAACATCATAACAGCCTTGATTAACCGCTGTGGCTAACAGAATACTTGATTGAGCGCGAAGAAACTTCGGCGCATTTTTTAACTTTGTTTCTTCTTATAATGGACTTCAGGGAGCTTTTTTCGACTTGGTAAAAGAAAGTGACGATAAGTCCAACGCCATGAGTCCTTCAGGGTCTCCGAAACCCAGCAGGAGGACGGTTAGCAGCTCTTTCGTCACCAGTTTGTGGGAAAAGGGACGTCGCCCGGAGACACAAGCGATTCGTGCTGTATATTATCAAAGGAAGACTGCTGGCAACATCTTTACGTGGGAGATTGTTTTTCTTTTTTAAGATTACTCAATAATAGATTGTAATTAAGTAAACATGTTAATTTTTTGGTTGAAAAAAAAAGATAAATAAATAAAAAATTTAAATACAGTAAGTAACACTATAATATTCTGGAGGTTGCGGGTGAAAACAGGGGCATAAAGATTTTAAGTTTAAAAATAGTTAATTTATTGATTCACAAAGATTTTATTGAATGGTAATTTCGCCCTTGGAAAGGGTTTTAGTGAAAGTTATGTAGATTAAAATGCCATTCAAAAGGTTAAGGTGTTTCATTAAAAATCAAGTACTTGTAAGTTAGGAAAAAGAAAGAAAGAAAAAAAAAACAACTGTAAGCCAGTCCTCAGCGTTAAAGAAAGGATGATATACTGAATGTTAAAAAAAAAAACTATTTTTTTGAATTTTATAAAAGCTCTCCACCTTAAACCTCGAGCATTGTAGTGTAACCGGCAGCCGTTGTGTGGACTAGAGCGGTTAGCGCTAATGGAACTGGGGGTGGGACTCATTTTGTGTTCCTTACTAAGTAAAAGCAATTCAAGGCCTTTGATGAAAGTTGTTTTGCATGCGTTTTACGTTGTCTATACAATGACATATTGTAATTCCTGGTCACATATCTATTAATCAGGAACAGAAATACTAAACGTGTAAAGCTTTTTATTAAAAAAGAAGAAATGGCATCGAATTATCCAGCTTCTCATTCCAATTCCAATTTTCTATTACATCGTTTGACAAGCAGTAGGTACTACCTCTCTCAGCTCATAGAAAAGTAGAAAACACAGTGCTACTTTCGGCCTAACTGAGCAATAAATTGCAAACATGGATGTTGGTCGAATGAAGTTGTTTGCGGTAGGGGTACCTTACCTTACAGACCTTACAGTTCGTTCGGGTTGCCCCAGGTCCCTCAGTGTGAGGCACCTCTAATGTCTACCAGAGAGTTGCTAGTACATCTTCCGGTATATTTTGCATCTTCCAATCTTGGATGGTCTGGGATGCAGTTTTGTCGAGCTTATTCTTAAACACATCTACGCTCACTCCTGATATATTCCTCAGATGAGCTGGCAACGCATTGAATAGACGCTGCATTATCGATGCTGGTGCGTAGTGGATTAATGTCCTGTGTGCTTTCCTTATTTTTCCTGGTATTGTTTTGGGCACTATTAATCTACCTCTGCTTGCTCTTTCTGATATTTTTAGTTCCATGATATTTTCTGTTATTCCTTCTATCTGTTTCCATGCCTGAATTATCATGTAGCGTTCTCTTCTCCTTTCTAGACTATATAATTTTAATGATTGTAGTCTTTCCCAGTAGTCAAGGTCCTTAACTTCTTCTATTCTAGCTGTAAAGGACCTTTGTACACTCTCTATTTGTGCAATATCCTTTTGATAGTGTGGGTACCATATCATATTGCAATATTCAAGTGGACTACGAACATATGTTTTATAAAGCATAATCATGTGTTCAGCTTTTCTTGTTTTGAAGTGCCGTAACAACATTCCCATTTTTGCTTTACATTTTGCCAAAAGAATTGCTATTTGATCATTGCATAACATGTTCCTATTCATCATCACACCAAGGTCTTTAACTGCTTCCTTATTTGTGATTGTCTCATTATTAGGTCCCCTATATGCATATAGCTTTCCTTCTCTGTCTCCATAATTTATTGATTCAAATTTATCAGAGTTAAATACCATCCTATTTTCCTCTGCCCAATCATATACTTTGTTAAGGTCTCTTTGTAGAGCGTTCCTATCTTCATCACAAGTAATTTCTCTACTTATTCTTGTGTCATCAGCGAAACTACTCACTACCGAATCCTTAACATTACTGTCTATGTCTTCAATCATAATAACAAACAGCATTGCAGCTAACACCGTACCTTGTGGCACACCGGATATTACCTTGGTTTCATCCGATTTCTCATCGTTTGCAATGACTATCTGTTTTTCTGTTGTGTAAAAATTCTTTTAACCATCTTCCTATTTTATCTACGATATTGTGTTTTCTAATTTTCTTTGCTAATATATTATGGTCTACTTTGTCAAAAGCTTTGCAAAGTCTAGATAAACCACATCTGTTTCATTTCCGCTTTTCATATTTTTGAATATGTTCTCACGGTGGACTAACAGTTGGGTTTGTGTACTTTTTCCGGGTACGAAACCGTGTTGTCCTATATTAAAAACAAATTATTTTTTATTAAATGTTTCATAATATTTTTCTTCATTACCCTTTCATACACTTTCATAATATGTGATGTTAGACTCACAGGCCTATAATTACTTGCCTCAAGTCTTGATCCACTTTTGAAAGTAGGGGTGATAATATGCTAATTTGTGCTCATCATAATCTTGCCTGTATCTACACTTTGTCTTAATAATATGGCAAGTGGCTTTGCGATAGAATGAACTACTTTCTTTAACAAAATAGCAGGGATTCCATCAGGCCCTGCAGCAGCTCCATTTTTAATTTCATTAATTGCCTGCACAATATCAGCTTCATTAATTTCTATGTCAGCTAAATATTCCACTATTTTCGTCCCTTACTTCTATATCATTATCTTCATTATCTATTCTAGGGGTGAATTCTCTCTTATACGTTCTGCCAGTATGTTGCAAATTTCCTTTTTTTCTTTTTTTCATTCGTTAATCTCCCTTCAATTCTCAGAGAGCCTATTCTATTCTTCTTTTATTCATCTTCTTCGCATATGAGTATAATAGTTTGGGGTTTTGTTTTCTTGATATTTAATAGGGTTTTTTCTTCCAATTCCCGTTTTTCATTTTCTTTTGATTGTATAATCTTTTTGTTTCTGCATTTTCTATCTTACTTTTTAGTTCTATAACTTTCCATGCATTTTTTTCTTTTGCAAGACCTTTTTTCCACTTTCTGATTTTCTGGAACAAGATCCTTCTGTCTCTTGGTATGCATGAATGATGTTTACTTTTCTTCTTCGGTATATATATCCACTATTTTCTCTAATATTTTATATAATATCTCCGTATTTACCCTTATGTCATCGCTTACGAAAATGTTATCCCAATCTTTGTTTAATTCTTCATTTATTTCTGACCATTTTATATTTTTCACTGTAGAAGTTGTATTTTTCCATATCCTTCCACTTTTTCATTTCTTGCTTATCTCTGTTTTCACTTGCTTTGGAATGAACTGTTAATTCTATGACATTATGGTCTGAAATAATCGCATTATAAACTATTATTTCTTTAACATAATCATCTCGTTCACAAATACTAGGTCTAAAGTATTTTCCTTTCTTGTTGGCAGGTGATTTATTTGTTGAATGTTGTATTCTAGTAGCATATCTAATAGCTTTTCAAATTGCCTCTTATCTTCTGCACTACTATTACTCTCTTTTTTATATGTATAAGTACATCCACAATCTCTTATTCGTTTCTTCCATTCTACGAAAGGAAAGTTGAAGTCTCCAGATAGGAGAATAGTCCAGTCCTTGTGATTTCTACATATATCATCCAATTTTTCAATTATTAAGTCAAACTCTTTAGTATTAGGAGGTCTATATATTACTATGTTCATTAATTTTTCAGATTCAAATTCTACCGCTATTAGTTCACATTCTGAGTTACTATATTTCTCATATATTTTTCCTTGTTTTTTGTCTTTCCCATATATTGCGGTTCCCCCTTGATTCCTATTTTTTCTATCTGATCTATAAGTTTGGAACCCTTTTATTTGATCATCATTCCCAGTCCTCTGGGAATACCAGGTTTCACTTATATTCATTATATCTATTTTCTTTTCAATTTGGGTTAGTTCTTCTAAGTACTCTATTTTTCTTTTTGAGTTACTCGTAACTAAACCCTGCGCATTCATCACTATGATGGTTTGCATGTTTTCTCCTTCATTTAATATTGGTAGTAATAAGGATTTTCCCATGTCTCTTTCCTGTTCTGGTATGTTGTTCTTTTTTTCATTTCCAGAAATTCTGACATTAAAAAATCCAACTTTTCCATAATATTTGATCTTCCTTCATCATAATTATTCATTTTGTGTCTGAATCTGCAATTTTCTCCGTTTCTGCAATATCCTCTTGCATAATAAATACAGTTATTATCCCTTGAGTAGAATTTTGGAGCTGATGCATTGAAATGTTTTGCTGACATCTCTGCATATCTCATTGGTGGTTTGCTTTTCTCTTTTACCTGATATTCTTGATTTCTCTCTTTATTTGTTTCTTTCTTATTTTGGATTTTATTACTTGGTTGGTTATTTATTTGATTATGATTCAGGAGAGAGAGAGAAAAAAAAGAAATAATAACAGACGTAAATGATTAACACCCTGTTAAAATGTTTACCAAAAGTTCATCATTAAAGACAGCTGGACCTTGACGAAGGAATTATCCCAAACTACTCATCATGATTTGATGTCGTCTCCTCTCTCTCTCTCTCTCTCTCTCTCTCTCTCTCTCCTCTCTCTCTATCTCTCCTCTGCTCTCTCTCTTCTCTCTCTCTCTCTCGCCTCTCTCTCTCTCTCTCCTCTCCTCTCTCCTCTCTTTGCCTCCTTTCTCTCATTAAATTCTAGTACAGTAACATCAATCTTCTTTACAGATTTCTGGAAGAATCTAAGTTCTGGTATAAACCAGAGATCCACGTAGTCCTACTCGGAGCTAAAGGATCAGAGGCCTTCTTGAGTCATCCTTCGTTACGAAATGTCCTCCACCTTATCTACATTGGCCTCTCAGGAAGACACATTCTAGGGCAACAGTCTTCATGCCTCAAGACCCGTCGTGCTCTGGAAACGAGAAAGGACAAACTTCTCGAAGGTCTGCAAGTAAGGTGACATACCGTCACCATAATAAACATAACGTTGACAATGCCCCTTCCTCTGGAAATGAATTCCATTTAGGTGTAAGGATATCGGTGCCATATGAGTCACATTTAAGTTGGAAATGCTGTGAAGCTTCAATCCTTATTTTCAGGGTTAATGTTCGTTATCCTATGCTGATGATGGCTGATTATACGAAAGGAAGAATTACCGAAACGTTGCTAACAAAGAAAAAAAAAATGCTATGGATTTTAGCGTGTCGTAATTATGCATTTGTCTATATCCCCTATTGACTGACTGGTTTATGAAAGAACTGTGGTCTAGGAATGACAAGTAAAAGTTCTATATTCCCCATTACGTTACTTTAGCCAAGAAAAATAGGCTCTAGAATACTATATCATGATCATGATCACAGAAGTTAGGTTTGTATGTGTGAATGTATTTCATGAACAGAAAACTATGATATTTTGAAGCTTCAGTCCCACTCCCAACTAGATGATTGCAGATGTAAACAGTACAATCCAGGAATAGTAAAACCCCAACAGTAGCCATAAGACTCACCAATTGCCTATAACTAGAGGACCATCAAGGTAGGGGTGAGGAATAGTTACCGAACCTGTCATTGATTTCTATAAGAACGAATGTATTTTTGGTTGCCACTTTTCATCTACACACTTAAGAGCATTAGCACTTACATTATTTATGTCAATGTGACCGGGTCTGCCAGCCGCCGCTGATGTTAAAAAGCACAATCCATCAGCACAGCCAATTACTTTACATGCCTAGCAGGGAAAAGAGAGAGAGAGAGAGAGAGAGAGAGAGAGAGAGAGAGAGAGAGAGAGAGAGATTGATCATAATTCACGCTAAGCGCAAAACAAATCCAAATGATCCACTTAGAAATTTGGTGCATTATAGGTTTTCCTTGATCTGTTTTGAGGTGTCTACTGCTGTCCCGGTTATTTTCTTGAGGCTAGTTATAATTAGTTTTGCTTTCTCTTTTGCGTTCTCACCTTCCATGTTAATTATACTTGACACCAATTTATTCATTCAGTGGTCATAGTAATTCTCTCCTTCAAGCTTATCCCAAAGTGATCAATTTTATTCATGATTTATTTATTTTACTATATGTGCTGGAAATTGCTAGGAAAATGTACGTAGTTATACGTAGCCATATTCAGTATCATTTCATTATATATATATATAATTATTATATATATATATATATATATATATATATATATATATATATATATATATATATATATATATATATATATATATATATATATATATATATATATATATATATATATATATCATATACTATCTATCTATATATATATATATATATATATGTATATTTATATATATCTATATCTATATATATAAGTATATTATATATATATATATATATATATATTAAACCTAGCTGCAAAAGAGACGAACTGGCCTAATTCATCTGGAATGCCAGACGACAAATACTTGGGGATATGTAAACAACATTTTCTTTGTTCTATATGCTACAGATAAACAACAGTTTGTTAGAGTCTACCGTCGATGTCTCTACTGTCGTCAGAGCAAGTCGAGAATCGCCACCCTCTCTGAAAGCGACACACTTTGGGGAAGTTCTCCTCTCCGGGATGAGATATTTACGGGTACTTCAACGTCTGCAGAGCAGTTTCAGCATTTGATATAATATTTAGTACAAATTCCATTGACTTTGGGCTTCGTTTTTCTTTTTGAGTAGCGCCAGGCTTTTCACAAAACAGGGGCTCATTAAAGATAGCTGCACTGACTCGGGATTAGGCTGAAAAGAAGTAGAGGAAGAAGAAGAGGAAGTACGAATCCCAAGCTCCGCCCTCATCTTTTATCAGTGGTCTAGGGTTCCATTCACTGACTACTTATATTTGAATTGAATAAATGAATTAAAGTTCCACGAAAACTAATCTATAAATAATTATCATGTCGTCTTTTTTTAAACTATAGTGTTTTCAAATCGATACTCTCCCGTCCCAACGGAGCATTTAATCTGCTTAATCTGGAACCGAAGGAAATATGAGCTTTTCTATGAGTAATCTCATATTCTTGTGACACCAGACTAATATTTAAAAATAGAAATTTACCTGTGGACATAAAGTTGATTATATATATATATATATATATATATATATATATATATATATATATATATATATATATATATATATAATATATATATATATATATATATATATATATATATATGTGTGTGTGTGTGTGTGTGTGTGTGTGTGCGCGCACATATGTTTACAGATACAAATATATGTACATATATAATACATATATATATATATATATATATAGATTATATATATAATTATATTTATTTATAAGAGTGAGTCATATTTAGTTTAATGATGTCATGGAAAACAATACAAAGTAACCATGGAAAGAATAAAATCACTCTCCTTTCCTTCCTGATAACACTCATTGACAGAATAACAAAGCACCCCACACATGTTTTGCAGAACAGCTGCGAGACTTCCAGGGCCATGAAATTCGGGTATCGGCCAATTCGTACTTCCCCTACACTGAAATTGTGACCTCGGAGGACGGCACCGTTGCAGCTGACAGTTTGGACGCAAGATTGTTGGAGGCTCTCTCTGCCTCTCTCAATTTTACGTAAGTGTGATTTGTGAACCAATCCTATTGAGTATATATATATATATATATATATATAATATATATATATATATAGATATATATATATATATATATATATATATATATATATATTTTTATCACATCACTCGTTGGCCAAGTCGATAACTCACTGAAGGCCTGATTTCTCTCTCTCTCTCTCTCTCTCTCTCTCTCTCTCTCTCTCTCTCTCTCTCTCTTCCTTTGTGAGGTTCAAAGCCATCTTTTGTACATTTTCCGTCTGAAGGCCGCACCCGAAATCAGTAAGATCGAAATACATTTTTCACTTGTGATTCCTGACAGATACGAGATCCGGCCGCCGGGTGATGGGCAATGGGGGATCCCTTTGCCCAACGGAAGCTGGTCGGGAATGATCGGCGCTTTGGTGAGACAAGAAGCAGACATGTGTTGTCTGATAGTTCCCGACTTTGAGAGACTGAAAGTGGTTGACATGTCTGGAGAAGTAGTCGGCGATCATATACTTTTAATGACGAAGAAACCCGGTTCCTCGCCGAAGCACTGGGCTCTCCTCACGCCGTTCAATGGTACTACGAACCTCCAACTTCTTGCGAGCAACCTAAGCGACCGCCAACTTAGAAAACTTGGATAAATAGATAGATGATTATACAGATAACTGCAAAAATAAAATTTAAAATAAACATAATAGAATGGTCTGCGTTAAAGAAAAGCTGGCAAAGACGATGTAAGAAGTATGGGTTGCTGATTATTACAAATTATCTCCACAAACTACGTAGAAATGGGCGGATGTAAATTCTGAGAATGACCACTTTTTTGTATTTGTTTTTTGTTTTTGTTTTTTGCTGTACAAGTTTCATGTTATACATTCAAGTACAAAACCCCATAAAAGACGTTTCGTGCTGAATATGACTTGTTTTATGCCAAACAGAGCCCTCTCGATTTAACGTCATAAAAGAACAACATTTCTGTCGCAGTGGCCGTTTGGGCAGCTTTGATGGTCAGCGTCATACTGATCACATCAGTGGTCTGGATACTGCGGAGGACGAGGTGCTCCTTCGCTGGAGGACGACCCTACAGCTTCAGCGAGTCCTTCTTCATCGTCTGGAGTACGCTACTGCAGAATTCCGACCTCACGCCTGTGTCTTTCGTCGATAAGGTAATTCTGGTCATCTGAACTAAGTCTCTTCTTGCCAGATTATGTTGGTTTGTGTCAGGCTCCAAGAATGCTGGGGGGATAGTGGCGTCAGGGCATGCATCTTTCTCACGCGGTGCACTGAAGGCATTACTTACTTAAGGGTCTATTAATCCTTTTTGCAGCGTCCATGCGGGCTCTAGTTCCAACTCCTTTCATTCCTTTTGCTCTACCTTCCTTCCATCATGCTTTCCACAGAACTTTCAAGGTGCACCTGCGAGGATTTGCCCCGTGA